>NC_091929.1:36002259-36329759 GCF_041260155.1 Ptychodera flava | reverse complement strand
AAAAGTAGGAGGGCCTTCATGATACTCTTGAATTTTCAAAGACCTCTTGAACACACATTTTTTCGTCCCCACGCAATAATCTCTTCTACCCCTGACGTTAAATCTGCTCTTTCCCTAAAACGATGCCCTCAAAGAAGGTGTCACCTGTTGTCAGACCTATGTTATAATCATGTAGGGGTGTGACTTTCAGTTCTCTTTGAATTCTCTCTTGAGCTTATGCCGCACGGCTGTTGGCAAGTTTTAGTGTGCATGTATTAGACAACGTACAATGGCCCTACTCTTACTATATATTTTATAAACCCCGTCAGTCTTTCGACAAACATGGTGTCACTTATGTAAAATGCAAATTCAAGTTCATAGTCAAATGTCTGTACAGTTAAATAATTAGTTGGGCAGCAACAGAGAAACAAAATCCCGGAGGCTTGGAAGAATGCATGACGAAAGGAAGATGAGTGATTTGTAGATATTACTAGAATGAATACTGTGTCTGTGTATGTTAGTCAGCATCACTTGATGTCTATAAAGTATTAAACTGTTTGCTATCATTAAAGGCTAGGGAGTCTGATAAATTGGCCTGAAAGTATTTAAGTGTTTAACGAAAAGTATGTTATTTAAAGCAATCCTGTATTATTTTTGGGTTGAGGTCGCATTTACAAACACCTCTTGGGCTAGCAGAATTTTAACATATTAAGTGTATGTTGCTGCACTGTAAAGTTAAGTGTTCAAGGATAGAACGCCAATTAAACGCCTTTTTGTAACACTTTTTGAACGCGTCTAGACGTTCAGAAATTTAACACTACGTGTTCAACCAACGTTCAATTTTTGAACACACGTGTGCAGATTTTGAACACTGTGTGTTCATCAGACATTATATTGAACACATGGTGTTCCATATCTGAACACACGTTGCACATGAAATGTGTTCAAAAATTTGAACGCATTTACGCGTTCAAAGGGCTGTAACACTTTTTGAACGCATGGACGCCGTTCAACGATAAGTGTGTTAAAGATTGAACACATGATATGCACTTGTTGAACACATTAACTTTTGGCGTTCCGGGGGATGTTCAAGCCTGCAAATAACATAACGGACCACTGATATTCAGTAAAATTATTTTATTCTAAAAATACACAAAAATTAGTTGAGTAAAATTTAATTATTTAGTGTAAAATGGGAAAATAAACATGGCCACTTTGAAAAGTTTGTCAGAGGAAAATACCAACGGTGTACACACCTTCAAATCAAAACATAAACAAAAGAAAATCTTTATAAACTGTCGATCGTTTTCAAAATATATGAACAAAGTAATGACAAAACAGGTTTAACTTCAATATTGTGGATTATGTTATATTTTCATACTTGTAAAGACGTACAAAAATATATGTTTTGAAAAGCTCAAAATTTGGCTTACTTATTGTATTGAAAACAGTATTCGTATGGAATGTTTACTTCGTTTTTGTAAGATAGTTTAAGACATATCCTCTTGTATAGACAATTGCAAACTTGGAAAAGGTTAGTCACGGCTTCTCTGATGCACAATGTACATAGTTGTCCATACTAAAATAACCAAAACATGTCAAGTTGTCACAAAGTGTCACAGTAAGACACAACATGCAGAAAGTGGGTAAAGGGGTCCTTGGAGGTGTGAAACCATTTCCCTGTCCAACAAATTCTTCATGAACGAAAAGATTTGTTTGTTTTTAAAACCTTTAAATAAATTCTGAAATAAATCAGTGACATTTCAATACTCTACTCCTCAGAAATTAAAATCACATTAACTAATTTTGACTTCGTTTCATAAGTTTTGTTCTGTATGTCAATAAGCATTTGCTGTTGAACCTGGAAATTTCAGTCCTTACTAAAATTCACTTGTAAAAGGAAACTACAATCTAAAACCAATGGCAAGAACCTAAATGTAAGCCATTTCAACACCAATATAGCAATACAACAAGCGACTTAGACGTCGAAAGAGCTCGCAGTGTTATGTAAAGGATCTCTGACAGCTCACTTCGGGATCATGGCCTCAACAAAAAATGGGAAAAAAGCTGCAAAAAATACACAATTGAAGATTTCACCATGATTTGGACATATCAAATTTAGAGTCATCCCCCCAAAAAACATGTGTAGAAAATATCAAGGCTATCAGACGGTATTTTTTAAGATACAAATTTTTCACCAAAAATGGTAAAAATTGACCCCAAAATAAAAACTTGCAGTTTTCATCATAACTTGAATATATCGCATTCTGATAATTCCTTATGTCTTAAAAATGTCTGAAATGTCTTTTATGTCTCAAAAATACAAATTTGCATATTTCTGCATAATTTGTCCAATCTGAATAAGCTATCCGCAGAGACTTATGTCAAAAATATCAAAGCTGTTCATTAAGTAGTTTTGAAGAAGATTTTTAAAGATTTCTTGACCAAAAACGAAAAAAATTGCCATGAAAAATAAAGATTTGAATATTTCATCACAACTAGCACAAATTTTACGAAGGTCATTCTTAGGGACATGTTTACCAAATATTGAAGACGTCAAACCACCAGTAAGAGAGAAGAAGATTTTTGCCAAAAAATAGCAAATTCGCCTCAAAAATACAAATTTGCGTATTTCACCATAACTTGAACATATATGATTAGGGTAATCTCTGGGAACCTGTACTCCAAATATTAAAGGAATCGTACTGGCCGTTTTGAAGAAAATGCTTGGGTGTAAAAATTTGAGGACGATGCCACACATTCACCTATTAGATACGCTCTGCCCGCTAAAAGCAAAGCTAAAAAACAGTAACAAATCGAGAACAAAAGACGTGTTGATCTACAATACAAAATAATCTAAGATTTGGTAGCAGGCTATGATCAACTAAATGTTACTGGAGCATAAGCTTCAAAGACGTGAAGTCTCCTTATCAGATGCAAGGGTGCAATGAAGAATTGAAGCAGAAAGCGACAGAAAGTTCAGAAACTCAGAGTGTACATTTTTCACTCTGAATTTTCTGTCGCATTCTGCTTTAATTCTTCATTCCATTCTTGCATCTGATAAGGGAGACTTACACGTATTTGAAAACTTATCCTACAGTAACATTTAGTTGATCATAGCGTTCTACCAGAGCTTAGATAAATTCAAAATAGAAAAAAAAAACAGAACAAAAATACAGAAGCTTATCAAAATTCAGTTACTGACCCTCGGAAGTTTAAATCTACATTAGAGATGAACTGAGGTTTTCAAGCTTGTTTCCAGACAGCTACCTCTACATTCATCTTCTTCAATTTCTGCATCATCAGCTTCTGTAATAACTCTTCGATTACCAGGTAAATCCAACTTTTCACATCCTGAAAATAATGCAACAATAGGTATTATGGCGACATGAGACTTTAAATGAAAGACAGGGTGGCCTTATTAGGTTAAGGAAAAGGGGTGACTTTGGTATACAGTGCCTCTTTTCGATGCTGTTACAAACTATTGGCTTCTTCTTGTCATCAACTGATGAAAAGTAAAAGAAAGGCCAACTCTCATATGCTGAAACAATAGAGTGTACACTCTGCGACGTTTAACTAATGTTTTATATGCATTTGTGATTACTAAAAGACATGTGTTAGCTGTGATTACGCAGCGGTGTGGGACATATCGATCGCGGTTTTGCGGTGATGACCCTTGACCCGAGTGCGATCGATACGCCATGGCCCAAAACACCGCTGCGTATTTACAGCTAGTGTATGGTACACAAGCCACTGAAAGAAAAAAGGTTTCTTCGCGTATTTTAGCTATTCCAAAGTACTACACAAATAATTTCAAAGGATAATAATACAGATGCTTCAAAATTCAACACCTTTTACTATTTTGTAAAGAAAACTTACCCTTTCTGGTCTTGCTTCCGCACGATCACGACTTCAGCGTGCGTTTACAAGAAAAATGTCGCAACTTCCGTTTTGATGCATGACGGGATAAGAAGAGGCACCAAACTTGAACACCAAGTGTTAAGGAGTAGAACGCCTCTTGCACGCCGATGTTAAAATTAAAACGTTCATGGTGGTTATCTGATTTTCTTTTCCAAATTTCCAAATTTCAACCCGTAATAAACGTGTAAAATTATTTTGTATACTTTCTTTTTTAGAAAAAACATGCTTTCAGTAATTTTAGACCGGAGATATTTTTCACTTAGTGGGAAATTCGTTACATCAAAATCCGTGTACGTTTGCCTAACAGCAATGCAGTAGTAAATTTAATATAACCATAGTAAAGTAAAAAACACTAAAGATTGTTAATTGTTTTACAGTATTGCAAAATTTCTGTCATGCTGAGTTTTTGAACACTTGAACGAGATGGTTGTTAACACTACGTGTTCAGGTTTAGAACATCATTGTTAATAATAGGAACACTAGTGTTAACAATATGAACACTAGCCGTTCAAATTTGAACACTGACACCCACATTTTGAACGCGTAAAGACGCGTCTGGCGTCCGCTATTTTTACAATGAGGCATTTGGAGGGGTTGGTGGATGTGAAGGAATTAGGAAGATTCTAAAACAGACTCGTCTCTGAATGAAGTGAAATATGTGATGGGATGTCATGCTTAGCTGTAACTTTTGGCATTTTTTTACTTTAATTTGTGTATCTCATGTTGTTTCTTATCCTACTCCATAAAGCATGATGAAGAGTGCTGATTTTAGCTTATTAGTACAGCCATATGTGTACACTTATCAGTGTCATTGTTTAAAATTAAATCAAGTCCGGACTAGAATATATTATCATTAAGTGAAGAAACTGCATTGGATAGTCAGAAAAAAATGTACTGGAAAGTTGTCCAAAGGTGAAGTTAATGTTCTTTTTACGACAAAAAATGTTAAATCCAGAAAAAACAAACACAGGTGAGAGACAAACAAACGAGGTGTATCATCAAACGAGTGTATCATGATGCAAAGCTTTTCAGGGGCCTTATGAGGAAAAAAGGAGCCATGCTTGCTGAAAATGTGGAGTACTTGTTTGGTGGGGATAATCAAGATAGGTAGCTACCACACAAAATTTGTGGAGTTGGTGGACAAAAGAAAGAAAACAGTGCTTTATATTTCTTCTTTCTGACATTCATAAAGCTACTTAAGTTTTGCATCTTGACACACTTGTTTTTCCCCAAGGTGAATGGAGACAACCTCCGAAACGAAACGGACGCCATCTTGTTTCTCGGTCTGGGCACATTTTTTACGTTGTGAACGTTTCACTGTGTATTTCAATATGTTCTATAGTTATGAAGTTGACAGTGATGCACTTTTACGGCTGTCGTGTATTTTTGTGTACGAAAGGCGCCTTTGATCGACTGAAGAATGATGGCCTCCGTAGGCGATAAACACCGGTACCGGCAGGCATATCAGTTCTACTGAGGAAGTAATCCACTGGCCCGTCCGTAAAGGTCAGGGGCTCACTTAGGGGAGAACCACTTGATTTACGGGGGGGTATGGAGGATTTTGAGAAAGAAAATTGTCACCAGGTGAAATAAAGGAAAAAAATTAACCCTGTAATGGCTTGAGAAAAAAAAATTCTCATAACAGACAGAAATAAAAAAGGAATTGTCACAATCCAGTCGAAATGAGCAAAATTTTGGAAACTTCATTCTCATGTATTCTTGCTGGCATGCTGCCATGGCACGCAAATGTTTTTACCACAAGCAATTCTTATTTTTTTGTTTTTTTTCCAGCACTTATGATATAACCATTCACTACTTTACACCTCAGTGCACTCGATGTTTTCCTTCCCTTTTCTGACCCAAGAAATCATATTTCAGGATTTCTGTTGCAATATCTCAATGGTATAGGCAATATCTAGATGGGACTATTTGACTTCTGTAAATTGTGAAAATTTAAAACACAAGATAGGAGTCAATAAACTAGTGTTAAAACCAATACATTATTCTCTCAATATAAATATGTTAGAAAGATTTCAAGTTGACAATGAAAAATTGAGGAACAACAAATATAATGAAATACAATGTGTGAGCCTTGTTTCTCTGACCACAAAAGATAACATCTCCCCTGAGAACTTAAAAGGAATTGACTGTTTTAAAGAAAAGCAGGTATAGTACTGATCACAGTTGATTTGCCAAAAAAGTGTTCTATAATTTAAAGTTGTATATATACTAGACTTTCCATTTTGTTTTCATTTGTTGGAATGTAAAATGAATACATAAAATCATCCTGTGATATGTGAAACACTGGCTTAAATTTGAAAAATTGCACTGCTACTCCATTTAAAAAAAAAATGATGCAGGTCTGACTGTAGAAATAAAAAAATGCTGTCTCTCTAACAAAAAAGTTCCCATACCCACTTCCTGCATACCCTCCGAATCAAATGGGTCTCCCTTAATATGGGCATGCGCATATAACAAGTTAGCGTTTTTTTTCAAGGACTTTGAAAAATCAAACCGACGCCATATTGTTTCATGGTCTGGTGCGAATTTTGACGTTTTTAAGTTTTTAGCGTGTATTTGATGATGTTTTTGTAAATATGAAGTTCACAGTGATGGTACTTTTGTTGCTGTCATGTATTTTTTAGAACGAAACGCTCCTTCAATAGACTGAAGAATGATGGCCTCCGTACTCGGTACTTCCCAGTATGTATCCGGCGAATCCATTGCTTTATAGCGAGGCAATCCCACCAGCGGCCCGTACAAATAGCTGGGCGAGAGCGAGGAACGCTCTGTCCTTCTACCTCCATGTCATAACAAACTAGCATCGTTTTATGTTGATGTACTGTTCTTTCTACAAAGCGATAACTTTTAGTTTTCTGTTGCTTATTTTGGGTAATTTCGACAGTTGTGCATTGATTTTGACATCATTGTTGACTTCGATCGCTAAAGACAGTGTGTGCTTATGTTGACCGATTTACTAAGGAAGTACGCGCACTTCAGAATCACGGCATAGGTAATGTGGCATGATCATCAGATCATACATGATCCGAGATTGCACTTTAGCAAGGTCACGATAGCTAATGTTGTTTGTTTCACTGTCGTTTAATACCTATATTTCCACCAAAAGACCATTAGAATTTCCTCCTGGTTACTTTGAAATCGTGCACTGGCATGCATGTAGTTGTCAACATCACTATGCTTGAATGTAGTAGACTCTCATACTATGAATATATCGACTGTCACTGCATGTGTGCAAGTCACGCCACATCATGTCATAAATGTAGTATTGCGACGTTTGAGCTGCCAGAAGCCAGAAGTTACAGTTTACGAGAAAGTTATCTTGCATGTAGAACTCAGTTCTACTGTGAACAAAATGCAAGCTATGTTGTATAACTATCGTGGATAGCATAATATTTTGTACCTATCACCGTGTCAGAAAATCAGAAGGAAACAACCAGTCAGACAAACTGTGGTCAGGATGATACTGATCCAATTTTAATATTTGTCTCTCGGCACACACCAGATACTCATGACTGTAAAACAACATTTCCATATAGGCTAATTGTATATTCAGTTTTTATATAGTTTGCTTTTCACCATATTGTATGTCCTACCCTGCACTACATAATTTAAAATTAAATATTGTTTTTGGCCTATACATATACTTGAAGGGTAAGCTTATTTAATCTCATACATTAAAGATGCACTGTTGACCTACAGAGTCCAAACTTTTTATCATTGTATTGTAGATAGGTGTACACTCCAAATACTAAGTACAAGTGTGGTGAGTGTAACAAGCAAATGTTTTTTAGTCAATGGCCCAAATTTATTTTCTATTCGATGGACAATAAATACATGTGTAATCAATGCCAACAATCCAGTTTAAGTAATTTGGTTTAGATTAGCCATTGTCCATTATATTACAATAGTTTGTGGCTAAATTTTCTCCCCTTCTGTATTATATAAGTTCACCGTTTCCTGTTTTAGATATTGTTGATCCTATAGAATCCCGTCTCTATTCAATTTCACACATATCAAGGTTGTTGATAATTAGAATCCACACTTGAACTTATGTTGGAGCAGTAACCAACCAGTTCAAATAACTTTCATTTATGTCCAAACAATTTGACTTTTGCCAAATTTCACATTTATGGCAATTTATAAACAGTAAGGAGGTACAAAGACGTCGGTGCCCCCGGGCCCCATGTTTCTCTCCTCAGTGTTTTTTTCTTCTGGATCTTTCAGATTTTATTTGTCCAATCCTTTTCCCAAATAACCACAAATATGTAACATATTTTTGAAACTCTTTTCTCTCATCCTTCACTTTTTTCTGGATCCTCACAAATATCTAATCAACGCATTTTGGTTACATCAGCGCTAAAACCCAACCCTCCTCGTTTTGTAAATGACACAAACGATTTTCTTTAATTTGGATCCACCATTACAAAAATACCCGCCTGGTTTTTTACCCTCAGCGATTTTTCTCTGGATGTTACCCCTTGGTTTTTTTCAATACCCTAGATTTTTTCTACAGTACTCTCCCTATTATATTAACCTCGGCGTATTGTTTCTCTATCTACCACAGTACTCCTCCATTTTATTAACCCCTAGCGATTTGTTTTTATCTTGAATGACCACCTACGTTTTTCAATCTCAACAATTTTTTTTCTGGATTCTCATAAATATTTAAGATAATTTGAAACAATCGTCCGTAGTACTGGTGCAAACAGATCATCCTCTCTAAGGTATATGTTTAGGTAACGAGCCAAAATAAAAGTTGTTGCAGTGAAATTTCAACTCATTACTACTCATTAAACCAGCCTCTACTAGATTTCAGTTACATTTGTTGGGATAATGATGTTTTGCCGGGAATGAAGAAATGAGTCTATATACCAGACGGTCCATCCAGAGTTTGTTACTTGTAAGATCAGGTCAGTGAGAAATATGTAAGAAATGAAGCTAAACATAGAAAGCTTGCCCAATCCTGTACAAAGTTTTGCACCCATAGTCAGTCCATATTATCGATAGTGAGAGTTCACTGCCTTATCATTTTGCAGCAAGGTATTTGACTAACAGTGTTATGACATTTGAAGGACACTTATGTTGTAGTACATATATACATTTTTTCAGAGGAAAGCATTGACTTTAAGGGTGTTTAACATAAGCCAGCATTTGTTATTTAAGTTCATTTAAAACTGTCCAAGTAAAACCTGGTCCATTTTGCTTTTAGTGATATTGCATTTTGGAAGATTACAGGCATTTTACACGATTACAAATGTTCACATCCTGGGGAGGTATTCACTATTGTTGTGTTAGGTGTTTAAAGGGGAAGTTCACCAAGGATGATTTTTACATATGTGCTAGCTTGTGGTCACTTACCCTGGAAAAGCTATTTTCGCAATTTATAAGATTTTTTACAAAAACTGATAGAAATAGTACAGGAAGTTGCCCATGTAATTTGAATCATGGGAAAAAGCGCCAAGCTTGGAGCTTGCATAATGTGATATGGAAGGGACCATTTTCCCATGGGTATGGCATTGTCCACTCACCCATGCTTAAACCAGGCTGTGCGTATTTACATAACTTTTGTTTATACTGAGTATCCTTGCATAAATGATGATTCACTTATAATAAACTGTCCACTGTCAGATTTTGTGTTGCTGTTTACTACCGTGTTACTGTGAGTGGACAATGTGGGGGCCATGCCCGTCCGGAGATGGTCCCTTCCATATCACATTATGCAAGCTCCAAGCTTGGAGCTTTTTTCCCATGATTCAAATTACATGAACAACTTCCTGTACTATTTTTATCGTTTTTGTAAAAAATCTTGCGAAATATAAATGGTGAAAATAGTTTTTCCTGGGTAAATGACCACAGAGCTACCACATATGTAAAAATCATTCTTGGTGAACTTCCCCTTTAACATAGGCCAGTTCTTCTCACTGTAAGCTTAATCAAGCTGTTCAAATAAAAATCCGTTCAACTCCCATATTCTTTTTTAAGGGTTTCATTTCAATAAAAATGTCAATTCAACAGATAAATTGTGCACGACACTTAAAATTAAAGATACAATAATGAAGACCCAAGGTTCATCAGTTTGGTAACGCCAACTTCATGCAAAAGTGATTGGCAATTTATATATGGAAAATAATGTGTTTAATGAACCACTTATGTGAAATCTATGCTTAAAATTTGAAGATCAGGGCTTCTTGAGAATGAATGCTTGCCTTCAAATTTGTATTATACCTTATATCTTGAGCAACAACGAGAGTAGTATCTAGCCCCAAATCCTTGCAAAAATATTAGTGATTCGATATCAGGATAATTATTTTACGGACAATGATACTATATTTTGACAAGCAAAGTGGTAAGAATTCAAACTTAAAATATTAAAAAAACGTATTAAGAAGTAGGATGAAGAATAGTATTCACAATAATGTTTTTTTTTGTTTAGGTGTTGTCGCCTTTATGACTTCTGGTTATTTACTTTCAAATTTGCAGGCCAGACACCTAAAGTAAGCGCGATGTTTGAAGGCGGTAATAACGAATCGAAAGCCAGTGCTGTGACAGGACAGAGTACAGAAGGCCACGCTCAGGAGGCTTCCTTTCCGCTGGAGCTTCAAATACGAGTAAGTGGAGCTCATATTATTTTTATCGTCTATCACTGCATTACCTTTTCCAATGCTTAAGCACTAGAGTTCAATGATAGAAACTTTGACGTATAAAACATGCAAACAAGGAAGCAAATTTGAAAGATCTATAATATTTTTGAAAAAGTTTCCTTTTAGATTACGCCGTTCGTCTCTGTTTATATTCCTATATCGCTGAGCTCAGAATCCTTCAGCAAAATTAGGGGGCAAGGTCCCCTTAGGGGCTTGGGCCTATTGTTTTAACTGGCGATCAACTTTCTACTGCTTCTTCTTCTCCGCCTAATTTGCATAAAACCTGACCAAACAGAAAGCTGTTAACAACTTTCGTAAGGCATAGTACTTAGTTGCCATATGCCGAATGTCGGGCTCATTGACCTTGTCGGTTTTGAAGATTTGTAAGTGAAAGAAGTAAGTGTTGGAGTAAGTGTTTTACCAACATTTTTTGAAAAATTTTGGATTACCTTAAATGACCTTTGACCTACTTTCATGTATCATTGGGCCCGCTTGAAGACCATTGCACCAAATGGCCTGCAATTTAACACATACATAACACTCAAAGGACAATATTTATCAATTACATTACCATGCTGACTTGTCCCATGACCAGCGGTGATCTTTAATAGAAACTTTTTTAATCCATCTCATTTAAATACAAAATAATCAATCAAAGCACTGTTAGAAATATTTATAGAACATAGGTCAAGGTCAATTTAGGGAAAAATTTCAAGGTCACAGGCAATTCCGAATTAGAGTAGAAGATTTTTGAAATATTATATATCAAATTTTCAATGACCTTTGACCTGTCCTGTACCTCCACAGCTAAGCTATGGAAATGGCATATTCTGACCTAGGTAAGAGTCTGGGAGGGTTAGTGTCTGATGAGCATTGACAGCAGGGGACCGAATTGCACACCAAAATTTTGAGGACGCCCTCTGACCTTTGACCCTAGCAAGCGATATTATACAATATTATATATATATATATATATATATATATATATATATATATATATATATAGATGTAGATATATATATCAAATTTCTCCTCATTAATAACTGAACTGCCATGACCGCAGCCGTTTATTTGAATATGCATACTCACCTTCAACACAATATAAACAGTCCCATTCCCGCCAAATCCTCTCTTCTGATGATTGTAGAAGTATGAAACAGCCTGTAGAGTGACAACTACAAGTTCCTAGATTCTCAGTATTACCGCCCTGCAGAAATGCATTGAGCACTATACTTTGCCTGCATTGACAAGCAAACCATTTTCGTAAACTGCTCGCATGTAGAGTCGAGCACTTTAGTCAAGATTGGCATCCAAACATGGAACGAGTAAACTTCGGATATTCAATGACAAACATCCCAATATCATCTATGAAGGAATACAAGAAGTGATCGATCGAGAAAACAGAGAGCGTCCTGAAGCGCATGAGATGGAAATACTACACTTCCTCAAAAAAATGAAGACACCGAAGAGATGAGGAAACATTCGGATTCAAAAACCAGTAAGTACCCACCCCTCATCGACGAGATGAAGGCCTTTGAAGACGATGTCCAGAAAATGGTAGAAACTTAGAATTCCGTGATGTCAAATGTGATTTCCAAAAGCGACTCAAACAAGACTTGAAAATGATAAGAAATGTTGATAAACTTATCATCCGGCCGACAAAACCACAAACTTCTACAACACATCCAAGGAACATTACGATAAACTCCTACACGAGAACATCACCAAATCATACAAAAAGTGAATGATGATAGAATCTACGAAATAAACAAGGCGGCCAAATCCATCAGCGGAAAGCTTCACATATCATTGAAGACAGGGTTGAAACAATAGAAAGAAGCCTTCAATACCCTAGAAGACCACAAGGACAGTTTCACAAATAAGCCAATCCATCTAAAAATAGAAATCGGCACAATAAGCAAGGCAATTCTTGACCGCATAAACCAAAATATACTCTCCAAAACCAATCTAAATCAATGGAAAAACACGTCAACAGTCATAAACTGGTTCAAAAGAATTCAACTGAAAGCAACATAAGTTTCATCGCCTTTGACATTATAGAATTCTACCCGTCAATCACAAAGAAATTTCTAACAGAAGCTATCCATCACGCACGAAATACATCGACATCTACGACGAAGAAGAAAGAATCATAATGCACTCGAGAAAATCCTTACTGTTCAAAATGTTTCTTATGGACCAAGAAAAACTCAGAAGACATGTTTGACTTAACCATGGAGAGTTTTGACGGTGCTGGGATATGTGAGCTCGTCCGATCGTACATCCTCTCCCACCTCAGCAAGAAACTCGGCAAAGAAAACACAGCCTTTACCGAGACGACGGGCTCGCTATCACAAGCAGCAAATCAGCAAGGACAATGTGAAAACATGAAAAAGGAACTCAGCTCACTTTTCCATGCATTTGATATCCGCATAACAATCCAAGCGAACGTCAAGACCACCAACTTCTTGACGTAACATTTAACCTTGAAAATTCTTTTTACCGGCCATGCAGCAAGCCAAAAAAACCAGCTTCTCTACGTCGACAGGCGATCCAACCACCCCGTCAATCCTGGAACAAATACCGACCTAAGTCAACAGCAAAGTATCAAACATTCAGATTGTAAAGCAGCGTTCAAGAAAGCACCCTCGACTTCGAAAAGGCGCTGAAACAAAGTGGACACACATACAAGATGAAGTACGAGAACCGTCACCAAGCAACAAAATAAAAGACAACGAAGAAGACGAATCATTTGGTACAACCACCTCCCCGCTCAACAAGGCATCCTCTCAAAGTGCAGACACCGCCGAAAATTCCTCCTCATTAATAACTGACCTGCCATTGGCCGCAACGATTATTTGAATATGCATACTCACCTGCGACACAGAATAAACAGTCCTATTCCCGCCAAATCCTCACTCCTGATGATTGCTTAGCGCATGAAACAGCCTGTTGAGTGATAACTACAAGCTCATAGATTCTCAGTATTACCGCCCTGCAGAAATGCATTGAGCACTATTCTTTGCCTGCATTGACAAGCAAACCATATATATATATATATATATATATATATATATATATATATATATATATATATATATATATATATATATATATATATATATATATATATATATATATATATATATATATGAAATGAAGGCTACTCCACACATCTCTTAACCTTTGTCAAAGATCGACGATATACTGAGTCGATCAACTAAAGGTCTAATGATAACGGAAAACATAGCAAGACACTGGTGAATATATAGTGCTTGAACCTGGTCATATGATCTGGGTCCCCGGTAAAACCGATTTTATGATTGAGTGATTCATCTTAACGGTGTTTCAGAACAAACTGTGAAGTTCCGTCCTTTTTATATATCTACTCCTTTTGTTGCATAATAATCATCTTCGTCTTGAAGAGGAGAAGCCAGATTCATTGTTGAGAGAGTTCGTCACTGTTGAATGATCCTTTACTGAGCGATCTGGTGTGTGGTGTCAAAATACATTGACCCAGCATCAACCAGAATTCTATATTTAGAGCGTGAGTAGTACTCGTTGTGTTAACAGAAATTGCTGTACTAATCTGTCAAGATTAGTTTGTTTTATGCATTTAGATCGATTACTCGAACTTTTATTTTGTGGTCATTATTCTGCATTGTAATACATGTCAGGTCAATACTAGCGCCTGCTTTCGGGTGTTTGAAAGCATGTTATCGAAGGTTGTTTTGAGATATAGCACATTTTACTTCTCTGTTTTTAGTCTTTCCAAAGAATTATGGTTCTGTTAACTATATTTGCTGTAGAAGGTCTTTTAAATTAGTTTGGTTAAAGGAGAAAGTTGTTTATGTAATTTGAATCGCCAACTTTTATTTGTTGCATGATGGTTTTAAGTTTTTAATTTCCTTTGTCTTGTGAAGATTTGCTTTGCTCTGCAATCTTGTTAGTTTGGATGTTTATAGTACCTAGGAGGTGACAGATTGCACTGTGGTATTGTACAATGTGTTGTGGCCGGAAAATAGGAAAGGGTAAGCAAATAAAATTGCCACGGAGTCATTGTACTTAATGCCTCTATCGTAAATATGATTTTGCAGTTTGAGCAATGTAGGCAAAGTGTCTTTGAATTCACACACCGGATTTTTCGGCTGTTGGTTTGGATATCGATATATCGAGTTATGATTTTGTAAGAAAGGTTTCTTTTAGTTGCTCGTTTTTACCAGACTATTAGGAGTATCCATAGAAACTATTCAAGGGTTGAAATTGGGTGATTATGGCTTTGCTATAATCATGGTTAACGCAGGAAATAGCCGCAGAGACCAAAGCATCTGTGATCCATGCAGGCCACACACATTGTTTTGGCTTATCACTCACTATATTTACCATAGATGTAACAAAATCTACGACTGCTCCCTCATTCATTGCTATCAAATTTACCTACTTCGTATCCTATGACTCATCATCCACTTACATAGCTGCAGCTCAAACCGACGCTTCAGCCATTCTAGCTCTTACCACTATCAAGTCCATATCGTAAAACTCACTTCAACCATTGTAAAGACAAAGAAAAGTAAAGGCCGCATGCATGCACCATCTGCTCGTTCACGAGGTCAAAGCGATGCCAAGTGCACCTCAAAAAGCACCCGCTTCAGCCAGTTCCAACCGAAAGTTCAGTCTATCAGTCAATCAGTAAATCAGTCAGTCAGCAGTCAATCATGCCACCGACAGGTCAATAAGCACTGTACCAGACAATTTCGGGATGACAGACCATATCGCAAAACTTACGGGAATGGGTATCGCAACTCCATTTGCCGTACGCGTGAACTACGTTCAAACCTCGACAAAGATCAGCATCCCCACTTGGCGCCTCTCTGGACGCCCGACCATCAAGTCCAGCCTGATGGTACAGACACTGGGAGGCTGACGCCCACTTTGATCATCATCACGGGTCCAGCGACAACTGCCTCTACTTTGAACACAGCTATCGCCAAGCCCGGTCTATCAACTACTTGACATCATGAACAATGCTCCATTCCAGTCACCTCAATGGACACGGCCCCCGATGGCGTCGCACAGCCTATCTTGGATCCAAACGCTGGTGACGGTGCCCCTAATGATAACAAAGCACCAAATATGACCACGCCCATGTACCAGTCGACCCAGCCAGCCAACCCCAACACAATGACAAGGCGCTGATCCCCAATGACCGGGCTAACAGGCAAATCATCTATTGCCTCACCCTCTGCCGCCTGCTTCTCCCATACATATAACAATCAACTCAAAATGCCTTGGCTAACCCTTGTAAGTTAATCGAACTCGGTGACTAACATCCTGATGCACTAGCTCCTTGTACATCACAGGCTTCAAATACACAAATGGCCTTTGACCCAAACAATCCTTGATTAGATACGTTCAGCACCCATGCACAACTAAAAAGACAAAACAGTCGAACGACTTAAGGACCTAGTTACAGTGCTTCCTTGTCATCCTTGCATACCGGACTTTCTACAACCAACACATAGTGATCCCATAGGCTAACTCCTTGATTTTATCACCTCCAAGGCCGCAACCTACTAAGCATAGGCCTGGCTAGGCTAAGTGTTTTGCCCGAATGCTGCACGCTACCCAGACCAAGTCAACTGGAGCAAATCTGACCCGGAGTTCAATTTCCTGCATTTCAAACAACACCAACACCTCAGGCATGCATCATGCTTCATCGGCGGTCAACATGGACATGTTAAGGCTGATTGCCTCAAATGCTCGAGCAGCACCAGTAAGCCTTTCTACTTGGAAAGCGCTGCACCTCAAGAGCAGTCTTACCAACCACAGGTATGCCGATCCTTCAACGGTGGCTCGTGCAAGAAGCTATGCTGAAATGGGAGGCTGCACATATGCTCTCTGTGTAATTTAACTGGCCACAATGCCCAGCAACACCACTACCTGTCCACACAAGAGCTCTTCGGGCCCTATCAAGGGAGCGACCACCAACCCAGCGACCAATAACCTAAACAACATTGCAACCTAGATCCATCAATACCACTCAAGCTTGGTAACTCTTTGCCGTCTGGGAAGGCCATCAACATGCACAACCTGCAATCTGGCCCTCTCATTGAAGGCCCAAATTGAGTGGAAAGAGAATTACCCTTCCCAATGGGGGCTCATACATGCCCAATTTGGGGGCATCGCTAATAGCGAAAATTTAGCAATTTAGAGGCTTGTAGTGTAGTATTCCTGTCATTAAAGATGCATTAAAAACGTTGTATATTTATTTAGTATCTGGACCTCCCAACTAAGTGAAAAGCCCAAATTGGGTACATATTTGATGTTTAAGACGGAATATGGAATGGAGAAATATTTACAATTTCCCATTTCTAGATCAAAAAGATCACTTTTAGCACAATTGAGAGTTGGTATCTTACCTCTGAAAATTGAAACTGGGCGTTACACGAATGCGCCTAAAGAGGATAGACTATGTGATTTTGTCCCAATGTAGTATAAGATGAGCTACATTTTACTTTTGACTGCACACTTTACAATGTTATTAGGAAACAATTGTTCTGTAAAGCCAGAAACTTGTGCTCTGTATTTGATTCATTTGATGTACAACAGAAACTCAAATTTCTAATGAGCGACATGCCATCCCAATTGGCATTCTATGTCTATCATGCATTTTCAATGAGACAAGAAGCTTCTTATACTTAAATTACATTTCGAGCTATTCATATCCATGTACTTTATTTACTGTTTTAGTGTCTTGTAAGCCCTTTGGGCTGGGTGTGGCAACCAAGCTGTTTAAGACCACACATGACACTTTAATAAATAAATATAACATAACATAACATAACATAACATAACATAACATAACAATAGCATTGATCGCGATTTCAGGTTTGTTACTAAATTATAGCTGCACGAGCGTGACTTTCGGACAAATATGCCTGAATTTCAGACAAATTTTGTCATTGCATGCGCGGCTGTTGTTGCATCTTGTAGTCTGAGCCACCAATTCAGACAAATAAGGGAAACTTTTAGTTGCCATTGTAACACTAGCAGGTTTTATTGTCATCGTTTATGCAGGAAATGCGGACGAATATTCATTTATGCATATTAATGAGATGAAAACCTGACGTCATTTGTGATCTGTGCTATTCGGTTGCCGCATGCTGTTCCAAGCTGATTAGCAAAACTGTCATAAATATCTGGAAAAGACCTGATAAAATGCCTACCAGAAGCGCCGTATTAGGCAGCGGGAGGATTGAACGTCTACACCAATGTCAACAGTACAGGGAACTCTATTGCGAACCCATCTTCTGGCTTGCCTGAAGCGGACACCAGACTTTTGTCCAGGTACTGGACCCGATGCTTTGGATACAGAACTTCAGCTCAAATACAAACCTTAGGAATGTGATATAGGAACTACGAGCGAACAATGCTGACATCCACATTGCCAGACTCACCTGGTAGTGTGGGGTCCCCTACCAGCCCCAGGAGGGGGAGGCCACATGGCACTGTTGAACTACAGCCACAGTGTTCTTACTGTCATGGACAAAAGTGGGTGCCCAGTAACACTTTGCCCAATGTGCGGTTGGATCCTGTGAGGGACCGCACACCACCTTCTAGACCACTATGAAGCCTCGACTAATATGCTATGGCAGTACGTGCATCCCATGGTAACATGCTGCCGTCTCATGAGGCCATTCAAATCTGCAAGTGACCTCAGGGGAAAGGTGGTGACGACGCTGGGATGTGCCATCGCCCCTAGATTTCAGCCAAACCTTTGGCTCTGTGTCGTTTCTTTTTGTTAATGAGTGATTATGACTTTGCTATGATCATGGTTAACTTGGAAAGAGCAGGGAGACCAAAGCCTCTATTGATTAGTGCTCGCCACACATTTTCCATTATCACTCACTATATTTACCCTAGACGTAAACACAATCTACGCCTGCTCCTTTCCCTTTTCCATTGCCATCTAATCTATCCACATCATACTCTATGAGTCATCATCCACTCGCATATCTGCAGCTAAATGCGACGCTCTCGCCATTCTATCTCCTACCACGATCAAATCCACATCGTAAAACACCCACACAACCTCCACCGTTTAAAAAGACACATACAAGCAAATGCAACATAGCTGCAGGCTAGCAGCTCACAAATAAAGAGAACTGTAACTTTGTTTTTCATATTTGGACAACTTAAACTCAATAAAGTTCCATCGGGTTGGTACTGTAATGGACCCAAGTGGGTGCCCGGTAGCACGTTGCCTGATGTGCGGTTGCATACAGTGAGGGACCCCATACCACCTTCTAGGCCACTATGAAGCATCTACTCGCACACCTTAGCAGTAAGTGCATCGCCTGGTAACATGCCGCCTTTCCCTGAGGCCATTGAAGTCTGCGAGAGGCCTCAGGGGAGAGGTAGTGACGACGCTGAGATGTGCCATTGCCCCTAAATTTTGGATAAACCTTTGTTTCGGTGTTGTTTCTTTGTAACGAGAAATTAACTGTAGTTGCTTTGATTTTTGTTAACTCAGCTGGTAGATGCTATCAGCATTTCATCCTCTTATATGTGTTATGTTGAAATGATGACTTGCTTGTTTGCAAGTCACTGCCATCCGTGGTCATCTCAGACTGGTTTAATGAGACTTTGAGCTTGTTCTTTTGTAGCGAGGCAGGAAGTGATCGCCAGTTTGAGTGTGTTTACATAGCATAAATTTCATAGTAGACCATTATTTGAAAGGTTGATTTTAGGCCAAAACTCTGATGAAGTTACGATTTTATTTGGTTCCGTTTTGAGCCATGATATATTCTATCAAGGAAAATCGGGATTTTAATTATATTGTAGTGTAAAAACCTGATTTTGTATGACAACGTTTTTTGAGGTAGCCAATAGATACCCGAAAGGGCATTTCTGTGCATGCTATCCTTTAACCCAGGCCAGACACGGTATTTCATAAAGCAAGGCTGTATGAAGTGTCCGTGCTATACCGTGACGTGAGATAGCAATGAATTTGTAGGAAATGAAGGCTACTTCACACATCGGTTACCTTTGTTATCAATATACAATATACTGAGTCGATCAACGAGCTTTCATGATAATGGGAAACATGGCAAGACACTAGTGAATGTATAGTGCTTTGAGCCTGGCCATCTATATACACTGTCTCGAACCGTGTTAGAGGATTTTGAGACGACGTTCAATTGAACACCTTCTCAAACATGGTTAAAGAATGTTTGAGACGGCATTCGATTGAACACGGTCACAAACATGGCTAGAGAAGGTGTTCAATCGAAAATAGTCTCAAACCATGTTAGAGAATGTTTGATTCTTTGAGACGGTCTTCAATTGTACATTGTCTCAAACAGAGTTAGAGAAGGTGGTCAATTGGACGCCGTCTCAAATATCAATTGCCTTTTTTATTCTTCGAAAAATGTAAATATTTATTATGACACAGATAATGATGCCAAACAGATAACAATATGCTGAAGTCCAACAAAGATATTTTTTGAGAAAGCTGACACAAAGTTTAAGTGCTTTGTATGTAAAGCATCTCAGTACATCTTTTGTATTGTAAATCTGTATTACATATTCATTAATTGTTGAATAAAACTTAAGTCAATATAAATGTGTATTTGTACTGTCATTTCTTGTGTTTCTTGCGTCTATTAGGACATATATGGAAATGCGAATTTTTAACTTACAAATTTTAAAATGTATTACATAGACCAAATGAAAACTTTTTCTGATATTATGTCATTCATTACATAAACCCTAACAATTATGCCGAATATTTTAGCAAACTGAATTTATTAAACATAACTCAAACTTTTGATTACAAAATTTGCAAAATAGTTGTCAATACAGTGAAACTAAGACATTTCTCATGAACACTTTATTTTTGGGTGAACTAAAAATACATCGTTAACACTGGGAACATAACTTTGTGTTTCATCCAATGATATTGCCAGCCAAATACAGAATTCACAGTGTTATTATCGAGCGACTTTGTCGACTGTTATCGATATTGTTTGACATTTAGTCAGCTGCAGACGCTTCATGCATGCACGGACATGTTGCCATCTAAGTTTGAATAATTCAGTACAAGTGTGGCTGCTTGTTACTTCATTGGATTCGGAACTAGCAAAGATAGAAACAACATTCATGTTTATATCAGACACTACACTGCTGAATAAAGGTATTTTCAAGATACAGCCAACTATGTGAAGGATTTGCCTCCAAAACGTTCTTGAACCGCGCATTTGAAAGAAATCACTCATTCAAAACACAACACACACTTGCTGTTCATGAACGTGATGGAGATATTATTGAAATTTGCCGAGCAGTAAATGAGACCAAAAGTATAGCTTTAAGAAATGTCTTTGTGAGATAGTTTTGCTCCACTTTCTATCAATTATTGCAGGATATGAGGTACGATTCATTTATGCAAATGAGATTTGGGTAGCGAATGGTAGTGGAGGTAGCGGACTATAATTTCAAAGTTTCATCAATTTTTATCTTCTTAGTAATTGTTTAAAAGTATAGTACTTGCTAAATGTCAAACAATTACACCAAACTAGCAACCTTTAACGTGTCAATTAAGCGCAACACGGCACGCACTATATTCTGAACTCGGATGGTTATGTCTGCCGTGTGTGCGTAACTAGTGCGAACAACTTCAGCCAGCGAAAGAGACCGACTGTACAGCGAGGGTCGTGGTACAGCACATCTACCAAACACTAACTACGTTCCCGGTTTTTGTTCAAGTTAAAGAAAGATAGTGGTAAGTGCCCACTGCTTTGTATTCCTCTAAGACACTGTGCGGCTGTTATGAAGCTAATAACCCTTTCCCGATTTTTGTCGCGGGTAACTTGTGAGCTGCAGTGGCTTCTACGAGTCACTCGACCCGTACCCACGCTCGACCCCTGACCGTTCGACCCCTTCGGTATGAATGAAACTTGTATCATTATCATCTCGAAAGTACGTCCTCAGATTTTTCGATGCTCATAGCACTTTGAAAGACTTTAGTGGAACCTTGTAACGTCGGGAACGCACCCGAATGGCTTGACAGGTACATTGTGTGCGGTTGGACGCCGTATAACGCCGGGAACACACAGCACGGTGTTCAGGGCACAGTTACGTGTGGTTCATTACACAGCGGCCGCGGTTATGCATACCACGGCCGCCGTGTAATTCTCATGCAGGGCCAGGCCGGGTCGAATAAAGAGAGGTCAGTCAGTTGCCAGCTGGGCCAGTAGGAGTATGATGAGACTACAGTATTCTTCTATTTTCTAGGTCTTGCTAAGCAATGTCAATGTCATTCATGAGCGCGATGTTTGCAAACTTCCTTCCGCCTGGAGGTTATCTCGCTTCAACGCTAACTACACGATGATCACATCGGCCGCAATGTGGTACATCGTATTTTGCTTTCTATAAAGAAACGTCCGAGATATTATTATCTCTAATCGTTTCCATTTCCATGAAGTAATAAGCAGCCATTATATTCAATGCTGAATTATTCAAACCGAGGTAAGCTTTATGGCAACATGGCCCCCACATGCATGAAATGCCTGCAGCTGACTGAAATGGAAAAACGATATTGCTGACAAAATAATAAAGTCGCTCGCTAATTACCAAGTGAAATCACTATATGGCTGGCAATACAGCTGGGTAATTTGCCGATTAGGTGTCCAACTTCCCAGTAGCCACAGCAGTAGCCACTCACCGAACTGCTAGATAATTGCCTTTGCTTTTGTGTTTTGGTGAATTATATTCAGAGCCGCCTTGACTACATGAGCGGCTGTGTGAGCTACCCCTAGCTACAGCCAGGGCAATTGTTGATATTCATATCCAATGGCAGTAAGTAATGCTGCAATAGATATACCATGTCGTTTAAATAACTCCGTCAGCTTCAGTTCAAGTGACAATTCTGCATCGGATAGTACACTGCATAAAAACCCTACAATACTTACTGTATTAACATGGATTATTGTCTGTATTTTAGCTGAAGAGTGCATATACAGATGAATACAGTCAAGAATCCATTTTTTGTATTCAGCAAGCCTGTATTCGTGTGTATTCATGTGAATTCACCTGTATTACACTATAATACAGGCAACTCATTAATGTGAATTTATCTGAATTATTGGGTTTTCATGCAGTGTACATTACGAAGATACCTAGTCTGGGCCAGTCTTTCACGTGCTCCTCTGATTAGGTCATGTTGCTCTTCAAATCTAAATGACTTTTCTGTTTTGCTGTTTTACGGATTTATTTTTCTCTATATATTGTAGTTTATTTATTTCTGTATTCATTCATTATGAATTTCTCAATTTTAAGTTTTCTTGATTTCATCATTTCGCTATTTCGCCGTTTTGCCGTTTTGGCGATTTCATCGATTATAATTAGCCTTATAGAGGTTTGCTTACAACTGTTCTCCGCCAACAGTAAGGGCGAGAGATGTCATGCTGTAATGTTTTATGTTAAAAGAGTTGTTCTTGTATGAACCATTGAATGCATCGTTGTCCACCAGACCCAAGACCACACGTTTAGGTAGCTGTCCTAGAAAGATTTGATCTTTGTTGAACATTTGACTTTTCAACATTTTACACGACAATTCCCGGCGATAAACTGAAAAGAAGGCTGTCATCAAAACAAGCTTACCTGCATAAAATGGCAGTAAAAGGTACCGATACATTACCATCAAACATAGATCAGGTTATTTTAGTAACAACATGGATGCCTAGCACAAATACACATTTTCAGAAATTATTAAATGCTTAATTTCTTAATCGACAACATATTTGTGAAGTTTAGTGGTATGACATTTGATCAATCTATCGGCACACCAATGGGTACAAATTGTGCACCCATTCTTGCTGACATTTTGCTGTATTCATAGTAAGCAATTTTATCTTTCTGGCCAGTAATGAAGCTTCGGTGACCACTGCTAAACTTGGATTTCTGCAGAGCTCACAAGGGAGAAGGAATGCATGAATTCTTGCTTCTATTGAGTATGAGTTTGTGCTTCTTTTCTAGGTGACTGGGTGCCGTACATTGTGAGTTCGAATCCAATCGAAAATCTACTGATTTTTTACCCTAGGTTGATAGCTTTGCTTGTGGAGAGAATTGTTCCGGAGGCTGTCTTTCGTCCAAATAAAGTGATGTATTATTGCTCTGATAAAGTTCGTGTGCAATGTGAAATAGCGAATATGTGAGTGCGAGTGCTTCGTAAACTCTACAGCGTGTAGAGGGGTCGTAGTCTGAAAAATTGTAACAAGTTAGGTCGATTATTGAACCACTCTTTCTAAGGATGAGTATTTGGCAGAGTGGTTTTGACTGTCTTGCTAAATGATTGGTTGTTGTACGTTGTAAGTATGAATCCGTTTGAAAGTACTAAATTTTCTACCCTTGGTTGATAGCTTTGTTGGTGGAAAGAATTGACACCAAGACTGTCTTTCATCCAGTAAAGGGGTGCATTATTGCCCGATAAAGTTTGACAGCGATGTGTGACAGCAAGTATGTGATGACAGCGAGTATGTGAGTGCGAGTACTGTGTGAACTCTACAGCGACTGGAGGGGTCGCAGTCAGAAAAAATGTAACAACTTAGTTCGATTACTGAACACCTCGTTTTAATTAAGGATAGGGATTTGGATGAGCGGTTATAGACTGTGATGTCTCTACTAGGTGACTGGGTGCCGTACGTTGTGAGTTCGAATCTGATCGAAAATCTACTGGATCAATAGCATACCTTAGATACTTGGGCTGAAAGAAGACATATGAGATGAAACACAACAACACTTGTTAATGCTTGTTTTGGTACCCAATGTGACAGTAATAACCTCTTTAGAAATGCAGTCAACTATGTGATTACATCAAAGTGGCTGCTATGATGGCAAAGGTAAAAATTGCGTTCAGCGGCGCCCCTTCCCTGATAAGCAATTGATACTATGTCTCATCCGAAATCACATGGATTCTTGGACTTGGTGAAATTTGTCGAATTCTTCATGTCCTTATTGCCCTAGCGAAATACCTGCCTCGGCAATGAGAGTTCAGATGCACGTCTTTTCGGCCCTTGTTGTCCCATTCGCACAAAATTTCATCCTGGATGACTGTTGCCTTTTATGTGGGCTGTTGCTGTCACTATGGCTCGTGCACAGCATAATTCATGGGTGTTAGTGTTGCAGATAATATTTCTCATCATCGACAGGCTATGTTGGCGGGTCTCCATCCCCACTTCGTTCCTGTCCCAACAGGCATTGCAAATGAATGAAGTTTAAACATTCTCCTCTGGGTTAAATTGTTTATAGGACTGCAGTATCCTTTCCGCCTTTAGATTTAGCCCAAAATTATGTTAACCGTCAGTTCTTGAACAGGGAAAAGGGTAAAGGAAAAAAAAGAAAAAGCAGATTTGATAGGGATTGACTTTCAAGTGTAATTCGTACTCTATCCCTGAGAGATGCCATGTGTGAGTCGGCTAATAATGCTCTCAAAGACATCTTGTAGCACCACCATCACTTGCATGAAACCACGCTTCCGTTGGATGTCATTGAATCTTATCTCATAGTTATGAGCTGTAACATTGAATTTCTTTACTTGTTATTTTTTGACACATATGATGCTGTATTACTGTGCTCCGCTGTCTTCATCTGAGGATGCGTCGGCTGACAGTATGTCATCAGTTGACCCCTGGCCAATCTGAAATGTTTGATGTGATAGGTGGTGTGAACTGTGTGTGAAAGAGTGATTTTTTAACTTAAGCTTGATGATTACTTGAGAGGCGGGCCTGCCATTCGGTAGATGAATTATTGGGTTATTCATGAGAACAGAATAATTTGATGAACGTTGGATATGTTGAATATTTGAGTTGGGACGAGGAATAAATGCATTAAGCAGGCCTTTTCACTTTGCATTGAAATCTTGTGTGGCAACATAACTACCATTCTCTGTAATATTGCTATCATCTCTGTTACAACTATAGATATCCTTATGATGAGAACTATAACTATCACTGTTGTGACTATCAGTGTTATGATGACCATAACTATCAGTAATATGAGAACTGACTATCACTGCTATAAGAACTAGAACTTTCGCTAGTGTTACTGTTACTACTGCCAGTTAATGTTGATGATCCCCACAGTACAGTTTTCCCACTGATGTCGATTTATTCTTCAAAAGGAAAAGCCAACGTTCTTGATCATGACAAGATTTCTCCTGAGTTTGATGTACCGCTTTTATGGCTAAGGTGTTGTTTGTCTATAAAAAATAATTGACTGTTTTTTTTCTATTCCTTTCAATGATCAAAAGACAATTTTAACTTACGGAAGTTGATCAAGAATAACAACGTCGTTTTCATCACCACTGCCATTATAATCGTCATTGTCGCATGCGGAGTAGCTGTGGTCCTAAAAGAGGATAAAGGTAATTACACTCAGTATAATATGAAGGGGAGATGAATTTTTTCCTGTTACTTTCTCGCTTTTACAGAGACACAGGCACCATTTTACAAGTAGTATAGCCCCAAACTGATGACGTCAAAATCGCCGTACACAAAACACAGACGCCCCGTAATTGCGACACTGACTAACTAATAAGGTTAAAATAATATGAATTTGCACTTTCTTCAAATCACTGTCACGATCTCCGACTGCTTAGTTTTTGTATCGGGTGAAGTACAGTGGGGGCCAGGAATTGGTTACCAAATTGTCGGAACGGAGCGACCGAAGCGAGCGGAGTTCCGAAAATTTGGTCAGCTAACCCCAATTCCTGGCCCCCACTGTACTTCACCCGACACAAAATCAAGCAAATGAAGACCATCACAGAGTTTTTAGGGTTAGGGTTAGTTAGTTCATGTGATCGCAGCAATAATTCTGTCTCATTCCGGGTAAAATATGTCCCCTTTTTCCTTTATCTTCGCGATATGCCTTCCAATAGATTTTTAGCCAGGCTGTATTATGGAGATTTATGAATACACGGATGTAAACAAAAAAAATCTATATTGAATTCAAGTTCCGGAAGTCCAAATACAGCTTGAGTCGACACAGTGACAGACATTTGGTGATTGGAGTCATTGGTCGCGATATTTGTGCTTCCTTTTTAATTTCTGTTGACCGGCGTCCGTAATGCTTTATCGATTTGTTCCTACTGGTTTCAATATTATTCCGATGAATGGTAGGGGGGGGGGGGGTTATTTTTCGTTGTCCAAGTCTCCTCAGTTCTCTCATTTCACCGCTAATCATTGTCTTCATTTTGTGGATCCTCAAACCTTCGCCCACACCAACACCTTTGAAGGCATGTGGATGCATGCCATGCGAAATTGGATCGGCTTCACACCTTCAGACTTATTTCCAACTTATCTTTATGAGTTCATGTGGCGGAGGCGTTTCGGCGATAAGCTAGGGCGTGCTTGTTCAACATATTTCAATTCTCTGTCCTTCAAGTTTACAGTCCCCTTCATCGATTTATTGCAACTCTGCACATAACACCATATTATGCCAAATGTTTTGAGACGGTCTAAAAAGTAATATCACGCCTACATTGACAACTCAGGAGGCCACTGCTGCCGCTGATGTGTGACACTGGGAATGCACAAACCAGACCAAGTTCGTGCTAGTGACAATATATGCACCCTAAATCATTATATTGGCGGCGAATTTCGTTTGCTTCTGTACTTAATTCACTTCGTCGATCGGCGGAATTTTATAATGTAATTTTCGTGGCATATCCAACTAATTGTTATTCACGTTTCTACAATAGCAATGAAATATCGCATTGCATATATGTTGAGTGACGAACCACTTTTATATAAAAGTGTATCCTGTCAAAAACGGAACACACACCTTTCGTATTGTAAAAAAGGTAGCAAATGACAAATTCAATAATAAATGTCAAACACAAAGTTTTCAACATATAAAACATCCTAAACAAGTGACAATTTAATACTTTAACTGTGCGCATACAACAAATAATATGAACAATATTCAAAAAATAACAAATCTGCACAACAAACACGACAATGCAGAGAAAAAAATAAAGACAGGTAATAAAGAATCAATGCAGAGGCATAAATTCAATAAAAAAGAAGGCAAATGCGTAAAAGACTTTCAAATCATTACAAGTGAACATTATAAATTCATCAGTTCCTGCTTAGCATTATCATCCTGACGTTTATATGAAACATTGTGTCCCTCTCACGCAACTTGTTCTCGTGGAGTACAGGTCATAGGTAGTGCTTCACATGCTGCAGGTGCTAGGTTCGACCCCCGGTAGCGGTAATAGTTGTTGTATAAAAAAACGTAACTTAAAAATAACACTTCTCTCCCTTGTCATTAATCAACTGTTCCTTCAATATATGTATCAGGTTGGCTGAAGAAGACTTGGATAGATTCAGTGTACTACAATAAGAGGGAACGGAGTGAAAATTGGGACCCTTATTTTCAATTATTTCCCCCTGAGTTTCCAATCCCCCATTCCTAAGTGTTACCCCGAAAATAATTTATCGCCCTTTTAGAACGTACACTTTTACTACATTTCCATAAGTACGCACGTCTATGACGTCATTATTTTGTGGCTATACCCCTGTAAAATGGTGCCGAGACACAAAATCATGATAAAAGAGTAAGCTAAACGAATCATATTTTGTTTTCTTCGAACGACTTCACTGAACCTTGGCTTGTCTTTTATGTCAGCAGATCACCTCATTGCTAAACCAAAGTCGGATGTGCAATGTACTTGTGTACATATCTGTGAAGGCGTGATCCCTATTTATGTTCTGTGCATTATGATATGAAAATACTTCGAAAAACAACCAATAGTAATGATCCCATTATGCAGTCTCAGGGAGAATACAAAATTCTCAGTATGTTTTAAAGAAGTGTAATTGCTTTTGTGTTATCGGAAATCATAGATTGCTTCGATATTTTTACAGGGGCAGGTCGACATAAAAGATGTCGGAAAAAATTCAACAACGGATCGATTTTGTTGTATCGATCTGCTGACATGTCTCTGCGTAGTTTAAAAAACACGTCATGTAGATCACAATTCTACGTGTATTCATGGAAGTAATATATGCACACTTAGCAAACTGTTAATTAGAAATTTGAAACAATGTTGTAATCTCTATAAATCATGATCTGCTTGTGTGTGCATGGTCCAACTTATAACTGCTATGCTCGAGCTCTTTTACTTTTACTTCAACTATTAATATTCTGAGTTAATAAACGCATCACTTCCCATAGTGGAAAAGCGATGATTTTTTCCAATTTACTAAGTGCAAAGGGCAACCCTATCTTTGCTTTTATTTATTCATTAATCTAGCGATTTAATTATTTATTTTTAAGGGGGGTCCCTGCTCAATATAGATCCAGAACCTTGCTAGGCACAAGCAGATGACGTGCTGACGGCTTATTGGGTCATGTCGGTTACAAAAGAAGGAAATGAATTACTTGCCCCCACACAGCAACCTGTTATTGTCTATCACAAATTTTCTGCCTGGTAAGATCACGACCTGGTCACAAAACCCAATTTCTATAGGAGGTCAAATTTTCTAAATCATATATACATACATCGTTGACCTCAACCAAGTCAACTGATCCTGCATTTTCACTCATCCAGTGAGAAGTCATTGGCATGGCATGATGACTGATGACAGAGAGTGCTACGTACAGGATACACGTCACACAACGTTTAATCACGGGCCAGCAAGGAATGTAATTTTCAGCTATTTATATTTCCGTTCCTTTTCCATCTACAATGAGTCAAATCGTTTCTTTTTGGAGGGAAAATGCTGACAACACAATCATTAATGTACAATACAACTTACATCATAATCCGGATTCTTGAAAATCCAGATACAGGCTGTTGAACATTTAGGTGGGACAAAGGTGATTCATTCTATAGAAATAAATCGAGAAGAGTACATACAAGACAGACTCTCCTTGAAAGGAAACCCTTCCTGATTTCAAAAATAGTTTATACAAAAGACCAACGAAATATTGGATGTTCAATTAAATTACGTCAAGCGTGTCACATGCAGGCAGCATTGCATTGTCAGTTTAGCACATCAGACATTCCCGAAAGAACCGACCACAAGGGAATTATAGTAGGTAGATCGATATATAAATAACGGTAAAGAATACAGTTTAATCTTAGTGATGGCCTTCAAAATCAAACAGAAAATCCAAAATCGGAATCTGTCAGAGACAGATCATCCCACTTGTTATCCATGCTTGTTATGGCAGTGAGAGTTCAGTCAGCTCAGTCAGGGTTGCACCGGTCAACACGGCCGAATGGGACGGTCCTTGCGTTACCTGGTACTTAGTCTCTCCTTATTTGCATAAATCATCGTTTGGTGCACCCATAACGTCTAAAGCCTGTCGCACACGAGAGAAATCAGCTCAGCAAAATTTAATTCGAGGCTGTTTGATCAGCTAGTTTACCTTCGTGTGCGGTCGTTTTTTCGTGAGTTTTTGTCCTCGCGAGCCGTTGAGGAAAAACTCCAACCTGTTGATATTTTTCGCCTCACGAGGCAATTCCTCACCGTGTTCGCCGGAAAAGTCATTTTCCCCACGTCTTTTTGACTAAAGCGAGCGTGTGAAGATCACGTGACAGTGAAAACGACTGCCCGTAGCCTGGCCCGTATCATAGAAACGCAGTCACTTGTGATTCAATACACGGCGAAGGCCGCTGTACGCATGAGAAAGATAGGTCAATCTATCTTTTTTTATGATGTATTCTGACGGCATTCGTCGTGTATCGAACCGCAAGCGACTGCGTTTTCAATGCTACGGGCCAGGCTACGGTCGGTCATTTCACACTGTCATGTGATCTCAACACGCGCGCTTTAGTCAAAAACACGTGAGGAAATGACTTCAAATAATTTCAAAGTCACATGCAATGTCTATTTTGAAAAAGGAATTATAAGTATTGTTATTGCACATTTTAAATGACCTTTGACCTGTCCTTTACCACTGTAGTTAAGCTATGGCCACACCTCTTTCTGGCCTACATAAGAGTCAGAAGAGGACATCGTGCGAAATTCACACTAACCGGATGGCCCGAGACCAGCTATTTTCATGCTGGACCAGTAACTCTTGAAAGATGTCCTGCTGTTCCTAAAGACGAGGCCCAGTAAGTTTCACAGTATGGAAAGACGTTTACCCAAACATTATGCAAAGCTAAATACCTGACAAAACTATTCAAAGATACGAAATTCTTTCAAGAGATTTGCAAAATATTAAATTCACCAATAAAACAGAACATACTGATCAGTACTGCATCGAGGCAAAAGACCTTACCTCAAGTTTTCTCGCGAGAGTAGTGGCGCTATTTATATGCTCAGCATTTGCTAAGCATGTGTTTGGTTTAAGATCTCGCTGTGATCATAAAAGTGTCATCGTTTAGCACATCGACCGTGTCAAGGTGAAGTGGGTTTCGAGGACACCGCGACATTGCATTTTATATGATATTGGCTATTTACAGCTACTAGACAACAGAGTAGTTACACAGCTAAACTCTGGAGTTGCTTTTGACCTTGGACCCTTTTATCATACTGTACTTCATTAACTATGCACAAATCAAATTCTAGGGTTGCCAATAGCATGACAGCTCCGCGCCCAAACAGAACGTGACGGCGAGCAAATCCTTGATCTGGCTTAAAACGACGTTATGTACCCCATCTATCAGTTATCATAGTTTACTTCATTACCTGAATAGAAGATGCGCTTGGCTCATGTTGATAGTCATAGTAAGCGATCGGCTCTTCCAATTATCCAGTTTCCGACCGACTAGAATTTACCAACAGTGTCACTGTCACAAGGCTTCACAAACAACCAATCAAAATGCGACATTCCAATACAAAGGATAATCAACCCGATCGGAACTAATTTTGGGATAATTGGCTCTTCATATTTTCCAAATTTCTTAAAAGTGTTAGATGGCTTATATTTGAATATTGTAATATAACAAATTACTTATAAAAAAACAAGTGCATAACTTACAAAGAAAAGCAGATGAGCTTACATTTGCAGGTTTAAATTACCCTTCACTCCCCAATTATCCCAAATTAGTTCCAATCGTGTTGATCACATACACAAGAAACAAAACACATGAGTGAAGGGCAAGACTTGACAAACAACAGAACAGTAATGACGCTTTAACAGTGTCTTCGACACAAGGTTGAACCAACGACAATCTCGATCAAAAACACAAATTCTAAAATTACAAAACTCTATTAGCAAGAAGAAACAAAACCAGAAAAGTTACATTAGTGAAGGCAAGACCTCACAAACAAACAAACGAAACGTAGCGTAAGGACACAGTGACAGCGTCTACCAATATAAGCTGCAGCAAGTCAAAACATAAACATTCTCACAACACTGTTAGAATAGCACAGCTAAGAAACATGAACCTACAACCACGTAGAGTAAGATGACTGACGGTCAAAATATCTAAATCAAAAATATGAAATATAAGATTACAAAACTCGATCAATGAGAAGAAACAACAACATAAAACATTAGATACATTAAAAAAGGCAAGACTCTACAATCGAACAAAACTGTAAAAGGTTAGCCATGCATGCGAATTTTCGTTTTCCACTACTTATTTGAAGGCTAAAAAGGGTTATCAGCCAATAATTTTTTCAGAGGTATATTTTTCAATTTTGCAACACTGTTCAGGGTTGGAATGCAAATATCCTACATATTTCGTAAACTTTTACACGATTCGGTTTTTTTTCTCAAAGATAATAAACTCAAAAGATACGGTTGCATAAAGCAGAATGTAAAATACAACGGACTATTAATTCCCTGACACAAATGAACTAAATCACGTCATATCATAATTTAGATATGCGTAATTCTAGGCATGCAAAGTAATGTAGTATATCAATGATATCAGGTACAACTTCCAAAGGATCATACAGCTTATATGGTTTTAAATGTGATTTCGGTTAAGTTTTAATTCAACTTTAACAAATCTCACGACAACAGGCACGACAAGTTCTAAAGTGAAACGTCAAAGGCAGGCCTCCAGGAATCTCAACGTACAGATGTATCAGATACTGGAGCTCGACCTCAACCATCTAAACAAGCAGGGGCGGGTGAGCGTTTTTCTTTCATTTCTTGTTTCCTACAAAGATAAAGCTCTTAAGAAGTAATTCGTAACTGGTTTCAAATATTCGGATAAAAATACGTCAAAGCGATTTGTATTTTTGTTTGTATTTAAAAGGTACCAATGGTACCTCTTCTCATTGTACCGTAATCTGAGTTCAAGAATCACTTCACCGACAGAATTCATCTAAAATAACTGTCTGTCACCAGACAGTGCAATTACAGAGTATTGTAGAAAGTCGACTCATTCGAAACTATTATTTATCACCGGAGAAAAAAAAACGAAGATTTAATTTAAGATTTAATTAAGGAAATGTGCATGATGTGCATGATCTAAGTTTTGAAAATTGAAAATGTAAAACAATTGCAAGTTATAAAGTTCAATATATTTTACACTCTTTAATCTCAATGTTTTCCTTCTATCGATAATTTTTGTATCATTCCATTGATTAAAAATCAAAATTACTATAATTTATGTATACGGTGGACTTTCTAATTTTGTCTAATCAATTGTACTCATTTCGCAGACCCAGGAGACGTTCAGAATGGTAGTGCAGGCGGAAACATCAGGTATTCTAAAGAACACATTTTGAATAGAAACGATGTTGTCTCCTTCATTCAAGACACCAAAAGTGTACGTTGGCCAGATAAGTTTTACTGCGCCAAAACGATTCTCTGTCAAGACATGATTGATTTAGGTTTTAAATTTGTACCACCGGTGAATCAAATGTCTTCTAAGCCACAATATATGCACATCCTATATACTTTTTGTTTAAGATACTTATCAAAATTTTATTGAACAGATAAGGGACACGTGCATATGACATTTAAAAACGCAAACAATATGCACGAAAACATGTTCGATAGCTAAAATGATATTATTGCCACTGAATCAGAAAGATTAGAGAAACAGCAAAAACATGTTTTGTGCACAAAAGAGAGTAAAAGGCATATTTATCGTGATGACGGAAAGTGACCCTAGAGAAATATCAGTAAATTGCGAGGGGAAAAAAGTTCTTATAACCTGGCATTCTTTTTACATTATCTATCCACAGAAAAAGTGTTCTTATCTTGAACGATGAATGGGGAACGTCGAAAGGTGGCATTTCAACCGTTCACCGACAAATCGCCATACAAGCCCAAAAGGCTGGTTTCGACGTCCACGTGACAACATTAAAAAAACCGTCAACCGAAGATCAGTTGGATGCAAAGAACAAAAGCATACATATAGTAGAGGCTGTCCCGAAATGCAAACTTAACTTAGATTGTATCAATATTGCTCATGAAACGTATTTCCTGATAAGGTTCTTAGGGAAATAAATCCTGACGTCATTATCGGCCACATACCGGTAACGGCAGAGGGTGCACTCGCTATCGGTAAAGAGAGACTGGGTGGAAAGCGGGTATTCCAGTTTGCTCACATAATACCGGAAGACAGCGAGCCTTTCAAAGACGATAATCACCCGAGGACCACCGACGCGAAAGAAGATAGCGTCATCGATTGTGCAAACAAATCAGACGCCTTCTTCGCAATTGGTCCCCGTATATATGACCACTACGATCGTAAGATTCGGGTAATAGGAAAGAAAGTGGTAGAGTATATTCCATATCCTGATGAAGGTTTCTTTAATTTGCATGTGATACCACCCGAGCCAAACCACCCTATTCGAATCCTTATGTTCGGTCGCGTCGATGTTGCCGATCGCTCAAAAGGATATGACATCATTATCGAAGCCCTGAATAAAGTTTGCGACGAGAAAAGGGATAATCCGCCGGAGTTGGATATCAGGGGAGTCCCAGATGATAAGTATGAAGAAAGTAAAGATGTTTTTCATAAATACAAAACGTCAGGGAACCTTAAAATTACATTTCATCCATATGAATCACAGACGAAAATAATGAAAGATCTGCAGCAAAGCCACCTGGTCATTATGCCATCGAGGAGTGAGCCGTTTGCATGGTCGGTATGGAGGCCATCGCAGCAGGACTTCCTGTTCTCATCACCAAACACTCCGGTCTCGCTAAATTCATGAAGAAAAACTTCGACCTAGCAGGAAAGGAAATGGTTGTTGATGTAGGGCTGGACGACACAGAACGACAAAAAGATATTGAGGAATGGCAGAGGCGTATCACAGAAATGCTGGATCCAGCTCACATACGTGAAAGGTTTAACAATGCAGAGAAAATGAAGGAGCGATTAAAGTCCTTCAAGACAGAAGCAGAGAATGATAATGAATATGTTAGAATACTAAAGGGAGAGTTACAACAAAGTGGCGATTAAACACAAATGAGTGATAATCTAATAATCGCATGGCGACTTTAACTCACGATTTTTCGATGAACACACCATTGTAAAGCATTTTGGTCAATGAAATCAACGCAAGACTGCAATGACTATATGTAAAAATGTACAAGTAAACTTTAAGTAACCATAAAGAACAAAACTGAAAAAATAGAATTTCACCAGATCATTACACATATTTTACACTTGAATGATTTATTCGTACCACATTCTTTTATGCAAACTATATCATCTGTCAATCAGCCCGCATTTGTATCGTAAAAATTCAATTACTCAAATGTACATTTTCGTGATGTTGGTTTATTGTTCTCTGACACGACCAACCCCATAAATATGTTGCTTGTGCCACTAGATGCATGATACTTTTACAATAAGCGTGATATAACTGACTTGCTGTTTAATTTCCGTTATCGTGCTCTCATTTTGTGAATAAAGATATATTTTTCCTTTTCAATTTTCTGCAAAAGTGTGAAAGCATCATCAGAAAGACTCCACCATCTGCAAATGTGTGAAAGCATCATCAGAAAGACTCAACCATCAACACATAGAGCCTGATATAATTTACAACAATCGACAATTACATTCGTGGAACCGTTCTCTATAGATAATTATTACACCTCACTCATTCAGCGTGCACTACCATTGCTTAAACACGACTCACATGACATGTAGAAGAACGTTATGATGCCCTCTGCGAACATGATGATGCCCTCTGCATTTCATATTACATGGATGACGTCATTTTTTGCTCACGTGTTTACACACGTGAGCATATGTCGCAGCGATGTCTGTCTATCTGTCCGTCTGTGTGTCTGTCTGTCTGTCTGTCTGTTGGTCCAATATCTCAAAAGCGGCTTATCAGATCAGAATCAATTCTGGTACATATATTCAGTTAGCAAATGGCAAGAACTGATTGGTTTTTGGTGGGTGTGGCTTGCATACTTTTGCTCATTTGCATAATTAATGGCAGGGGAGAAAATCTGCTACAGGTGACAAAATGACTTTCAATAATGTTAGATCAAAGTATCTTTAATGTACATACCAAGTTAATTTTGATCAAGTCGAATCAGACATATATCCCTAGCTAGGAAGTTCATGAAATATGCAAATTAGCATTTATCTTTCATGTCAACCCTTAATGGTTCCTACAGCTGATATATCTCGGTGTGATCAACATTTGTAGTAAATTTCATCAAATTGTGTGTAGTCATTTTTAATGTATATCCGTTTTTTCTAAAATCATTAATTATGCAAATGAGCAAAAAGTATGCAAGCCACACCATTTAATATTTTGATTTCAGCTAATAACATATTTGTATACTTCATGACCTTTTAGATTTAATCGATGGTGAATATTGTTCATTATGTTGATCATAATACTTTCAATGAAGTTGCAAACTTGTGGCAAAGGTTCAAATTTACACATAACTGCAATATATAATGAAACACTTAGCATTTTCAGTTCATATCTGGTACTTACTGCGCATCCTTTCTGCGCGTAACAAATTGTCGTTCGCTTGTACTTGCTACTATCACTGCGGAACGTCATGCAGAGCTGTTACCGGCACAGTTAGACGATATTTTGATGCAAGTAAACAGCAAACGAACGAAAATGGCAACAAGGAATGCAATTTCTGTGTTCAGCGACTATGCAAGCAACAAAATTTGGATACGCCACCGAAGAGATCGGCAAACTTTCAGCGGCAACCCTGGACTCGGCACTGACAAGTTACGCTGAGGTCCGGACTCAGAAAGGCGAACTGTACTCGAAGAAGTCTTTGTGTTTTTGTGTCTTTGCATGTTTGCTTGTTCGGTGTAATAAAAATAATAACACATGAGAGCTAGGGCAATATCACGATTTTTGCCTGCCCTCAGGCTGGTGGTCATGATCAAAATACTGATGATGCCCTCGCCTACGGCTCGGGCATCATCAATATTTCGATCATGACCACCATCCCTTTGGCAGGCAATAAATCGTGATATTGCCCTCGCTCTCATGTGTTATTATTCAACTTGAGGACTTTAAGGTAATATGCACCTCGAAAGTGAAAAACTTAAACTTTTGCTCTAACTTTCCTCAATGAATCTTTCAATCATTCTCTTTCAAAATCAAGAATAAAAATAAGGGGTTACAATGCAAATTTTGGTACTAGAGAAACAAATTACCGAAGATTTACCGATATTCGAAATTCAAAATTGCCGCCATCCCAATGTTAACTCAATGGAGAAAAATAAAAATTTTCGAATTTCGAAAAACTAAGCCGGTGAAAAGTTTTCTTACAGTAAGCGCTTTAAAATGAATCCAACATGTGGTATATCAGAAGAGAATTGTAAAAGCTAGAGAGTCCGAATATCTGTCCCCAAGAATCTGTTCTACCTTGAAGAAGAAACATATTTACGGCCCCGTGTTTTAATTAGATATTATTCCCTAATATTTTTCTTCGTTCAGCGAAGGAAAATACGAGTGACGTAATGACCGTGTCACCACGAGTCGAAGACGAGTGGTGACACGGTCATTACGTCACGAGTATTTTCCGAGCTGAACGAAGAAAAATATTAGGGAATAATATACTTATCACATGCACAAGCCAAGAATTCGTTATTTTTTGCAAAATAAAATAAGTTTTCCATGACGATTCCGCGTTTAAACTTTGAACTACTTTAGGAATAAATATCAGTACGCCGTGCACAAGTTGTCAATCATTTCCAGTCGTCCGTCGTGTGCGTAAGCGCTCACGTTCGTTCGTGTGTGGAGCAAATGACAGCTCTCGGTCTACACGTAGGCTATCTTCGCAAAGTTTTAATCTATTTCAAAGATAGCATAGTCCTAGAAATTTATCACAGACGAAGATACGCTATTTTTCGGGAACAAATATCGACTGAATCTCGACGGCGCGAACACTGTAAAGGTCGCGCCTGTTTGCAATGCGTACGGAACCCACGGTAGGCTATACGCGACCACTTCGAGTTCGTTGTTTCCGCAAATTATTCACGTAATTCCTTCGGAATATACAGGCGGTACACTCTTGTGTTTACATTGTTCGGATTAGTAATGTCGTAGTCTGTGAAAATATCGATTTCATTACATGACTTTTGATCGTGGGAGAAACATCGGTCGCCATGTTGTTTGTTTACATATTTACGAGCACACCGAAGATCGACAAAAAAAAGGTCCGACGCACCAAAATTGATGACATAGACGCGGGTTGTCGTGACGTAGAACGACCAGAGAATAAATCCCGTATTTTTGTTCGGAGACGACAAACTTGGCTTGTGCATGTTTTAATGAATTATAACCGAACGTTATGACAGGAAAGAAATTAATGGCCTGAAGCAAAACTGAGCCAGATCGACGTTCGACATAAGCGCATTTGTTTTCTGTTTCTGTTACACCCATCATTAGATTTTTAATGTTAAATCTTAATGTTTTTTTAATGATACTTTCAAACTAATCTATGTTTAATGCCTTTTGTCTCGGTCTTGCATTTCTACATCATATTGTTAACATTGCTTTTGATCAGAATGTATTCAAGGGTGTTTATTCTTATTTTACCCTTTCATTGATAATTCATGTGTAGTACCTGTTTATAACCAAAATAAGTTTGTTTTCGTTCACTATTTCCTTTCCAGCATATTAAGTGCTCATTTTACGTTGATACCTATCTAGAAGCACGGTTCCTTCACAGAAGGAAGTATCTAATCACTTTCCGTATATTCCTGTTCATCGTGTATAATGCAAAATACGAAACTTTATATTCGGTAGAATGTCCTTACAGTTTGTTCAGTAGTAGATTAGTGTATTTCAAAGTCTGTTTACCGTGGAAAGAATGTATAGGATCCACATGTTTTGGTGATAAATGTAGAAGATACATCATCTCGCAATTTTGTTTTGTTTTTACCATTGGTTATCACATTTCAAGATAATAAGTTTAAATTGTTTGCCTTTGTATAATGAAATACTTCACTATTTGTCTGATGCCACGGTATCAAAGTAAAGGCAATGGTATTGTGAACATATCTTAACTGGCAATTGCCTATTTTCATTCACAAACGATGCAAACCAAATGACCAATTTATAAATAAAAAGCATTTTTTAGAAGTTATGTTTTTTGTGAAAACGTGTTAAGATAACTCGGGATCTAGCCATTGTTTACCCCAAGATATTCTTTCCGATTATTATCACTTACTTGTTTGTTTTAGTAGGGTGTGGGATATGCAAAATGGTCATCCAACAATAAAATAAATTTTACAAATAATACTTATATTGGCTAGTGTCAATAATTATCAGAGATGCTATGCCGGAATTTCCATTCTCCAACTGTTTAATGATAACTGATATATACCGTATTTACACATGACACATGTTATTCATTTTACACTGTCACCGGAACTACTTAAGGCTAGGCGTACGCCGTGGTAAGTTCATATGAAGTTATGACACTCCAAAATGCCACTTGTAATCATTGTCAAAATGTTGTTTTCTGCCTCTAGTTTTTAGGATTTAAGAGTAAAGACCTAGTCGACAGTATCATGACAGAACCGTTGTATGGCAAGTTTCCTGTTGCTTTAAAAATCTCTAGAGATAGTGAAGTATATCGAGTGTAGCCATAAATGAGTCACAAAATTCCTGCTCCGCTACTGAAAATACACGACTGTGCAAATGTAGTGTGACCAATTCGAACAGTGACTCTAGATAGGGCACAGTCATCTTTCGTGTAAATTTCGGATACAAAGTCCACAAAGTCTCAAGAAAGTCAAACTGTCGTTTTGGTCCTCAAACCAAGTTAAGGCATAATTTAGGCACGCCAGTAACGAAAAATTCTTTCATTGGAATGGTTGCTGCTCACTTTAAGTCTTCCCTAATCTATCAATAAATCCTTTCTATGATGGTAAATTTGGCATAGGAGACTCTAAGGACATTTTGTGATTCTTGGAGATATTCTGATTGGTAAGGCAAATATATAAAAATTGAATTCATAGATGCCGTAGAGCTTCTCGTTACGTACACCACGCGGCCACTCCATCAAGAGCTGCCTTGAATACTGGCGAGATTTCTAACGGTGAACGACATGTTTGCAGGCCAATAACTTTCGCGAAATGAACTTGTTATCTTTCAAAACAGAGGAAACACTTATTTTACACACTCGAGCCTATGTTTCACATCTACCCGGGTCGTGGAGCTGACCTACAATGGAAACGCCCGATCTTTCTAATTATGATAACCTTTTTCGGCATCTCAATGTTTAATTGTTCACTCAGAGAGTTGACCACAACCTGTCCCTTGAAGTGTAATTCTCCCCAAGTCCTGGGTTTCCAGTAGACTAAAACGATTATGGAACATCATAAACGAATTAAACTTCAAACTCTGTGAAAGATATGGACTCGCTATTCCAATTTACATTCAGACTTGTTGGTAAATTGCTCTACACATAACCTAGCAACAATTCAAACGAGAAAGAGCATAATGTAATCAGGTTGAAAGACAATCTAAAGCAAACACCTTAGGTAAATTTGCTAGACGTCCCGTGAATTGTGTAATCCACTTCTATGTCGTGTTACCCTTGTGGATTATTTTAATCAATGTTATTTCGAATCGTTGATGCTACTTAAACTTTTTTCTATAGTTACTGTTTCCTTGAGATAGTTTTATGATACATTATGTAATCGAATGTCTCACAAAAACTTCGTTGGCTATTACTTACCATTTGAACCCTGTGCTGAATGGTAAATTGTAACGTTTCTTCGATTTGTTTCATAGCATTGCTGTACACCAATATTTTAAAGGCACAGTTGAATACACCTCGAGGAACATTTACCATGGTGTTCAGATCAAATAATCTGCTATAACCGGAGTAAAAACACAAATCAAGGTTGTTCCTTATTAAGCAGTGACAAGTTTGAGGTGGACACTCTTCATCATCAGGATCTATCAAGTAAATGATAAAGTAAATTTGTATATTACTTATATCGTATTTCGTGAAGTTCTGTTTAGAAGAATATAGTCCTGAAAGAGACCGTATTTAAAGGCAGCTTCATATCAATCACATTAGATGAACGGAGCAAAACAATATCATATTAGCATTTCCAATATTTTGCAGAAGGGTAAATCGATGAATTAGTAGCCGGGCATTAAGGAAAAGTATTGTAAAAAAAACAAAGTATACAGTCCATTCTCCGATACAAAATGTACAGAGTACCGATGGATAAGTCTTCCTAATGTCTCCCTCTCCTTACACGATAAAAGGTTCATCTATATCCAGCAGCTGCTACTGTAACAAACTGATTCCACTTTCATCGTCATATGAATCAATAAAAATTCCGTAATAGGAAAATGGTAAAAAAACAATTACCTGCATTATATCAAACGTGCATACTTTCCTTATCGTTTTAGTTTACGAGAAAAAGGAAATGAATGAAGTATGGGTGTGAGGCACCATCGTAAATGTGTGCTCCTACTTATTACATTACGTCAGAGCTGGTTTTGGTTCAAAAAAATACAACAGCTCATATGAAACAAATCATGAACCGGACATTTTTAATATCTGCATAGTAGCTGGCAGAATTCATTTTTTTTTAATTTAAAATCGAAATAAGCCAATTCAACCTTCATTCAGCGAGGTCCCCACTCTTTGCCGTTATTATCGACTTTGACCTGTGAGGATAGTCTGTCACTTTCCAAATCATGAAATGGCGGACTTGACCATTCAAAGAAAGGTGTTCGTATTGGACAATGGTATCATTATCAGATCTTTTGGTACCCGAGGTTCCAGTCATATTCTGACATGATCAGCCAAAATTCATGATCAGCGGTAAAGTGTAGTCCAAGTAGATTTTCACCGAGTCTTCCCTTCTATTGCCGATGACATCAAAGGCTTTCAACCAGACAGATATGTGATCACCATACATAGTAGTAACTGATGTAACTTCTTCCGTCTGAGAAACTTATGTAAGAATATTTCATTATGAAGATTAAGTATTGCTCGGTAAGTGAATACAATTGCGAAAGTGAATAAAGTAGTAGCTACATCTAGCAATTGAATACCCTCAAGCTTAAGCCTTACAGAATCAGATATCTGATGAATTATTTCCTGTTTTAAATCTTTTAGAGTAGTTTATGTATTTAAAGCCGATGAAGTTATGTCCATGGTCAAATAGCAAGAAAATAGTATGCAAATATTTACTTTCTTGAAGGTGACAACTGAAGTTAGGGAAACTTATTAAGTTACGCAATATACAATTGAAATTGATACATAACATGAGAATTTTATTTCCAGTCACACATATGCCACCGAAGCAAAATGTAGGAATGAATAATCGAAATAATGGAATGTCAAAGAATGTATCATGTACCTTTTAAAAGAAACACAATACACATTAACTCTGCCGTATATTGCAGCTTTGAATGGTTCACTACTGCAATATCATGATCTAAATAATATAAATTCCAAGTCAGACACATGCCGTCTAAGCGAAATATAATAATGAATAGTCAACAGAAGGGAATGTCAAAAAATATATCATTTACCTTAACAGAAATACCGCCCAGGTTAATTATGCTGTACAATGCAGCTTTAAATGGTTCATTACTGCAATATCATGATCTAGATAGTTCAAACTGATAACTCCTAACTATTACCTTCAGTCTTTGAACATCTTTCCGTTCTGGCTGAGTCTCCCTTGAACTTGAAATGTCATAGTAAAATTCAAACTAGTTATTCCTTCTACATTCGGTTCGGCTTCTCTTGATCTTGTCAGAGGAGGATGATCAGTGGTTTCATCGTATTCTGCTGGCAATGGTGGGTCAATTTATTCAATTGCAGCTAGAAGATTGTTGTCTCGGTGAAAAGAATTGTAGAAATGACCAGTTCTAAGTAAAGTTACCTCAATCAGCAAAATATATATTACCAGCCTGACGGATGTGAATAAATTTAAACTGAGTGTGTCATTTATGTATGGAATAAATTACACATTTATTTCCGAGAAGAAATATCAACTCTACAGTGACCACTCTGAGAAAGCGACATACGCCAGAATTAAAATTTCATGAATAACGTTCAGTCATAATCGTCTCGTTTGAGTATCATATAAAGTCATTAAGCAACAAATCTGATGCACGAAGTTGCAATTTTTCATTGTACTTCGTAGATCAAATGCTCTTATTTCAATATATTGACTTATTTGTTAATAAATAGATACATCAATGAAAAATAGATAGATAAACAAACATACATACAAACAAACAATAAATAAATAAATAAAAGAAAATAAATAAACATATTAAATAAACAACTTCATTGTAGCATGTATGCATTTTATTAACCTGCTCCTGAAAGTTCAAATTTGATTTGGTGTTTCGCGATTTTAAATTGTTGCCTCTTGGGATCAGGTGAGAGTTTGTAAGCCTGGCAAGTGACATCACAAATATCACATGAACCGTCGTTCGACTGTGTTACGTTCCACGGTAATTCGAAAATGTAATTTGGATATACCAGATAAGTTAGCATTTCTCTCAAACCTAAACAGATGTAATGATAACCTATAAATAGAAAATGTAATATGCTGATCGTCATGGGACGTTTTCTGGCTGTTACGCTAACTAGACTGCTTGAAAACCTACTAGTAAGTATGTTCTTTCAGAATTCACAAAGTTTGAATAAGAGTATCGAAAAGTAAATATATAACACCACAGGGAGGTGAAAATATCAAACGGCCAACATACTAATTCCATGGCGCCCTAAATTGAAAAATATTCATGGATATATGCATTAGACAACTGATAGTGTTGCAGATGCTTCTGCATGTCCATTTTTGGTCGTCAAGATTGCAAATTTGATTCTCCAGTAAAGAATGCAAGATGTAGAATGATAAGTTATTACTACATTAGCGCTTAAAGATGTCAATGCACGAGGACATTATCGCCTTGTCTAGCCCTCCGCTTTGTGTTGAGTATATGCTCCGTGACCTGCTCTGCCTATATGTAATAATTGTATTAACTTTTGCAGCATTTTCTCGCAATTATGTTCTGAAAAAGGCAACTTCTTGTTCTGTCGGGATGCCTGGAGATCAACTTGCGCAGCAATCGACCCAGTCTGCAGTAGTGTAACTTACAGTAGTGTTGTATTTTACACTCCCTCGTACGATGTTTGAGCATATTATTCATTCATTGTTGACATAGGTTAATGTAAACAATAACATTATGAAGCCTATTGCTTGCGAGTGATAGTTACTTGGTTACCCTTAAACGTAGATAAAAATGCTTATTGAGTGAAAAGTCAATGGTTCAGTTGTAGGTTAAGTGCCTGTACTTATTAAAGCATTTTTATTTTATTTTATTTATTGGTTGCACGTTACCATTCATTGAATTAAATATATACGTTGTCAAGATATCTCGGCTACCGAAGTTCATCGAGGCATTCTCTCAGAAAGTATACACCAAACGTTCTTTCGTTTATTGTTTTTATTCATTTTGTTTGACTTTGAATATTGAAAAGTGCACGCAATAAAACCCTGAAACTTACAGAAAATTTATTTGTTGCAATGTTGCATTATTCTTCACTTAACGACGTCATTATATTTTATCTTTGTATCTGGTGTTGAATAAATGAATCAAATTCCATAAACATTTGTCTATAAAACGCCTGTATTTTTGCAAAAACTAGCATTGTAATTAAGTTCTTAAAACGATTCTCCCAACCCTCAGTAATAAGGCGAACGACTCTTTATATCGTTATACGATTTATGTCATTTCGCTGACGAGATGAATAATGTCTTGAACTCTCCTTTTAATAAATTATTATAATGATACTTTATAAATTGAACCTATTTTATTATGAGAAAATGGTTAAGTACAAACATCAAAATTATCGCCACTTCTCAGTTCAATCCTTTATATACCGGTATTAATTTACTTAAAGTAAGTCTTTTCTCATGTTTTTTTTTGGTTTTTATCTTTTTGCGAAATTCATAGGAATCTGCCACTTTGTTATAGTTATCAGACAAAGGCGATACCTTTATCCTTTGATAAGCTTTGGATGCAGACTTCGATCAATCCCCATATCTGATTCACGTGTCCATGACCACATTTTCACTAATACTTTCAAAAATGACTTCTGCGAACCTTTGAACACCCTTCACTGGTACAAATATGCTCCTGCCAGAATTTTCGCTGAATCCCCTAATCTTCGCCACACGCCGATCTAATATCCTGGATTCAGTGTTTACGGATGGTACACGTCAACTCGTGTTTTCGATAGAATATGCAGGATTGTGCACATTTCAATGAATGTACGAAGCTTTCACAGAGTATACCTCTTTTGAGTTAAGAAACATGAACATATAATTAATATTATGGTATACGTAATTATTGTTTTGTGGTTTTGGATTTTGATGCTTTTGTACCATAAGCCAGCTTCAAGCAAATGAAATTATTTCTACAATAGTCTGAAATCTTACTGGATACTTGTAGTACAGATACACTGGAATTTCACTAGCGAGGTAAAGTCTGAGTTCTTCAAAATCGTGACACATCGAGTCGGGACAATATCAAACATTGCTTTATCTCGCCACACGATTCAAGCATTGCGTGACTGCAGCATGGATACTGCAAGTCATACTTTTAAAGCATTACGCTCTTCCAATAACTTTACTAAAAAAGGCTTTCTTTTGACTTGCCTTCCGTTCTGGAAAAACATATCAATCTCGGTCATAAATTATTTTATCAGTTGAGAGCCTTTGCTGCTTAGATGATACCGTATGAGTTTAGTCGCACAAATATTGTCGACGATATACACACTATCTTCTCTATGACACATTGTACCATTTACTTAGCTATTCGCTCAAATCCCGTTAATTATACGAAATATGACACTGGTATGAACAACACGAGGAAATATTGGGTAAAGAAACTCATCCTTGGCTTTCAAGATTAAAAAACTTTTTTCAATATTTCTAGCAAATTACACGAGGCTTATCGAAAAAAATAAGATAACTAGAACAACGGTCGTCCAAATCCACACCCCAAAATATAAGCTGTACGTTCTAGAAAGATAGTCACGATTTATTTTATATCGAAAGTTGTGTCGTCGGTTTCGAGACTGGCGATGAGCTTAGTGTCAGTTATATTAGGTAAGACCGTCTATATGTCGTCGCTGCCAACGCCTCTGTTGTCATAACCAGTATAAGTATAAATCGATATAATAAAAATATATAAACGAATTTTCCTTTGGAAAATTGTCTTTTGTCACAAAAACATTTGGCAAATCTCCACGCGTCGTTTTGCGTCTTTCGATGGGTAGTTTGAGACAAAATACATTCAACGTGGGGGGTTGCTGAACTTCTATATCGCTCTTGTCGTAGGTGTTGTAGCATATTACCCTGACGTCTTACTATGACTAGCAAACGTGATTTTACTGAAATGTTCTGCCAAAAACTTCAATCATAAGAACTCTTCGCTTTACAAACAAGCAACTTGGTTATTGTGATAAGAGGTGCATACAAACAGATTTGGTATGCCTTACCCTCAAACATGTGGCCGAGAAAACTGGGATAAAAATGGTGATCTCTGATTATGAGTTCAACCAGAGCAATGTGTATAAATCATGCGCGCTCTAGATATATTCCACCTTGAATAAAAATGATGATCTATGGATTATGGACTCCCCCACAGCAAGCTGTTCAAATATACACCGATCGAAACAACAAAATGTACACACAGAGGTAGGTAATATAGGTTCAGTAAAATTTTAGTTTTAAGACCTTCACCCTTCATGTTCTACAACACTGGAATGCAGCCAGTGATACATCATTTCGTATGTGTTTGTTTTGTTGGTTTGTTTGTTTTTTGAAAGTTGATACTAGACAGACAGAAATGGGAAATCCAATAACAGATTTAAATTTGAATTGAATATGCTACTTCAAAAAATTGACAAAGACAACATTTACTGTATATTTATTCTGTTTTATTTATAACCGATCTCACTATGATACATTAGCTTGTCCGTGAGGGCTATAGGTTTGGTGTTTCTAAGACACTATCAAGCAGCTTGCAACTTTGATCGCCTATTCTAAACAATTCAAAAATTGTCTCCTCTCCAGCTGACTCACATTGCGCAAAATGTTGACACTTAATTTTTAAAAACTTATACTTTGTAACAAAAAGACAATGTTATTTGACAAAAAATTGTAATGATGCAGAATAAGAATAATTTTCATTAATATCATGATGACTTTGATTACGTTTGTAAATGTCAAATGTTTGATAACTGCCAATTAAAACAAAGATTAGATAGTGAAAAAAATGTTCAGTTTGATATTTTTTGCTCCAAATGTGTAGCCCATTCATTCTTTTGATAAACTTTATTAACATACTACATGTTATATTCTTTGATTTTTAATGGATAGTATGAAGCAGTTTTCATGTCATCTCTGATGACCAGTACTACGTTACTACGTTGAAAAACGTTTGTCGGTAGCTTCCAACGCTAACTTGATTTATGCACATTGAATTGAAAAGGATTGTGTGATCGTGTACTGAGCAATTTAGTTGGTCACGGACTCGGTATGGATATCAATGTCCCTCAGATCATAGACTATATAATCAAATATAACTAAAGTATTCAGTCAGGGGTAATCATAAGATTTTGTGACTGGTATACGATAAAAGGTACATAAAATAGTTGTAAAATGAAATAGAACATATAAATAGCTGCCAACGTTATGATGATAGTCCTAATAATCACTTATAAGCTTTTTTGCGCAAAATCTCACCATCCGTTCGGCTGTTCGTTCAACAAAAAAAGCCAATCAGTTGACTAATATAAGCAGTAGTAATATTATAGTACTTCGGCGGCTGCTAACAATGAAATTGTTACAGATATGATAACATACAAACAAAGTCAAACAAAACCAATGGGAACCAATATGAGTGACTAATACATTTTAACGCCATGCTATTTTCACGCGGGGTAAGCTGTCCATAGTGGGAAACTTCATTCGCCATTTCGTCCAGGAATTCTTGGATTTGTCTTCATATTTTGCATCCTGTGTCTTATTTTTCCTGCGAATCAGATACCTCGAAACCACCGCTACGGTTGCAATGACTGCTATACCTGCAAGAACACCAAGGGCTATACCGACACTGGCAGCATGTCCTCCATCAAACTGATTGGAATTCTCCCCAAGTCCTGGCTTTGCAGTAGACTAAAACGAACGTGGAATATAAACGAATTCAACTTCGAACTTTGCGGAAAACATAGCCGATATATAGAATAAATGTACGTCTGTAGAATGGTTGGTACAAGTGTTCAACAATTAAGAGACAAGGCAAACGAGACATGAAAGCAATATCAAAATTGGTGTGATGAAATCAGATTCAGAGACGACCAACAGCAAACACCCTAGGTAATGTTTATTCAGGTATGAGATTCAAAAACAATCTACAGCAAACATCCCAGGTAATTTTTCTAGAAGTATAATGAATAATATAATCTACTTCTACGTCATTTTGCCATTGACGATTAATTAAAATAAAGGAATTTCAAATCGTTGAAGGCGAATAAAAGTCTTCGTGTATTTATTCTAACCTTAAGACAGTTTTATAATACATTGTGTACTCGAATGTCCTTTAACAAAATGTGAATTATTGGGCTACTTACCATTGGAATGCTGTGCTGAATGGTAAACTCTAATGATTCTTCACTTTGTTTCATAGCATTGTTATACACCAAGATTTTAAATGTACAGTTGGTTTCGCCTCGGGGAACATTGGTCATGGTGTTCAGATCAAGGAATATGCTATAACTAGTGTAAAAACACAAATCAAGATCGTCCCTTGCTAAGCAGTTGCAAGTCTGAGGTGAACAGTCTTCATCATCAGGATCCTGGAGAATCAATGAATATTGATTTGTTGACGAGTGTTCTAAAAATAGTCAGTCCAATTACAACCATATAAGTGTGGGAACACACAAGGATCATTGCATAGATAAGTGTATAAAATAGGTAGTTCAAACAGTACTCTTTGTCTTCTTATGATCTTTAATTAAAATATACCGACTACACAAGTTGCTTTTTTGAGGATAAAAACTGGCAAACAAAAGTGAGCAAATACAAGAATCACATAAATGGGCATGAACCACGCATCTCTTGTTTCAACCACAGTTTACTGATCTCTGAATTTTAGTCATAACCCTTTTTCATGCTTTCAAATCACAATTTTTTTCAACGACTTCAGTTTCGGAGTTTTTTGCTCACTTTAGTTCCAGTTTTCGTTAGTATTGTAATTTTCATTTTATTTCGATTAAATGTTCAGTTTACCTTATACCTTTTTTATTTGTATGTTATTTATCAGTCCGATTTTAACTCTTGTATTTGGTCACTTTTGTTTGCCAGCTTTTACCTTGAAGAGGGCAACTTGTTTGTAGTCGGTATATTTTTAATAAAGATCATAACAAGACAATGGTTGAACTGCCTCCTTTAGACATTGACAACCAATGGAAGTCTTTTTAAAAACTCTTTCGAGAATATTATAACCCTGCAAGAACCACTTCGTTTAAAGTGTCATTTTATATTTACCATATAAGATGAACATAGCAATACAATTTCACATTAAAATTAACATTTTGTAGCAGTATAATAATATTTAATTCGTTGAATTAGTAGCAAGACATTAAAGAAAGGCAATTTAAAAAAAAGAACAAATCCCCTCTCCGATACTAAAATAAAGATTACCTGTGGATAAGTCTTCCTCACATCGGCCTCTCCGTACACGATTGAAGGTTCGTCCATATTTAGCAGCTGCCACTGTAGTAAACTGATTCCACTTTCGTCGTCATGTGCATCAATGAAAATTCTATTATAGGAAAATTGTAAAAACAGTTATGAGCATTAACTTGTTGGGTTGGAAGCAGTGGCCGACTGGTTTTGTGTGAGGCCTAGCAGCTAGGCGATGTTGCCGTGAGTGTGTGGGGGTTCGAATCCCGTTTGGGTTATAGTAAAATTTATATTAAACCACACATGAACGAGACACGCGTGCTTCACTCATCGTGGAAAATAAAAGAAATGTTGCAAAATATGGGGCATGCTTGTCAGGCACAATCCAAGATAAGTGCTCCTGCTGACACTACGTCAGAGCTGAGTTTGGGGCAAAACTTAAGAACATCTCACATGAAACACAATGGACGAACCGGACATGTTTGTAATGTTTGCTTCGTATCTAGCAAAATAATCGCAATCATACCAATCCATAATCCAATAACACTAGGTCAGAATTTGTAAGACAACAGTTGTAAACATAGACACAAAACAGCACAGAACAGACAGTAAATAGACAGTACAAAGATATAGTCAAATTCATGAAAGAAAGATATATGGACCTCTTGCCAAAAGACCAATGAGTGATGTCAGGCGTTTCGAAAATAGTAAGCGCACCCTGCCCCACATGTGGCACCCGCCATATATCAATCTGTAAGTCAGATAGGTAGTGGTCGCCACGTGTCCATCCATGGGTGAACATCACTGCTGAGTCGCTCCGTCGTTTCAGACACCAAACCTGTCAAAACCTGCCGCCTTTCAAAAACATTCCGCATACATTGGATAATTTAAGATACTGGGAATTGGCTGATAGGAAATTTATTTCGAAAATGTCCTTATTTGAGCGAAAAAGCGAAGTAGAAACTGGCGTCAAGGTAGGAGCAGTTACAGAAACAGGTCCAGCACAATTTACATATGAAGACAAAGAAATTCTTCGTAGCATTTGGTCACGGATGCCGCTGCTGGACTCACTTGCAGTAAAAATAGACCGTGCACTGTCAAGATTGGAGAAAGTCGAACAACGAGTAGACGTGCTAGAGACTACGTGCACAGACTTAGAACATGCTGCCAGTTTCTTTGAAGAAACAGTCGAAGAGGTGAAAGAGGAACTGACTAATGTAAAAGAAACCTTTGCCACAACAGAGCAGGTGAGAAAGCTACAGTTGGAAGTTGTCGATTTGTCCAATCGTAGTCGACGAAATAACATCGTGCTATATAATGTTCCAGAAGGTGTCGAAGGAAAGGACAGTGTAGATTGCACTAATTTTGTAACCGAATTTTTGAAAGACAAACTGAAAATAACGAGGAATATAGAAATTGAGCGAGCCCATCGTTCACCTGTAGCTATGAAGCCACGTGAAGGTGCAACTCCACGTCCTATACATGCCAAATTTCTTCGCAACAAAGACCGAGAAGAAGTACTCCGCACCGCAGCAAGGGTCTTACGAAATGATAAAGACAAAATGCGTATTTCAGATGACGTACACAAAAATGTATGAACTGCGCCGCAAAGGGAACTTTGCCTTCATTCCGTGGTCAGTGCCAAGAGTTATCAAGTACAGCGACGAACCGCGCGAACCCGGTAAACAACGGCGGCTAAAAACAATACGAATTGAAGATCTAAAGAGATGAGTACAATGACTATGGTTTTGGATGTCTGAAACTTGAGGTTTTATAACCTACACGTGGCATTTGGTTTGTTTTCTGTTTCTTTGCGTTTTTTGGCTTCTTTCGCCTTTCTCTGAATGTTTGGTCTTCCTTTTCTCGTCCCGTTTCCCGCTTCTTCTGTTTGTTGTCTGGGTGCTTTCGTTTCCCCTTTCTCGTTCCGCTTAATGATGTCTGGTAATGTATATCGTGTAGACAGAGCTAAATGCTCAGTTTTCAACTTACTTTCACGGTTAAAAACGGATGAGTAATTTAAATATTTCTTCCTTGAACGTGCGGGGGTGTGGAGATACAAAGAAAAGACGCCAGGTATTTTTATGGCTTAGAGAGAAGTCTTTCAACATTTATTTTCTCCAAGAAACGCATTCAACTAGAGATTGTGAATATATTTGGAAGAATGAATGGGGTTACCAGGTGTTATACAGTCACGGCTCGTCAACGTCAAAAGGAGTAGCTATTTTGTTTAATAATAATTTTCCACTGGTCATAAATAATACATGGAGTGATGACGAGGGCAGATGTATCATCTGTGATATTACTGTAAATGATCGTAGGCTTGTGTTATGTAATATATACGCACCGAACAACGATCAACCGTCATTCTTTGAGAAAGTGTTTGATATTTTGGAGGGTCAATTCCCTGAAGGAGAGCGTATCATTGGAGGCGATTTCAATTTAGTCTCCAATGTTCATCTTGATAAGAAAGGTGGGAACCCATCCACTCATTTTCGTTCTCAAGAAGTTATTCGCCGTAACTCTGAGTTGTTTGATTTGAGCGATGTGTGGCGGGTATTGCATCCAAACACTCGTAGGTATACGTGGAGACAGAAGACGCCGCCTGTTTATTGCAGACTAGATTTTTTTTTTTTGTCTATTAGTTTAGTGAGTCAAACGATCAAAGCTGACATTAGCCCAGGCTTCCGTACCGATCATTCACTCATTTCTATAGCTTTAAAAATTGATAATGTGATACGTGGTCCAGGGTTTTGGAAATTAAATTGTTCACTTTTGAGTGACATTGACTATGTGAGTACCATAAATACATGTATTGATGAGACCAAAAATATGTATGCGAACGACACAGACGTTGACGACCAACTTTTGTGGGAAATGATTAAATGTAACATTAGAGCAGAGACAATCCAGTTTGCATCACGGAAAAGGAAACAACAGCGTATTTTTTTGTCAAATTTGGAAAACGATATTAGTGAACTTGAGAAAAAAATCATACAGGCTGATAATACACATGATTTAGAAATTAAATTGTCAGAGAAGCTATTAGAGCGAGAAAATTTGCTAGATTACGCTACCAAAGGCGCTATGATTCGCTCTAAAGCAAGGTATTACGAAGATGGAGAGAAAAGCTCTAAATATTTTCTGTCACTTGAAAAGCGTAACTATAATAACAAGTGTATCTCAAAGCTTTTGTGTAATGATGGGTCCTTTATAACGGATCCAAAGGGAATTTTGAATGAAGAGAAAGACTTTTATAAAAAACTTTACTCAACACATAGTAATTTTGAGAGCTGTTCAGACCATACTATTGAAGATTTCTTACCAGACATTAGTGACATACCCAAACTGAATCATGAAGCCAAGCAAAGTTGTGAAGGTTTGTTGAATAAGGAAGAGCTGCTGTTCACTCTTAAATCAACAGAAAATGGGCGTTCACCAGGTACAGACGGTATTCCCGTTGATTTCTATAAAGTGTTTTGGAATTCCATTTCTGACCCTCTCTTGAACTCCTTAAATTGTGCTTTCTCAAGAAACCAGCTGTCTATCTCACAACGCAGAGGAGTAATCTCTCTCATCCCGAAGAAAGACAAAAATCCATGGTATCTAAAAAACTGGAGACCAATCTCCCTGCTGAATGCCGATTATAAACTTGCTTCGAAAGCAATTTCTTTCCGTATTCGTAAGGTCCTCTCGTCTGTTATCAATGCTGATCACACTGGTTTTGTAAAGGCTCGGTATATTGGAGAGAATATCCGCACTCTCATGGAAATAATTAACTTTGCGGACAAGGAAAATATTCCTGGATTAGTACTTTCTGTTGATTACGAGAAAGCCTTTGATTCGCTTGACTGGTCTTTCCTTTTTAAAGCACTTAAGTATTTCAATTTTGGTGATTCTTTAATTTATTGGATAAAACTTTTATACTCTAACCCAATGTCATGTGTTATCAACAATGGATGGACTTCCGAATTTTTTCCTATTGAAAGAGGAGTTCGCCAGGGCTGTCCCCTGTCCCCATACTTGTTTATTATTTGTGTTGAACTTTTTGCTGCAAAAATAAGGTCCAACTTGTCAATCCAAGGTATTGTAATAGGTGATCGTGAACATAAGATTTCACAGTATGCAGATGATACAATTCTTTACTTGAATGGCACTGAACAGTCTCTTAATGAAGCGCTTTTAGTTTTGAATAAGTTTGAACAGATTTCTGGTTTGAAAGTCAATTTTGACAAGTCTAAAGTTTATAAAATTGGTACCTTGCGTCAAAAAACTATCAATTACAAGACAACATGCCCTGTCACTTGGTCACATGGCCCAATTGAATGTTTAGGTGTCCTTATTCCTCTTAGTGTAAAAGAAAATATCTTTGCCTTGAATTATGAACCAAAAATCCAGTCAATGAAGATTCTCCTCAACATATGGTCAGCCAGAAATCTTTCTTTGAATGGCAAAATCACTATTTTGAAAAGTCTTGCATTGTCAAAACTTACTTACCTTGCTTCGGTGTTACCAAATCCTCCAGACAATATTTTCCAAGATTTAGAGCGTATTATTTTCAGATTTATTTGGAATAATAAAGGTGATAGAATAAAAAGGACCATTCTTATGAATGACCGACAATTTGGGGGTCTGAAAGCTCCAAACTTCAGAGCGATTTGCATGGCAATGAAAGTTCGATGGGTAAAAAGACTGATTCAGATGGAAAACAATACCCCAATTAAGCTGATTTATACCCATCTTTTGTCCTCACTTGGTGGTTTATTTGTGTTTGATTGTAATTTGCACATTCGTCATATTCCTAATTTTTTAAAAGCTTATCCTTTTTTACATGACATTATTTATACTTGGTGTAAATTAAATTTTCAGAATAATGTAAATCCTCAGTCGGATTGTATTGTCTGGAACAACTCTGACATTCTGATAGGTGGAAAAACAATTTTTGCAAAGAAACTCAATGATTGTAATGTTAACTTTTTGACAGATTTCATTAAAGAAGGTTCGGCTATAGATTACAATAGTTTTAGGTTACGACACAATGTACAAATTAATTTTATTACTTATTTCGGTATTGTCAAAGCTATCATGGAATACAAGAAGAAATATCATGTAAGCATGTTTTACCCTTTATATACATGCCATTCAGAATTTCATACCCATGTATTCAACAAGAAATGTTATGAATTTATCAATCAATTAATAATGAAAGATTTTGTTTCTATGCCAGAAAAGACTATGAATTTCTGGGCAAAGACATTTGGCGAGTTTGATGTAAAAATTTGGAAGAAAATTTTCAGCCTTCCATATAAGTGCACCATTGAATCAAAAAGTAGAATTTTCCAGTTCCACCTTCTACATAGAAATATTTTTACCAATGTCATTTTAAAGAAATTAGGTAAAGTGGAAAGTGAGCTTTGTAATTTTTGTCTTGAACGTCTTGACTCTATTTTACATCGCTTCTGGTTTTGTCCAATCGTAGAAGCATTTTGGAGAGAATTTTCTTTATATGTTTTCGATGCTTTCAATATGGATATTCAACTCGATGCTATGTCAGTCATTTTTGGTCATGATTTCAATGCAAAGGATATTCTTTTGGAACATCTACTCATCCTTGCGAAACAATACATTCATTGTAATGTCAGAACCCCAAAGAGATTAACAATTGGTAACTACACGAGAGTGGTCAGTACAATTAAAGAAGTTGAACAAAATATAGCCTTTAAGAATGGAACACTTGAAAAACATAGAACGAAGTGGAAATGTTAGTTTTGTGCTCTTTTCTTCTCCTGTGTCTGTTTTTGCTTTTTGTCCTGTTTGCGTTTTTCTGTCCTTTGCACGTTGTGTTTTCTCAGTTTAAATAAATAAAAAAAAAAAAATGTATAAGGATGTACATTATTGAAACTTGAAAAAAAAAAAAAAAAAAAAAAGATAGGTAGTGGTCACTAACTAAGGCCCCATGTCACCGATGCCATCAGTGATCATTTGTCGAAGAGAGATATTGTATTTATCTACCAGCTTGCGATACCTGCCAAAAAAGCGTTTGAATGTAGAGACAAGTCTTGCTCTGGTGTAACCTTGATTTAACAGTTTGTTAGAGAGATGGCTCAAACCTCATTCAGTGAGGCCATCTCTTTTTGTCGTCATTATCGACTTAGACGTAAGACGATTGTCTGTCAGTTTAAAAACCATTGAATAGTAGACTCAACCACAAAAAGAAAGGTGTACTTACTGGACTATGCTGTCATTGTCTGTTCGTATGGTGCCTGAGGTTCCAGTCATATTCTGATATGAATATCCAAAGTAAGTGATCACCGGTGAAGTGGAGTCCAAGTAGATTTTCACTGAGTCTTCCCTTGTGTTGCCGATGACGTCAAAGGCTTTCAACCAGACAGAGATATGATCACCTTCCGCTGCAGAAACTGATACAGTTTCTTCCGTCTGAGGAATGAATGTTAGATATTTCATTATAAAGGTCAAATACATTCATTTACATCATTGTTCGGCAAATGAATACAAAATGTAAAACGTGAATAAAATCTGGACTGCATCTTTAAATTATATACCCTCCAGCTTAAACCTTAAATAATCAATTTCTAATGTAACATTTCCTGTTTTTAAATATCTTAAACCAGTTTATGTATTCAAAGTCTATGAAGTAATATTCATGGTCAAATATAAAAACAAGTATGCAAATGTTCAGTTTCTCAAAAGTAACTTTACTGAAGTTAGGGAAACGTATTAAGTTATGCAATACATTTATCACATCGTATCAATGGAAATCGATATATAACAGAAGAAATTTCCGGTCACACATATGTCGTCAAAGCAAAATGTAAAAATGAATAGTTAAGAGAAGGCAATGTCAAAAAATATATCATTTACCTTTAGCAGAAACACGGTACGGCCCACATACCGTATAATGCAGCTTTAAATGGTTCATTACTGCAATATCATGATATATATTATATACTTTCAACTGATAACTCCTCACTATTACCTTCAGCCCTTGAACATCTATCCATTCCGGCAGAGTCTTCCCTGAACTTGAAATGGCATAGTCAAATTCAAAGCGAGTTATTCCTTCTACATTTGGTATAGCTTTTCTTGATCTAGTCAGAGGAGGTTGACCAGTGGTCTCATCGTATTCAGGTGGCAATGGTGGATCCATTTCTTCAATTACAGCAAGAAGATTGTTGTCTCGGTGAAAGGAATTGTAGAAATGACCGGTCCAAATCAAAGTCACCTGAATTCGAAAAATATGTTGTACCATCATGAAAGATGTAAATTACTCTAAACTTAGTATATCTTTCATGTTTGAAATTATATTTTTCTCAGCAGAAATATCAACTAAAGTGCGACCTGTCAGAGAAAGCTGCACATGCACAAATTACAATTTATTGAACGTTGTTTAGTCATGGAATCAGTTCGTTTGAATATTGTATGATGTTTCGAAAAAAGTTAAGTTACTGAGCAGCAAATCTGATGCATAAAGCTGCAAATTTTCATTGCTCTCCATACATCAAAACACCCATTATGTCATAATGTATGCACAGTTTACCTACCTGACCGAAAGTTGTCCCAAGCCAAAATACGCCATTATTGACCACGACATCGGACACTGTTATTGGGCTGTTGGCATTTATTGAGATTGAGCTTTGATCGTCATACAGAACAAATCGCCTGGCCTTTGCTATGTTGCCGGCATTGTCAGTCAAGCTTAAAACGATGGAATAAAGCCCTATTGAAGGAATCAGTAAAGTAATGGGAACATTTTTAGTTCAACACAGAATTCAATTAAAACTATGATTGATTAAAAAGAACTGTTAATACTGTATCAATACCTTTGTTTTCGGTAAGAACTTTGTAAAGGATGGATGAGTGAGTATAACTCATGACAGATAAAACAGCAAAAAACAGTGTTGTGGGTTCTTTAAAATCAAGTTCGCATGGGAAATTATTATGAAGATGGGGTCCTGGCTGCAAGGTTATCGATAGCGATATAAATATTGATATTTGATCGAGGGGTTTGACATCCCTCTTGCATAGCCTTCAAAAGACCATACCCATCCCAGCACAATGTTCTGAGAAACCCATTTGGTCAATATGCAGAATGAACTCTACAACGCAAATGGTGTCAATCTTCACTGTACGATTTACAACTGTAAGCACAGTGCAATGATGATCGCCAAAAATTTGAGAACTTATGCTTGCAATCAGAGATAATAGACGATGAAGTCAAGTTTTCTACATCAATTTCCTTTAAAAAAATTAAATTACAAATTCTGTTCACACTGTGATCTCACAATTTTCAATTCCATACACTATGATGAAAACAAAAGAAAGGTTAGGAAGCAATACATTGGCAAAAGCTCAAATAAATAAATAAATAAATAAATAAATAAATAAATAAATAAATAAATAAATAAATAAATAAATAAATAAATAAATAAATAAATAAACTACAACGCGGCAGCCTTGTCCGTTTTACTGACCTGCTTCTAAAAGTTCAAATTCTATTCCTGATTCGGCCGTATTGTTGTGACTTGATGTTACGCGAATACTGACTCTAGTCTCCTGGCGTAGATTTCCTGAAGATTGGGGGTCAGGGGAAAGTTTGTAAGCCTGGCATGTGACGTCATGAATTTCAGATGAATCGTCGTTCCAGTGTGTTAAGTTCCAGGTGACTTTCACAGTACTCTGAAAATGTAAATGTAAGCCACATAAATTAGCATTTCTCTCAACCCTAAACAGATGTAATGATAAGTATAAAAGATGATATGTTGATCGTCACGGAAGTTTTCTGGTTGAAAAGCTGAACTAGACTGCTGGAAAACCTACTAGCAAGTATGTTCTTTCAGAATTCACAAAGTTTGACGAACTTACCTTTTTCGTGTACACTTGATCGATCGAAATAATTTCAGACATACATGGCGGCGACATTGCTCGACAGTGCTGAGGAGCGATGAGGTCGAATATGACAGTGTTGGAGAGAACGCTATGCGTTTGAGAGTAGAACTGAGCATCGTCAACAACCACTGTGTCAGGATCATCGTAATTTTTGATCATGACAAAACCGCTGGTATTGGCTTTAACTTGAAACCAAAATCTGTAATTCAAGGAAGAATAAGGTAGGATAAAGCACTTTAATGGCTAAAGCATAGACGGGCGAAGAAATTTTGAATAACCTAACCGCCGAATATTATAAGTATGAAGAATTATCCGGTTACATGAACTAAAAGATGAACATGCTATGATTTGATGTAATGATAATAAGTCACAAATGAAAATGTCAATATAAATAACATACCTGATGAAGGTAAACTTCACAGTATTATTGTGCCTTATATGAATCACCTACAGTACTTGTAAATTAATGTACTGCATTAGAATATATACGCACATATCATTGTTTTCTAGCTCCGAGTTAAACACAACGGAGTGGTTGCATTCTTTTGTTGTAATCTGCTCAGAAAGTATGTCAGCAATTAAGCAGTATTCACTCCCGCCATCAACTGTGATGTTACCTAAATTAAAGGAAGAGAAGTATTTGAAATGAGAGATGCGACAACTTCAAGGTAAGTGACCCAACTGTAAAGTATAGGCATGTCCACTCATTCAAGAAACGATCTAATGAACAAATACAAACAAAGGGAAGGATTGTCGCCCGTCCATATATCCCTCAATTCACCCGTTAATTCTTCCATCTCATGATCATTCTTCTCATAAAAGATAAAAAACTAAAACCTCTTTGTAAAGTCCAGTGAAAACTTGCTTCCACTATTCCAAAACCGGAACTGTTTACGTAGTATGGAACCGTGAAGTTATCCAGCGTTGTAAGATTGTACGTTGTTGTCCACTCGACATCAATTTTTACTGCTTTCGTGGATGAATATGTCGGAAGACCATTCGCTGAGCACGCCAGGTCATTGTCCCCTGACCCGTCATTCAGTTTCACAGCACAGGATGATACTGTTGGTGCAAGTGTCGCTGTGGTACAGAAATAGACACTGTTAGTACAGTATAATTATATAGTATAAGTAAGTTTAAAGTGCAATATCATCAGATAAGAATAATGCGTTAGTTTTTGAAAATTCTCGATATAAACCCCTTTCCCCATAAAAATAGTTCTGCTTATCAACACTGAATCACTTTGATTAACAGCAAATAAGTGACAAATTTAATGACTTAACTTGATTGCTTTATCCAAGTTTGTGAACATCACCAGACGCAAGTTTATAGACAGTAAATGTCTATGAGTTCATTTCCTCTAAAAGGGTTATTCTGTCATGCAAACGACTTACTGTTCTGACAGTTCGTTCCAGAAAATCCAGAAGCACATGTACATGATGCAGGTGTGCATGGACAACTTCCTGGAAAGCAAAACTCACTGTCGAGTCGCCATGAGCATCGCTCTTAAAATGTGGAGTGGAACAACAAAAATGAAATACAGTAATTAACAATCTACAATCGCACCATATTATACGAAATCAATTGTCTTTAGAGTTTATTAGAGTCATTCATATTTCTACGTGTTCTTCCAAAGTATATAACAAATATGGAAAAAGCAAACGATGGTTAATTTTAATATTTGTATCCATTATCAGCAGGCTTAGTACGTTGTATGATTATCATAGGATCTTAAATATTTCACCAATAACCCATACCATGCGACGGTATACCTCAAGCTTTTGTGCAATTCTCGAAATCGCTCGTGTATGTACATTTATGGAGCAAATTGGTCAAAATCTAACGGTATATCCGTTCCTGACGCTGTTTATTGCTATTACATCATAATATTTACTATAATTGAAATTCTTGTGTGATGACTTTTCTGTATCTTCGAGTTCGTGTCTGTTCCAACCGTGGTATATTGCGAAAATAGCAATTCAATCCGAGTGTTTGCGTCATCAATATAATGGTATTATACAATCGACAAAAGTGTACTTCACCATAGGCCAAAAACGGGGTACATGAAATAACCATAACACACGTACGTTCACACTTCCCGTTTGAGATACTGCCTCTGTTCACCAATTCATAAGCCTGTTTTTCGCCGCCACGATCATATTCACATTCTAAGCAGTAGTGGTTGGATGACGATGAACATCTTGTCTCGATGAAGTCGGCAATTGAATTGCAACCTAAGGTTTTGAATATAACATACATATATTAAAAGAATCAAGACCCAGACGACTTAAGCTTGTTGCAAGAATAACATTGCTAGATATTAAAAGACAGTGAAAGGTAGGCAAGATCCATACCTTTACAGTCGTAGTTTGAGCAGTATCCATAGCAACTATCGCTGTAGTATTCATACTTGTATCCCTTACGGTAACTGCGTTCATATCGGTATGCCCACCTGTAATAAATGCCAATTCAATCAAACATAATTGCCGGAACGTGGACTGAATTTTTCGAAAAGCATATCAAAAGATCTCTACACGCTCCAATCACAATCGAAAATGACGTCACGATCATTGTTTTCAGTCTAGAGACAAACTCTCCTTAAAGCTAACAGAATCATCATGTGGTTTGAAAGTCAATGAAGTATTGGGTACTATTGGTCAAAGGCTCTACTAATCTGAGATAGGACGGCCAAGAAACGAGCAAAGATCACTTCTTGTCTGTTTGCCAGAGTCCCATATATCTTTCGTTGAGGAATTAGACTTTGTTGTGTGTACTGGTGCTTTACTGTTTGTCCTGTGTTGCTTTGTGTCTATGTTTATAACAATTGACAGTGCATTACTAATTTTACCCAGTGTTATTGGATTATGGATGGGTATGATTGTAAGTATTTTGATATTTGTCTTTCAATTTGTCACTCCATGAGTAACTTCTTATCACTGTTTTTTGGCCGTGTGTGTCAGTAATGTCTGTGAATTATTAAGGTCTACTTTGACAACATTTGTCAAATTTGCTGGCAAAACTAAACACGTTTTTCTTCAGAAAATCAAAAAACCACACTGGCCATATGGTATCCTCATAAATTAATGATGAATTTGACTTGTGACAAAACTAACAAGGTTCATGTCTCTACACAGACACGATAAACTCTATAAGTGTCAGTGAATGTATACTGTATATATTCCATGATAAAGGATAAGTAAAGTATTGCAAATAAAACATAACATCCGCTCATGTATTTTGCTCATTTAGCTTTTATCGAGTCATCACAGTCAAAATTCGATTATTAGAGGTAAAGAATAAAAATATGTTGTAGCAAGGGTATACCTACCAATAAGTAAAGCAAATACGCCGTTAAAATATTTATTTGCATTATTTCTGCGGGTTTTTATCACACTTCAACGTTAAATGACGCAGCGAAACTAAATGAGCGAAACGCAAATTATATAATAATAGGCTGTAATATTTTGCTGAAAAGAAATGTTACGAAAATCCCGATAATATTTTTCCTTAACGATATTTAAATAACATATGTCCAATAGATGATGCTCACCTGTACCTCGAACATGATCCCAAACATAAAAATCCACAACAATACGTTGAACGAATCCTATAGGAAACACGCCTTGATGTAGCTATTGAAGTTGTAACAGGCCGTCGGAATTGACAGGTATTAGGCCTGTGGTTTCAGTCGAAAAGTTAGGCTTTAGAAAGAATCCAATTTGTTTTGAAATCGGCATGAGATGCTCGTGAGAAATCATCGATTGATTACGTCGACGATACAACATTGAAGAGAAATATCTTGTTATCTCAAGTCAAAAGCGGGTAAGTCAGAGGCGATTTTCTTTTTAAATTTTATTTCACATAGTATTTGAATGACCCAATTTGGATCGCTTTGACAGATCTTCTGATAAATACTCCTTAAAGAGAAGCTACCTCCTCAAAAGATAGCAGGTGAGGGTTTTTTTTTATTCGGAATAAACTTACCAAGCATACACGGCAGCAGACAGATATACCAACAGAACCAAAGAAATTATCATAGACGATGACATCCTCTGGTTACATACAGTAACCTTGATTAAATATTTAAGCGTTAGTCTCGGGCGAACTACTTCCAAGTCTCTGAAACTACGAATGAGCGTCAGTGTACAGGTACATATCTGGAAAAGAAGGTCCTGAAAATAAACAAATAAACACACAAACAAACAGATGGACAAATGTCCTGCAGCTGGTAAACAAAGCGACGAGAAGATGAATGAACCGTCTTGCACCAGTTTTCATTTATGATTTCATTAAAACTATGTTCGAAGGCTTAATGAAAAGATTAGGAATGTTGAGTTGATTAAAAATGTTCTAAATAGAATCTTAATCATTTTTTGCATAATTTCATTTGATCACGTTTATGTAAAAACACTTCAAATTCAAATTTAAATACTACCAAAAGTATAGTTATTACCCACTGTAATGGGACGTGTATAGAGAAGTAAAGAAATAGCACCACAGAAGAGAGGAAAATGTCAAAGAGCCGACGTAACTATAGCGATTGCGCCCTCAACGGATAGTGTTGTACATGCTTCTACACATGCTATCGCTCTTTTGGACGTCAACGATTGCTCACTTGACCCTCCACCAAGTTATTAGTGCAAGGTGTATGATAATAGGTTATTACGAAATTACTGCAAAAGCATGCATGAGGACATTAGCGCCATGTATCGCCCTCCACTTTGAGTTGAACGATATGATGTACTAACGTCCTCTTCTATCCCTTTGTAGTATTTTTGTAAGTACCCCATATATAATAAGAACATAAACTTTTGCTGCATTTTGTAGTATTTTTTGTTCTGCATGAAAAAGATAATTTCTTGTTCTGTTCCCCTTGTCGTGTCGGAATTGACGCATTGTAATCAGTTTGTAAACCCAGTCTTCACATGTGGAACATATGCTGTTATTGTTTGCAATTTAACCAGACCAGAATACATTTGTGAACAATAAATTCCATGCTGTACAAAATTTAAGGTGTTGACAAAGTTTTTCCTATGTATTTGAAAGTATTTTAGGGAGAAAATAAGAAACTACTCACCTCACAGAATAAAAATAATGAAAATAGTTCGTTGAAAATTGTTTATTAAAATAATATAAAAATTGTTCGTTGACGAAAATATATTATCGTCAAAAGTTACAGGCAGAGTCCTTTACTGTCCGTGGAAATTAAAGCCGACTGTTCATCCTAAAAATATTTTTATTCTACAGACTGGAATCTTTGCCAGTGTAACTGTGATTTTTCTCCTGGAAAATGTTAACGAGTATATTAATTTCATTCATCAATCGACGACGTAGTAGATTAACATGTATTACAATAATATGAAGCCTCACTGCTTTCGAGTGATGGTTACTTGGTTACCCTACAACGTATGTACACAAACACTCTTATTCAGTGAAAAGTCAATTGTTGAGTCGTAGGTTGAGTGCCTGTATTTATGAAAGCATTCTTTGTTGGTTGCCTGTCACCACGCATTGGATTGACTGTATACGCTGCCAAGATATCGAGACTACGGATGTTTATTACGGCATTCTCTGAGAAACTATATACCCAAGGGTCATTCGCTTAATGTTTGTATTTCTATCGTTTAATTTTGAATATGATTAAAAAGTGCAAAGCAATACAATACGCTGATGCATACAAAAAAAACTTTTTAGTCACAATGGTGCATTGTTTTCCTTTAATCGGTTGTGATGACAACGTCATTAGATTGTATATAGCAAGTTATTTTTAATCAAAATTGAATTTCCTAATTTGTGCAAAATTAAACCCGTTAATAATATGACCAGCAACGGGAGCAATTAAGTAGGTTAATGACAGTCAATTCAATTTAGCCATAATAGTTTTACGGACAACAAAGTAGCCTTTTATGCTAAAATAACCGCTGAGAAATCCTGCCTTTGTATTTTGCTGTCGAAGAAATTAGTCACATGTCATAAACGTTTATGTATACAATGGTTTCATTACTGACACTAAAGATTTTTTCAATCCTTTGTAATATAACACTTTTTATATCGTCATACCATTGACGACATGTAGCTGTCGAGATTGAAAATTTCTTGACCTCTCCTTTTCGTTAATTAGGATATTAAATGACATTTTGTAAATTGAACCATTTCTATTATAAGAAAATAGTTGGGTACAAACGCTCAAAATTATCGCCAATTCGCATTTCACTCTTTATCTACCCGTATTATTTGTCTTATATTAAACAGGTTTTTTTTGGGGGGGGATGAAAATTCACTGGAATCTGCCATGATTTCAATTTCTGCTCTGGGTTACAGTCATCATACCAAGACGATACCCTACAGCTTTGCACAGCTTTAGGTGCCGGCTTTGATCACTCTTCACGTCTGATTCATGTTGCCATGACACTACAAAACTCTACGGCGTTTTCAACTATGACTTCTGTGAAACTTTGAATGCTCTGGGATATCTAATTCAATAAGCCAGGTGGGAAGTTGTATGCAAATGAAACAATGGTAGCGAAGCGTACACCGTGATAAGTTTCCTTGTAATTGGACCTTGCTTTGCCTTCTCCATACTAGCTCAGTTCGATACATAACGAGAAAGGAGTCTATAAAAAGGTTGCACCTAGGATCTTGCAGTGTATACTCGTCGCTAGAACAACTATACTGCTGCTAAAATTTTCACCGAATCCCTTAATCTTCGCCACATGCCGATCCAATATCTCAGATTTAGTGTTTTACGAGTGATACCCTTCAATTCGTGTTTGGGATAGAATATTACAATAGTGTATGCAGGATTATGCGCATTTCTACGGATCACAGAGTATATCTCTTTTGAATTAAGAGATATAAACAAATGTGTAGCATCACGGCATACGTAATTGTTTTGTGGTTTGGGATTTTGATGCCTTAGTACCATAAACAAGCTTCAAGTCTTATCTTAGCGGATACCAGTGGTGCAGATACGCTGGAATTTCACTAGTGAGGTAAAGTCAGTGATCTTTCAAAATCGTGGCCCATGGAGTCTTCCGGAGAGAATGGACAACACACATCAGTACTCTATCTAGTCACACGTTTTAAGCATTGAGTGAATACTACAGCACCATAGTTGGGAGTCATATTTGTTTAAAACATTACGCTATTACAATATAGTTACTGAAAGAGTTTGATTTTACTTCCTTTCGTTCTGTAAGCAGTTATCAATTTCAGCTATGCAGTATATTATAAGTTGACAGCCTTTGAAGTTTAGGTGATACCGAAGGAGTTTTATCATACTGCCAACGTTTTACACGCCATCTTGTCTGTGACACATTGTTTACACGTTGTTACGTCTTTCGATGGGCAGTTTAAGAGTTAAAATACATTTAACGTGAGGGCTAACTGTACTTCTATATTACACTGGTCGTAGGTGTTGTAGAATATTACCTTGAAGTCTTACTAGATGATCAATTACAGTGTTTCTGCTGAAATATTCTGTCAAAAACTTAAATCATCAGAGCTCTTCACTTCACAAACAGGCAATAAGTGCATACAATTGGTATGCCTTACATAAAAACATGTGGCCAAGAAAACCAGGATAAAAATGGTGATCTCTTGATCATGTGTTCATCCAAAGCAATATGTATTAATCTGTCGAGCTCTAAACATATTCTACGTTGAATAATAATGATGATCTAAGGATTGTGGACTTCTCCACAGCAACTCGTTCAAATAAACACCGATCTATAGGTTCAGCAAAATTTCAGTTTGGTGAGCTCCATTCTGTATGTTCTACAACACTGGAAGGCTACAACTGATACATCATGTCGTATGTCCTTATTGCAATTTGTTTTTGTTATTTGGTGCAAGACAAACGGAAATGCGACATCGAGTAGCAGATCTTAAATTGAAGTTAGTATGCGCCTCAAACTTTCCTTCTAGTTATAGATCTTTCAACCGTTCTCTTCATAACCAAGAATAGAAATCCGTGGTCACTGTCCAAAGTTTGGTACTAGAGAGACAAATAATCAAACATTTAAAACGGCCGCAATCCCAGTGTTAACTCTATGGAATTTTTTTTCGAATTGCGAAAAACGAAGCCGGTAAAAGTTTTCTTACGCCGAGAGCTTTAAAATGAACCCCCACAAGTCGTATATCGTCAGAAAAGAATTGTAAAAGTTTGACAGTCCGAATATTTGTCCCCTAGGCGCGTTCTACCTAAATATGCTACTTCACAGAATTGACGAATAGAACATTACGGTATACCTATTCTGCTTTATTTTTGTTCTGTCTCACATAATGGCTTATCCATGAAGGCTATTAGCAGTACACTTCACTACTGGTTCAACTCTTTCAAGAAAGTGAGATTTCATGAATTTCTTCTTTCCCGTGCACATAGAAATTGAAATGCAAGGGTAGTTAAAGGAAAGGATATTATACGTTACAATCATGGTTTGTGTTTCGAAAACACTATCTAGCAGCCTGCAACTTCGGTCAACAATATACTAAAAAGGCGATACCTAGTGATACTATTCCTACGGTATTTAAATTCTGAACATTAACACTGGACATTTCAGTATTAGTTTTGTAAATATATTATTGGCAAAGTCCGACAAATCATAGAACGCGTCCTACAGACCATGCTCAAGCTCGAGGGTTCTAGTCGTCAAAAGTAAGACTGCCAATGCACTTGAATGATGGCGAAACGCAAGCCGACTTACCTCGTCAAGTCATTCAAAAGTTCACACCGAGGAGCTCTTTAGGGATCCTTACACCATGAATGCAAGTCCCTTTTGTGTCAAATAAATTTGAGTGAATTGATTTATATAGCCCTTTTACAGGCTGTCGATATTATTGCATAACTTAAAAAACCTCAACGGAAAAACTTATTTAATTCACTTACTGATTTATTTAATGATATAAAGCCGGGTTAGAGTACACATATGGTCTGCAGCTGTATTTTAATTTTAGTATATGGTGGGTTCTCCTTAGGCAACTTTGCTTTCTCTTCGGTATGCGCAAATTGGCTGCGCATAGAATAATCGGCGCAACAGCAATCGATGTTGATGCCGAGCTGTACAACTGATTTCGGCGATAATAAAATAATGTGAATATTTTATCATAACAAACTATATGTATATACCGACAGTAAGAAATACATTCTTCCTTTTTTTAATTTGCTTAAACGAAATTTGGACAAATTGTGGACATCGCTATGGGATCCAATGGTGTACCATTTCTATAATCACCCTACCTAGTTAATACATTATTTTTTGTATTTCTACATAACACTGGATTCATGCATACCCTTCGCAAACAAATATCTTAAAATCTTGCTGAATGTTCCATAAACAAACACTCAGGTTTATTGGTGATAGAGAATGCCGCCAAGGGAGTGAAGAAATAGGTTCTTTCCATCCGATAACCATGGTTACATTTGTCTTTGAAGGGACAGCAAAGGTATGAAAGGAAATCTAAGGCGCCAGCATTCGTTTGGCAGCTGGGTCACTTCGTGAACCAAGCTTCTGCAAAACATAGCCTGGCTCGTCTTATGATTAAATATCTTGACCGAACTTTAAAGTTTTTTGTGGGAAAAAGTTGACAGTTTCACGCCTTTCTATGTATATAAATGATGATCATATACAGCCATAGCTCTATCTTATGGATACCTCCAGATACCACGAAATGTTGCCAGTTAAACTGTGCAAACACTGCGTTCAACAAGTTCATGTGGATTTTTGGCGGTCATGGTTAGTAAATTACCATGGACCTAAGGCATAAAATCATAGGTCGTGGAGAATAATATTTATAGAAATAAGGTGAGTATAAATTCAGCCAAGAATTTCTTTTCATGTTTCCCAAATGACTAATGATTAATGACTAATAACGCATCCTGTGTTTATAGCCTCACTTGAATAAAATTGTCGGTATCGCTTAAAGCTTTGCAAAGGCCATATCTTGTATGGGAAATTACCAAATTTAAATTTCAAAGTCCGATTTTAGTATTTTGACTGTCTGATTCGGGACGCGTTATTTGTCAAGGGGTATTTCATACCTTCCGGCATACCGTGTATACGACCCTATACGTCAAGATAGTACGAAAACACATCGACGTGCATAATAAAACTGAACGACCTAGAGCTGTTTAACCGTGTACTCTCAGACTGTTAGAAAAGTCTAGCTTGGCATTTCTTTAAGGTTCAATATACCTTGGGAATAGATATTCAGACTCTTATATTTATACAATACTTTTATGGTCTATCACTTGTAGGGGCTTTAACATATTATTGTAAAAATCTAACTTTAATATTGTTTTTCAGTATAGTGAACACAGGGCTGGCTGCCATTTCGAATTGTCAATAGTGGTAAAGTTAAAGGTTAAAGGTTATTTGCTTCTTTGGAATTTCGATTTGCAAGGTGAGCCTGGATTTTATTCTGAATTTTGAAAGAAAGTTATTTTATTGTTAAAAATTTCCTTGAAGAAAATTTGTGCAAACGGGTTAAGTTTTCACTTTCGAGGCGAATGGTACCTTAATGACAATTTCCCTCACCCCTGTGACTCATAAAGGTACGCACGAAAACACTAACAGTGGTGTGTCCTGGGGAAGAAGTTTACACAGTGCGCTTAGGTTCAAAGGAAAAAAATTCCGCTCTTTAAATAAATCTTAACAGTAAATGCTTACAATGCTTCATGATATTCATAGTGCCTGACGACACACTGAATTCTCTTCAACATTGTTTTTTAAGTACGTTGCCTTGCCTTTATTTACACGTAGTTGTTTTTCATTCGTAAGCGCCTTCGTTCAATTTTAATGAAGAGGTTTGTACATTCCATTAAACAATGAAAGTTGCCAAGCTTGTTACAATAGTATGACTGTCGAGTATGGCCGAGGTCACTTGGATTAATGTTTGTTGAAAAAAGTATTCTCTCAGAGAAGACGTCGAGTCGGGGCATTCATGCCAAGCGTATCCAAAGACATTGGGAAATAGAGTCATCACTTCGCATTTAATGTGATAGTAAACTAGAAAGTCGAAAGGACTACAGAGTAAAACAAACACATATATACAGCCATAGTATGTAGTTTTAGTCCACCAGGAAACGCTTCAATCCATATAATAATGTATCAAAATGTCACTAATCTTGCCGGTGCCGGAATATTAAATATTAATCATCTAACGATATCATAAAAAATTGAATAACTACACGTAATAGTGCCTTCGTTGTAATAGTGTTGATATTGTAAAGTTTTGCCGATATTGACGTTAATCTGGCTAGGAATACAGTCATGGTAATTATATGTATTCCTCTCAACTCTGATCACCAATAAATTGGTTTCGTGCATACGGTAGAATGCGTGGCATCGGGGACAGTTTGAACTTTCAAACTCCTATAAAGTTTTTTTCTGATCTATCACTTGTAGCGGTTCGTTGTAAAGCTCTTGGCGTAAGAAAAAAATTTAAGCCTTAGTTTTTCGAAAAACAACTATTGCATTTTTCTCCATAGAGTTAACACGGGAATGGCGGCTATTTTGAATGTCATATATTGGTAAATCTTTGGTAATTTGTTTCTCTGGTAGCAGAATTTACACGGTGACCCTCAATTATTATTCTTGATTTTGAAAGAGAATGGTTGCATGATTCCTCGGGGAAATTTTGAGCAAAAGTTTAAGCCTTTCCACTTTCGAAGCGCATACTACCTAAAGGATTCGACTAGCCATATTGCAGGCGTTTTCGTCAGTTTGACCGAGTAATTCACTGCCTTACATAGGGCAGATTATTTATAATATTGACAATGCTTCTTATCATGTTATAAAAAACCTAACCAAATGCGTTTTATGATAACTATGGAGACAAATTTCCGTGCTTGTATATTCCTACCAAGTAATCGTTCAAATTCTATGTCAGTTCAGGCAGCGGATCTACATCTACGTTAAGGTAGACTAGTATTTTAATCGATGACCTTTGAACTTTTATATGATAACAACAAAGTGCATGATTTCTTAATGTTTTTAATATTGGTAGATATGTTATGGAATCATTTACATGGTGTACTTACTCGATGATTTTTGATATTATATACATAAGATTTTGCTCATAGAAGAATGATACAAGTTATGATACTGTGTATGTCCATCATGGAACATGATGAACATTATACATTGAAGTACAGAACAGTTCTCTCCTTCCACTGTGAATTAACCAAACACTTTCTGTGACAATGAAACGTTTTCACACCTCGAGTTTGTTCACACCTCCAGCAGTTTAAATGCCTGCATTTGGATCTTTCTGTCAGATCAAGTGTAGACACTGATGAAGGACAAGCTACTTGTTCGAAACATGTCTGTTTTGCTAATTCACAGTGGCAGAAGAGAACTTTTCTGCACTTCAATACAAGTAATGTTTAACCCTTTGCACCCCAAGGCCCTGGGTTGAGTTGACATTTGGAAGTACCATCTAGTATGACGTGTGTCTTCTTAAATTAGCAAAGACTGTCCCCCCATACCAATATATTTCTGGAATCATCATAAAATACATGTCCCAAAATATGCAAATTATGATCATGTGATCTCATTAAATATTCAAATGGCCGCCAACATATATATATAGTATTGCATTGTTTCAACATATTTCTTTATTTCATAGGAAATCCTTATTAATTTATCATTTTTTCATCACCAAACCATTGCTTTCTATCACATTAGCATGAACTAATATAATATTGAGACAAAAAATATGAAAAAACACTGATATATTGTATAGTTTTGGCCTGCTAAGTGTAATGTAAACAAAGGCCCTGTATTATATCATAACTAGTTTAATTATTACAAATTACTCCAAAGTTTATTACAATTTACTGCAGTATTACAAATTACGAAAGTATTACAAATTACTGCTGTACACATCTTCAGCGGCATTTAAAACGTCTCAATTAGATGTTAGAATGCGTACATGGATAGAGTTGTATTTTCTTTGACAAATCGTTATGTAATGAGTCGCGTTAAGAGTCAATTGGTAACTGAATGTTTATGTCAATTACAGTGTACTGGTATGAGACGCCTTACCACACTGAACCTGACGAAAAAGCAGACTTACCATTACCTGATAAAGATGCAATCTTTCTTTTCGACATGGAAGGTGATGATACTCTGGAAAAATTATTCTTCAGTTACTGATGTTGACGAGTGCATATACATGAATCTGTATTTATGAAAAAAAAACACCGATAAATCACTACAACAACGACAACGACAACTTCAACAAGAAGGAAAGTAACAACAAAGAAACAAGCAAAAGAAATACTCGCTTTTTCAAATATTGTGTTACTGAGGCGAAGCTGAACAAATACATTCCATGCCAATACTGTGACACAACTATTTTAAATTACGTCTGAAATATGTGAAAACTGCTTCTGGGTTTTATAAGACCTCCGCATTTTAACAGCAACTGCAACTTCTAAAGATGTACAAACCTTTTTCTTCTCAGCTGATCCAAGTGAATTATGCAATGTAGCCGATGAAAACCCGGATGTTGTGGCACAGATGCAGGCTAAACTGGACGAATATAGAGCGGTGACATGGACCGACTTCCCTCCAGACGATCCCAACTGTGATCCCGCCCTCACCGACAATTGGTGGACGACTGGATGGTGTACAATCAACTAAAATCTATAATGTATTGAAGATCAAATTTCGATCTGACTTTACATTTCAATTTATGATTAAACTACATCCTATCGATAAGTTATTCATCACACAGTCTAAACCTCAGTAGTTATGAATTTGTGCCAAATACTAGAATCTAAAATGTGTTTATTAATGTGAGGTCTTAGTTATGTATGGTACAGACTCTTGTCATCATATTTATTATTCATGAAAACAAAACGTGCAAACACAGAAGGATAGTACAAATGTTATTACTCATTTACCCTTCGCAAAGGTATGTGGTTTAGATGCTTCTGTCCAATCAACTTTGTTCATAGTGTATCTCTTATCTATAGTTTAATACAATTTTACATCACTATTTATGACTGAAGACCCCTTTCAAGAAGTTATTGGTCTCAGCTTTGATATATTTCTTCTTAAAGATTTACCATGGCATATTAGAATCATCAAATAAGTTGAAAATATCATAATTTATCAACATCATAATATATGTGTTTTCGGAGGCTCAGCAGCTGTTCTTCACACCACAGATATAAAATCATGCATAGATGTTGCCACGGTAGGTAATCTTACCAGAAAGTAGATGACACATCGTGATAAATCTTTGCGTAAGATTGGCAAAGGACAAATGCGTGACATAGTAAAGGAGGAAAAGATAAATCTCAAAAACAAATGACCAAGACACCCAAGTTTGGTGGTGTATATGTTTATTGGCAACAGAACAGTCAAACGTGTAATAACGTAAACAAAAGTAACAAGAAACCTGTGCTGAGACCACGACATCTCTAACCCCACCCCACTCAAAGGACGGACGTTTAACCCTACCTCCTTTGGTAATGCACTATTTGATGCCTCTGGTAAACCTGACTCTAAATCAACTACTAAAAAGGACTCATTCACGTCAGATATCAAATGCGCCATCCCTGAGAAAATCAGAAGCCCAGAGCATCCGGGCACGTACAGTTTGTTTGATCACATTGCCTTCAGTTAACCAAGCCAGACGCAAAACTAGCAGGCTTCCGAGTAAAAATAGAATCATCAGATTTGAATGTAATCAGCAGAAATAAAATTCTATTGACAATTTGACACTGCGACGATGACAACGCCTCCTTCCTCATGCATTAGTTGCATTCGAGTATCTTAAATTTTAAAACTACGAGGGCGCACTGTTGACTAACAATGTTTCTCATATGTATATTTTCATCCGTTTTATTGTTAATTCCTTAATATGTACCATCACATTTACATCGTCATCTGAGTGAAACAGAAGTAATGGCCCTGACATTAAGACACATTTATCACCTAAGCATTTTCAGTTACCATATTATTGTCCGCGAATCTTATCAAAGTTATTTCCCCTACCATTACAAAATAGGCAGAGGAAGAAGATATAGCACTGTAGCACATCACAAACTCACACACGTGCCTTTCAATATTTGATGTTAAAAGAGAGAGTGTTTAAATCACGTGTAAGCATCAATGTATCTCCCGAAATATCTACATTTATTGAATAAAATCAAGTACAGTCTACCAAAGTATGACATTTAACAGTGACACTGAAACTGGACATTGAACGCTCTGTTGCATGTAGTTCATAAGGCTATTTATTGATTGCAAACATACATTTGTAATGAATATTAGGAGGTGCTGCTCGTAACTAAACTCCGATAAGGTGATGTTACAAATTTAGTACACACATCATTTAAGGGCTTTTAAATGGTAAAGAAGAATATTTAATCACTGGACAAAATGCTTGTTATACGTTCAGTATATTTACGTTTATTTACGTATTGGAATATAATACGATTTGCATACGTAACGTATATCTTTGTATACGGAACATTCCATTACGTTGATATGTTTAGCGTATATCTTTGCAGATCAAGAGTATACATAGTGCAGATCTTTGCACACTAAGTGTACACTGTACTTTTGCATTTTATTAGTATACGTAGTACGTGTATTCTGAACGTATTAGACACATGTACAGAATCAGTATATGTGTATATATTGTTGTATATCAAGTATTTTGCCGAGTGTAAATAGTTGAAAGGACACTTCTTGTTCGAAAGAAATCACGTTTTTACCTTTGAATTTGCAACAATTTATAAGACCAATGAGTGAAGTTCCGTTTGTGTACAAATTATACAAGCATCGAACTTTAATTGATAATGAAAGAGCGTTCTGAGGTTGTTGTGACAGGATATATATATTTGAAGATAGTACAATGGTAGTGAGGAATGAAGCACAGCACCTTTTCAAAACTAAGTAAATAATTTTACTCTTGCCTGTAATGTATATCGTGTCGATGGTATTCCTTGTTTTATAAAATACTGGTAAAGAAATAAGTGGATCTAAAAAACTTGTATCATTGCTGTGTACCATCGCATAAGCCATTCGCGTCAATAGATATAAGACACACAGAGACAGTCGTAGACAGATATCGGCAGACACACAGGCATCGATATAACAATAGCTCAGTTGTGGCTCATGGATTAAGGGAAACGCAGGAATGATCGGGAATGATTTGGCATCGAGTCTCTTTGTTACTTTGAGAATTACCTGCAGCAGCGGCATACTGTCAAATCACCTGGAGGGACTTTGTCATGTAAAATTAGTCTTGACTTGATCTATTAAAACGAGGTAATTAAAATTTTGTTAAGGTAAATCTCTTTTCTGTTATATTCATATCGAACGATTGAGGGCGCAAGTTATCGTAAAAAAATCACAAAGCTAAGAGGGCAAAAGGCAGATTTTCGCTTGACGTCTACATCAGAATGGTTGGAAGGAATTAGACAAGGATTGTTAGGCCACCCTTTTGGATGTTTACAAATGATTTTGGATTACTGACGCATTGCTAGGACAATACAGTAGGTTGCAAATTTGAATTTGGTACATTACTAGAAATATGAAAGCAGTTTGTGAGCTTTGTAGAATCCCTCTTGCAAGTACCACCCCGGGATCTTTCGAGGTACCCAATTTGTACATACTCTATTCCATGAAAGGACTCAGCATACCAAGAATATAACATGTTTACAGTACACAACTGTCATTTATTAAATATACGGCATCATTGTACCACAAATCTGGTATCGATACGGTTTATGGTTTTGCCAGCATGCACCTGGCTGCAAACTACTAAACCATCGAGACTTGAAATGCTTCAGTACAGACTGGTAAAACTGTTAATTCTAGGACAGGTTTGACAAGTTAATCTAGATAAAACATAAAAGGACTAGTATCATTTCTGTGAAATTTTGGCTTAGGTTGTTGTGAATATCAAATAACCACCAATGCCTACTTTGTGTGTCTTATTTTTATCGATTTTCTGTGGCTATTTTGTTTACACTGTTACAGTTTCTGTTCCGGGTGTCAAATGAGTCTATTCAGGCTGAGAAATTGCTGCTGACCTCTTTGATCTGAATTATGCTTAATGCCGACAGGGGCCTCCGCCGTGTATTGAGCCACAATCGACTCTGTACACCCTCCCCCTAGGGCTTGTACTGAAAGGTTCTGTTGAACCTGTTGACCAACTGTGGCAAGATTATGAACATGTTTGCTGCATGCACAAATTGTACTTTTGGGCGCCAAAACTAACTTGGTAACTGGTTATCAATATCTTCGCTTTGGTGTGTGAACTCACTAAATGCATACGCTTGTTTGGGTTTTAGGACCTTTCCCATATCATAATCATTAATCCATTTGCTGTCTCTATAACGCGTTTTAGCTGCATCAGGCACTCCATGTAATATGTTTGATTTCTATCAAAGGAGTACTTCAAAGAGTTTGTGAATTATCTCATCTGGTTATGAAGTGTTTCTGGTTTTGGTCGACGATGGACTAAAAACTCGATTGGTTGCAAATTTGTCACCGTTTTAATCATGAATGTCCCTATCAATCTTGAACGTACACTGATAAAACCTTTACTGTAACTGGCTGTTTGTGACAAGCTATACCCTGGTAAAATAGGAACAAGTTAAGTTAGTGTATTTTTTTGAAGTCAAATTGTGGCTTAATACACAGGCGACCCAATAGGTTCTGAGTTTTCACACTGTTTTCTCTATCATTTTCTCTTCTTTCTTCATGCTCTGAATGATCGGAATAAATAAAATAAATGGTTTATATAACCTAACCTAGCCTCTGTGACTCTTTATTTATTTTACACTGCATTACAAGGACGTATATCTCTCATACACACATGCTGTAATTAATTAGTCAACACAAACTAATTATGTTAATCCATGGACTTATCAGGGATTTTACGGGTTGGTCAACATCGCGAAAGATAGGAATGGTTACTAAAACGGGCCCTTTTTCATTAACATCACTATCTTTCCGATGTTGACCGACCTCTGATAAGTCCACGGATTAGCATAATTAGTTGTGTTGACTAATTAATTACAGCATGTGTGTATGAGAGATATACGTCATTGTAATGGAGTGTAGAATAAATAAAGAGTCACAGAGGCTAGGTTAGGTTATATAAACCATTTATTTTATTTATTCCGATCATTCAGAGCATGAGAAAGAAGAGAAAATGATAGAGAAACAGTGTGAAAAACTCAGAACCTATTGGGTCGCCTGTGCTTAATGTAAAACATTCGCGTTTTCAGTATGGTTCAAGTTAATAACAATTCTTCGTGAAGTCGGGAATGACACACTTTTGTGACACCTCCTATATGTCAGGATTAGGACATTTTAAATTTTAAAGCCGATTATGTTCACATTTTCAGGTACAGAACTAGTGTCTTGGCAACACGTATAATTTTGTGACTATATTCGTTATTTTTTTAAATAGAAATGCATTGACCTATTAAGGCATCCAGTTAGAATTTTATGAGTAGGCTCTGCATAACCTGTTAACCCGCCACTAGACACGAGCATGTGGCTTTGGTTGGACCGGAACAAACATAGTTTAACATCTGCAAATTGGCATGTGAAACAAGCAAATGCCCTAGCTTATTTAATAGAGCCGATTATGTTCACATTACAGGTACAGAACTAGTGTCTTGGCAACACATAAACTTTTGTGACTATATTCACAGGATTTTCATTAAGTTTTTTTTAATCTACAGGCTGAAAACATTTATCAGGAGGCTAGGCAGCGACCTAAGGTCGCTGCGGCCGATGACCGAAGGCCATCGGCAGTGGGGAGAGCTCGAGAGAGGGGATGTGCCCCCTTCTCGAAGGAGGGTTTTAGGGGGTCTCCCCCTAGAAAATATTGAGATTTATGGCTACACAATAAACGAATCTCAGGATTCGACATTTGACAAAACCAATCAGATGACGTGACGCATCAATGTCAATCGACTTGATGGACAATTAGATCATAGCATTATCTGACTTTTGAGTGAAGCTGCCGTATGATGCGGAAGTAAGTTAGCGAGGCAAGTTCTCGGTATAGATTTATCCTTAATTGAAGCGTAGATCACATTTTCACATGCAACTTTTTATAATTCTGTGTAAAAGCCCATCATAAAGGGTAGAAGGAACGATCGGTGTTTGATTTCACCAGCGATCGTTCCGTTTTCTTTGTAAACGCCGATAATCCGGTGAAAGAAGTAATATCGATATATGTTTTCAACCGGCGATCCTCCGTCGTCAGGCGGCGATTTTTCGCCGCCTGACGGCTGTAAATGAAAGCCCTAATATTCGTTATTTTGAAATAGAATTACATTGACGTATTAAGGCATCCAGTTGGAATATTAATGAATAGGCTCTGCATAAACTGTTAACCCGCCGCTAGACCACGAGCATGTGTGTGCCATGCACTAAAAGGGGCTTTGGTTTGGCCGGAACAAATATTGTTTAACATCTGCAAATTGGCATGTGAAACCAGCAAATGCCCTAGCTTATTTCTGGGTTGCGACCTTTGACATGTGATCTAAACCTTATCAATCAATTATGCTTAGCTCCCAAAAATAGCTACGTCTGCTCAATCTGTTTCATTTAATACATGCAGCACATCATGTCTACGTTTGACTTCTGTCGAAGGCGGGGTACTTCTCTACTTGCCATGACACATTATCACTTCATTTTGAAGGCTAAGAATGTGTAGATAAAAAGTTGAAGAATATTTTTTCTGCAGTTCTTCTCATGACATGTCCAAACTATACAATATAGCGGGCGTGGATTTGGGTTTTCACAGATCTACACTATTTTGGATCACCTAGAGAAATACGATAAAAATAAAATTCAAACACATGGAGTATTAAGTGCAACCACCGGCCTGGCACTTTTATCAGTTTTGATATCCTTATACACTTTAATTAGGCGAAATTAAAATCTTGAAGGGAATGAAAATCTGATATCAGTCCCATGCAAACAACTTATTTTCCATTCCATACGAAAGTCTCTCATTGTCCGAGGCCTACTCGCTGGTCACCTTTCTCATAAAATAGTATCCTCATGTTATTCTCTGTCACACGATTGCCACGCCCATGGCAACATAGCCCAAAAGTGAATCATAATATCTTTACATCTCTATGCGCGAAGTAGTATTGGTGTGCAGAAAATCCGTCTCGGATGTATATTATGTACAGACTCGGATCGCAGCACGTATCAAAACTTTGATATCATCAACAAGATGCATTCCTTCAGAACCAAACAACAGGTGTCAAATATGTTATATCAGTCTATTTTGTCGACGGGGATGAGAAAATGTAGCGTTGGTGAAAGTAGAGAAATAACCAACCGAATTTTACACTTGTTGACCCGCCTCTGTCCCTCCCCTCTTTCTCCCTCTCTTTCTCTCTCTTCCTCTCTGTTTCTCTCTCTCTAAAACTTGTATGCATGCCTAACCTTCTCTTTCTCCTGTTGCCCGTTGGGCTCCCTGCCAATACCATTTGCGGTACCTAGGCGGAGAATAAGGTTTTGATTATAATTTTAAAAACAGTAAAAAGTTATTTGAGCATTGATGCGATGAGTTCTTGGATACATTAAGTTTTGAATTATTTACCAATCCAATATTTCTATCCTGTAAATTTCGATGCAAGCTGCGCCAAACATCCATATCTGTGAAACAAGGTCTACGTGCACATTGTCAACGTGGGTGATGTGACAACATGACAGCGTGCAGGCGTTGTTGGCTAACATGGCGATTCTTACCATATATGCAGACATAACAAAATTGCCACCATTCTCCCAAACTAGACGATTATATGAGGATCGAAAACAGAAAGGATTTTGTTACGGGGAATATTTTGAAATAGCATTATAGTAATGATACATTGACCACATGATATTTTTTCTATCTTTTAAGGTTTATTTGTATAGCACTACCTCAGTTTACGGTCTTTAGCAAATGGTGAAATGTTGCTAATGTTAAGGCGAATGCCTATGATTTATGAATGTGGCCAATCTTCACAAACACTTTCATATTTATGAGAATCCTGAATCAAAGGACAGCAATCAAATTACATTTTTTTCATTTGGTTTTGACATTCACAAAATGAGAATATCAAAATCAGAAAGCCTAAAACCCCTTGTTGATTCGAGCATTACATCCTACAATAGCATGTCTCTGTCACCTGTGTATGACTTTTTGAATGAGTGAAAATCATATGCACATCAATACTTGGCTACAATACCAAATGCACGTCTTGGGATTACAATGGGTGTTAATATATTCGTTAATATATTTTGGAAGATTTCTATTGACTTTTTAAGCATTACAGTTTGAAAGAAATTGACATTTTGCCAACAAGACTCTATTTCATATCTTGCCAAACCGTCGCCAGTCAATGAACAACTATGCAGCATGCACACAAAACGTGCTTTCCAGGCGCACTGATTCTAACAATATATTCAACATATTCGAGTGGGTGCTTCAACTCAGTGAAAACACGGGCTTGTGTACGGTTAGCCGCCTTTAACATTTGATTTACTCATTATTCATCTTTTTTTTACTTATCTCGAAAAAACGTCATCAGCCTCATGCAGGACATATCTACTTTTTTCATGCCAGGCGTAATCCAAGATTTTCAATGTTGTCACTTTTGACTGAGAAGTGACCATCGACACAGTTCAGCGTCAACAAAGACAAGACACCTGTCAGTAAGACCAGATATTGCGCGCAGCACTGGTTTCAATCTATTGGCCCCTCAGATAGTAGTTCAATACAATCACTAGTTAAGCCTCACTTTCTATTAGCCCGTTATCAACATTGTACATTATAATGCCATTACTTTCAGTTCAAATATAATGATTTTCGTTGGAAGCTTTAAGTATAGGGAATCATGTGATAAAATCAGGCTTAGTGAGTCAAAATGCTGAATTTAGTTTTTTAAGATTTCCAGGCTGATGATTTCGTACAATAATAAGAGAAGTCAAGAGAAGTCAAGACTGCTTGAAGTGGTCAACATGGAACTCAGTCGGACAAAGCCATTTAATTCATCAGAGATTCCTTGATTGTGTTTTTGCTAGTGAAATTTGGTGTCGATTACACTACATTGATAATTATAGTTTGAGTAACAGTTACTGGTAAGGGGAGAACCAAATTTATTTCGGGGATGCCTTGAGATTTAAGGGAAAAATTGTCGGCAGGTGAAGAAAAATGTACTGTCTGTGATACTGTTAGGTAATATCATAGGACATTACCATCTTGATGTTCCTTTAAGAATCATCATAAATTGCACGTGGTACTGTCAGAATCACTGCATATTGCAGTGCCAGTAAGTATTATCAGCAGCTACAGCATTTTCAGTATTATTGTCAGTATCACTCGATATTACTTTGTCCTTATTCCGTGTTAGCATCAAAAGATATTGCAAGTTCAGTGGTGCAGATATTGCATTTTCAGCGAAATACTGTCAGTATCATCGTAGGCTGCAAACTCTGTTTGGTGTTGACGCCAGAAACGGCGATTGCCCATTTTGCTGCCAGTAGAGCAGAAACAAGAGGCAGCCAGTGCGCTGCTGATGAGGATGCCTTTTGCGCTGCTCAGGCCCAAATTGATTCGACCATCAACTTATTACTGCGCTGGTAACCGGCTGTAGTTTTTACGTCAACATTAGCAGCTGTAAAGACTGAGGTATGCACCACGGTTCTTTAATTTTACATGCAAATCTCCCTGCACTTGAAATATGTTTCTGATTTTTTTTTTGTGTTGCGGAGTGCTGTGATGGCCAGCCCTGTGGTTGTTAGCCTCACTCCGATGGTTAGCCCTTTCCATTTGAACAGCCACTTTTACTTCGCTTTTAGCTTTATATGTGGATTGTTGAGCCCTTCTTTCAGTGGCCTTGTTGGAGCTATTCTTTCATAAACGTCCTGATAATCTCAAAGAAGCGCTTCGATACTGTGGTAGATATTTGCATGGTTTTGAGCTCAGGTGACAGCTCAGGATGTTAACCAGATGGGCCAAGGCTTAGTTTATTGTCTCTCTGGGTGAACAGCTCAGTCATATTCGGTGATGAGGTTATTCCATCCAGAAATCCTGTCCTAGATTACCTGGTTCTTTTCTAAATGGTGCTCCCAAGGACATCTCTTATAAATCCTGCAACGCATTTATGTTTCCTTTATGACATATCTGTGTATTGTCTTCATCATCCACTGTATGTTAGCTTCAAGCCTTTGTAGTACAGTTTGCCATTCTACACCCACTGGGTTGATGCCCATTTGCCGGATAAAAGCAGTAATTGCCATCGTTTTAGCTGTACTCGCATTACTCTAAAATTAAGGGATACATTTGTGGTCAAACGGATCTTTGAAGTCATGTTAATTGCTACTATTGAATACATCAAGTCTGATTACGATGTGAGATAAGGTCCCGGTACAGAAGAAACTGGGATTGGGATTCATGATTTTCAAAGATATGCCTCCTTTTCAAAAGGATTCTTGCTGCTATTTAATATTGAATAAGATTAAATATTAAGAAAGATCTAAGAACTAAGTCTATTATATGTGTTCTTAAAAAAATATACTTTTCATACAAAGATATATTTTTTATTGATATGAGAAATGTTTAAGTCATACTGATTACTGCTATCCAACAATGCAAGTTGGATATAAAATGCAAGCCTGGAGAAGGGGCTGTTGTATTTAAAGATATAAAAATTAAAAGCCTTACAAGTCGCCTTAATAAAAGAAAAGTACTTGGAATCAGCAGTGGAAGCATATAAAGTACAGTTTTTTTTTTTCAATTCAACACTAATAATTAGACAAAACATTGGAATTGTGCTGTAATCGTATCAGCAAGGAACACTTTCGGAGTCAAACGATTTGTATTGCATTGGATGCTGCTAGTTCTACATGGTAGTGGAATCTTAAAATCATCAGATAATCAAGGGCAACTTCAGAGGTCATAGGACACTTGACATACATAATTTCTATTGAATACAGGATGCTGGATTAATGGTTGAAGGGTACGGTGATCAGATCATCAGGGCACATCTCTACAGGTTACCTGGTACACTTTGAGATCTAGGTATTTGCTTTATTTAAAAAGTATTTGATATAACAGTGAAAGCATATAATCATCAGATAATTATGGGAAGCTCAAGAGGAAATTGGGTCACTTCTGAAGTCAAATGTTAATTCTTTTAACACTATCATTTGGTTCAAACAGTGGAAAGGTTAAATGGTCAGATTATCATTGAACATTTTGAGATTCTCTGCGACACCTTTGAAGTCAAAGGGTTTGCTTACATTAAACAAAATCAATCAGATATTGCAATGGAAACATAGAGTCAACAGAATTACACTGAACACGTAAGCGGTCAAGAGGAACACTTTTGAAGTCAAATATATCTTTTTAATTATCATAATTATATTAATAACAACAAATTAAACAGAGGCGGTTTTGAAATCAAACTAATTGCACAAAGGCAATATTATTACATTAGTGGAAGCATATCATCCTCAAATTATCACAGGGCATTTTATAGGCCAATGTTGACACATTTGGCTAAAAATTGTTGTTGCATTTGCAACATCAGTAAACCTGTTGGACAATACAGCAAAAGTGTATCATCATGAGATTGTCAAGGGACAATTTAGAGGTCGCCCCAGGACACTTAAGTCAAGTATATCAACTTAATTCAATAATGTGGTTTGTTATACTAGTTAAAGCATGGTACATTTTTTGGCGTTACTGGGTATCAAAATGTTTATTATTGGGAGAAAGGGTTACTCAACAGGCACAAACATGACATTTGTTGGTTTGACGGTTCTAAACGGTCTTGAACTTGTTTGGTCATGGAAGAAAACGACCAAACAATGCATTGTTGTATAGCCTTATAGACAAGTTCATCAATTATGCAAATGATAGTAAATTACGCAGACCATATCAACTATAGAATCGAATTTGATCCAAATCTCCCCTGATGATGATATGTACGAAAGTATGAAGTGGAAGTCGGTTTTAAGTTGTGACAAATGAATTTCTCCAAAGGTTAATGGAATGACAGGCAGACAGGTAAACACGGACAGACATCGTGAAGACACTGTTTTTGTCTCCTCTCCACATTGTCCAAAAAGGGGACTACCTTTGATTGTCGAGGCCATTCGTCTGACCCTCAGGTCAACAATTGTTACTGCTTCCTTGACGTAAATTTTCTCTGTACGTACAGACAAGAGTTAGAATATTTTTAATGCCGACAGGGGCCTCACCGTGTATCGAACCACAATCGTACAATATGTACACCCCTGCCCTAGGGCTTGGTAGGCCGGATATTTGCCAAGATTTGCCAAGATTATTTTTTCACTACCATCATATGGTCTTAAGAGATTGTGTTTATCCAATTTCTCCTAAATTCAAAAGAAGGTACACGAAGTTAATCCAAGTTGGCCAAATGAGGTAAAAGAGTATAAACACCGCACATGTTTTTCACCCAATTGAGTTCCCAATCCCGTTCCCGAACACCTGCCTTGGTCAAACTGCGCATACGTTTACGGCTATTCCATAACGCCATCATTAAAACTAAGGCAGTGAAAAAAAATTGACTCGTAGATCGGGCTGGTTTCGCTAGATATAATACAATTGGAATTAAATGCGTAATGGAAATAAGTGCATTTGACGAAAATATCTCAAACAACAAACCGGTACTGAAACTGTTAAAAGTTCTACAATGTCCATACCAACAAGATATGTATAAAATTCGTTACACTGTGTGGGAATCAAGTTCAATTGAAAACATTGGGACATGTTTGAGGCCAGGATGTTTTGAGGTCTAAGCATTTGCCATGCTCTTAGCTTTGAATGAGCAGCAGTCGAAATTCCCCTTGTCAACACATTTATTCGAGGATTGAACTTTAATGGTGAATCAAATAGGCTTAGGAGATGGTTGTGAGTTTTGCGAATGTCAAATAAATGGCAATACCTACCCTTTTCATTTATATTTATCGATTTTACGTGGCAATTTCGTTTACACTGTTTAAATTTGGCGTTTCAGAGTAGCTAGCCATATATTTTATTGAAGTTCTGGTCAGAATGACTTGAAATTATCACATTTCTTAGTATATATAACGTACACGTATGCAGATCTTTAGATTTTGACACGTGTCTAAAACATTTAATTTTCCTGTCAACATCCATTCCGAAAACGATAAAACATTTCGACTGCTAGACATCCAGTAAATAAATAATTGATGTTAAATTGCATCGAAGCTTGTGTAACGACCATTGACGAATTTAAAATTGTACTCAAAAGGTTCTGTTTAACCTGTTAATCAACCATCGCAAGATTATAAGCATGTTCGTTGCATGCACAAATTGTACTTTTCGGCAAGCCAGAATTATCTAGTTAACTGGCTATCAAAATCTTCTCTTGGGTGTGTGAACTCACTAATTGCATAGGCTTGTTTTGGATTACGACCTTTGACATGTTGTCTGATCATTATTAATCGATTTAATTGTCTGTCTCTTTAATGCCTAAGGCATACTTCAAAGCGTTTGCGAATTATCTTCCCGGTTGGAAAATGTTTCTTGTTTTGGTCGACGCTGAACTAAAAACTCCATTGACTGCAAAATTGTCACGTTTGAATCATGAATGTTCCTATCAATCTGGAACGCCCACTGCTATAAACCTAACGGTTTAATAGCTGGTTGTGACAAGCTATTGCCTGGAAGATTAAGAAAAAGTTAAGTGAGTGTATTTTTCTTTGAAGTCAAGTTGTGACTTAATATAAAACATTCGAGTTTTAAATATGGTTCAAGTTTATATAATCCTTCGTGAAGTCGGGTATGACACATTCTAGTGTCACCTCCTATATGTCAGGATTGGGACTTTTTAATTGTAGAGCCAATGTCGCTCACATTTACAGGTACAGAACTAGTGTCTTGGCAACGTGTAAAATTTTGTGCTTATATTCGTTATTTTTAAATAGTTTCATTGACCTGGTTAGGCATCCAATGGAATTTTACTCAAAAGGTTCTGCGTAACCTGTTAACCCGCCGCTAGACCACAAACATGTTTGTGCCATGCACTAAACGGTGCTTTTGGTCGGGCCGGAACAAACATTGTTATCAACATCTGCAAATTGGCATGTGAAAATAGCAAATGTCCTAGCTTATTTCTGGGTCGCGACCTTTGACATGTGATCTGATCATTATTAATCAATCATGCTTTTCTCGGAAAAAATAGTAAATTCGAATAAATGGGTTTTGCTATGTCTGCTCAACCTGTTTCATTTAATACGTGCAGCACATCATGTCAACGTTTGACTTCTGTCGGATCACCGAGAGAAATCCGATAAAATAACTTCCAAAACATGGAGCATTAAGTACAACCACCGGCCTGGCACTTTATTCAAGTTGATGTCCGTATGCTTAATACAATTTGTCGAAATTAAAATCTTGAAGGGAAAAAAATCTGTCAGAACAGTCGAATGCAAAGAACATATTTTCCCTTCCATACGAAATCTCTCATTCTCCGAGGCCTACTGGCTGGTCATCTTTCCCATAAGAAAGTCTCCTCATGTTATTCACACGACTTGCCATACCCATGGCAACATAGCCCCAAAGTGAATCATAATCTCTTTACATCTCTACGAGCGAAGTAAGAATCGGTGTGCCCCATATCCGTCTCGGATGTTTATCAAGCACAGACTCGATGGTAGCAGGTATCAAAACTTTGATATCATCAACAAGATTCATTATACCATAGACACTAGAGAAACAGGATGGGAAGCTACCGCAAAGAACAACGAAATGTGAAGAAGCGACGAGTTATAATCTAACCTGGAATAATTAGAACATGTGAATATATTTTTGCATAATTATCATCTGGGCGATAGCCGTTGCTCGACATCCGGTAGTTCACTTCATTTAACTTATTTTCAGCATGAAGTTTTCGTTCTGATTGAAGTTGGATTCCGTCATCCTAAACATTGATTTATTCCAGGATGCGACAAAGAAACATTGTATTTATTCTACATATAATTATATGCCATTAATAAACAAAGAAAATAACATTAAAGTTTACAAATTTTGCCCCGCTGAAGTGCAAAATGAACTGCGTCACAGGCATGGCTTAAACCTTAGACAGTACGTTCCAATGTCTTACCTTATGGTGCTTAATCGATGCCAATATTCGAATTCATCATTTTGGATTCGTACTCCTCGTTTTTGATCCCTAAACGCAATATCCAACTTTCGAACTACCCATTTTGGATTCGTATATCCCATTTTCATCTTTCGAACTCCCATTTTTAGTAACTTCCATTTTGGAGTCGTATATCCGATTTTCACCGTTCGAAATCTCATTTTTGACTAACTCATAGAGGTCCCCTAGAACACTAGCAAGCGAACACAAGTTTACGAATAGTCAAATGCGTTTACGAATAGTCAAATGCCACTTTCAAAAATCGCAGATGTCATTTTACATCAAGCTATTTATAACTTTGTTAGGGAATTCCAAACATGTGCTGGCACTGAAGTTATTTGAACGTGGACGAAGTCGAGTTAGTTAGTAACTACATCATTGGCAGTTTGTCCAGGCTGCTACATGAACTTGACCAGACAGATGAGGAGATGTGTTACAAAGGCGTGAGAGTCTTGCTGGATGTTTTGTCACAGTTAAATGCTATCGGCATGTGTGGTGAGCGTGTCGTTCAGCTTCTGCAAGTGTTTCCGGTGCAGTGCCGTTTTTATGCCTTGCCGACTTTATCACCGCGCTTGTGCGAGCGATCCAACTTGCTACGGAACCTGAAACCACTTGCTCTCTGAGAGCTGTTTTTGTATTTTCTGTGGTGGTATATGATTCTCCTTTTTTTACGGTCAGTTAGAATGCATCTGTAAGCTACTACCTGAAAGATTTTTCGATGCGGCCCTTAAATATCTGAATATATAGTTTGAGCAATCAAAAGTGTCTTAAACATGTATATGCGCTCAACTTAAATACAAAAATAAATAGAAATCGCACACACACTCTTTGACAAGGTACAAATTTCGATCGGAATTATCGCAAGGTTGTCAAAGGAAGCACTGAAAACTGATTTCTGAAAGGGTAATTAAATTTCCTATCATATATCCTTCTTCATAAAATGACAATGAAGTGACTCCAGATGGGTTGCTAATTAGGTAGGCTTTCCACCTGTATATGGGCTGCGTCAAGCACAAAGCTACCGTATGGTGATAGATATAATGTTGCACAATTTTAGTTCGAAAAATTGAGCTTTACGTTGCACGACCACCGCGAACCTGTCGGCGATAAGATCACGTTCTCGTGTCTTTAAATCCTCTTATATTTACGGTAAGATTATACCTAAAATGAATGCTATCGAGGCTCGCTGAAATGCAGACACTATAACATAGTTTATAGAGTGTACTGTAGCGTAGTGTATTTTTATAGTCGATAGTCGCCCTAATTTGGTAAAAGATACAACAACCTCACAGGTATTTGGTCTGTACAATTTAAGAGACGCTAACTGATTAAAATGCGTCAATATAAGACCTTGATTCTGCGTATGTAAACGGCGCGCCGTAATATAGCCATTTTATTGAGGGCAAGAGCAAAAATTCAGCGATCGCATAAATAAAATGCAACTCCCTTAAAAACAAGTTTCGTCGAGAAATTCAAACAATCTATAACCACAGGAATTTTGAATATAAATCAAAGAATTGCCGTGCCACTTTTCACTGTCCTTGGTTCAGAATTGAGATATTTGAACGAGCGAGAATTGTGCACTCTGTTCAGTACATTAAACGCCATTGTTTTCTATGGGAAATTGAGCTGATTATACACATCGTAAAATGAAAAATACATCTGAAAAACCGTTGATTTAACTTTTTCATTCTCATTTTCATTTCAATCTCTATTACTTTTATAATATTTGGTATGACAGCGGGAGAGATATAATATCTTGTTTTTCTTTGTCATTTTTATCTTTCTCTTTCCTTTATGAAATGAACCTGTAATTGGGGCAACCTGTTGGTTCATAAATAAATAAATAAATAAATAAATAAATAAATAAATAAATAAATAAATAAATAAATAAATAAATAAATAAATAATAAATAATGAAATAATAAATGAACATCTCATAAAGGGTAACTATTGTTTTATTTTTTGAGTTTCCTTCTTATTTTCATGAAATGACGAGTTGAAGATCGTTTTACTGTTGACTGTGTTTTTACCTAATTTTGCATATGACTGTTATCGCTTTCTTATTTTTTGGAATTCCTATGTGAAATTCTTCCCAAAATATTATAATTGTAAGGGCAGCAAATAAGGGACATAGAAGCTGTTACTCTTTTATCAATATTTAGCTGTACAGCAAGGAAATACGGCGAAATTTTTAACATGACGCGGGAGGTGTGTGTGGCGTATGTGTGGCAAAAAGTTGGGACGCTATTACCATACAAAATGGGGCGCCTTTGGGCCGTTGTGTTTAGGCCTGCAAGCATGTTTTTGCGAGATAGTGCCATGGTTTGATGGTAATTAGATTTGTTTTGTCAATGGGTATGCAAATACAACATAATTTATTCCAGACTAGTTCGTTCAAAGGAAATACCGCAGCTTACCATCCTGTTTCTCTACTGTCTATGATTACACTAGAACCAAACCACAGGTGTCAAATATGTTTATATCAGTCTATTGTGTCGAACGAGATGGGAAAATGTATCTTCGATGATAGTAGAGAAATAAGCAACCGAATTTTACACCTCTTGACCCGCCTCTGTCGCTATCTCTCTGTCTCTGTCTCTCTCTATGTCTCTCTGTTTCTCTCTCTAAAACCTGTTTGTATGCCCGACCTTCTCTTTCTCCTGTTGCCCGTTGGGTTTCCCTTGCCAATACTATTTGCGGTACCGTAGCACAGAATGAGGTTTTTAAATTATAACTAAAAAAACGGTAACAAGTTATCTGAGCATTGATGGAATGAGTGCTTGGATACATTGGATTTTTAATCATTAACCCTTACAAGTTATATCAAATATCCTGTAAAGTTCGGTGCAAGCTGTGCCAAACATTTCAAATCTGCGAAACAATACAAGGTCTACGTGCACATAGGCAAGGTGTGTGATGTGACAATGTAATAGCGTGCAGGACTTGTTAGCTAATATGGCGATTCTCACAATACATGTAGACATACCTAAATTGCCACCATTCTCCCAATTGAAACTAAACGATTATGTGAAGATCGAAAACAGAAAGGATTTTGTCTTGAATCCCTTGTTGATTCAAGCATTACATCGTATAATAGCAGGACTCCATTGAGGGTGTATATGACCTTTTTGAACGAGTGAAAATCATATGCACATCAATACTTGCCTACAATACTGGCCTACAATACAAAATGAGCGTCTTCGGATAAGAATTCGTGTTACGTTCAGTTCAAATATAATGATTTTCCTTGGAACCTTTAAGCATAGGAAATCATGCGACAAAATCTGGGCTAGTGAGTCAAAAATGCTGAATTTAAGTTTTTTTAAAAGCCTTTCAGCCTGATGATGTCGCACAATAATAACATGAGCCATCTAAAGAGAAGTCAAGACAGCTTGAACTGGTCAACATGAAACACAGTTGGACACAATAATTTAATTCACCAGAGATTTCTTTCATTGTGTTTTTACAAGTGAAATCAGTAGTCAATAACATTACATTACATGATAATTGTAGTTTGAATAAACAGTTACTGGTAAGGGGAGAACCATTTGATTTCGGGGGTGCCTTTAGGATTTTTTTGAAAGCTTGTCGGCAGACGGAGAAGAAAATATCCTTTCAGTGATACTGTTAGGTAGTATCATAGGACAATACCATGTTGACGGTCCTTCCAATATCATCATAAATAGCGTTACCTGATGTGGTACTGTCAGATTCACTGGATATTGTAGTGTCAATGGTACTGCTAGTATTATCAGCAGCTAAAGCATTTTCAGTATTATTCTCTATATCACTCTATATTACTTTGTATTTATTCCATGTTAGCATCACAGATATTGCAAGTTCAGAGGGTGCCATCAGTAGCACCAAATATTGCGGTGTCAATGGTACAGTCAGTATAATAAGCAGATATTGCATTTTATCTATCATACACTCTTTAAGAGATGTACTGGACAATAGACAGTGATGTCCATGGCATTTCTGTGCGTTGTCTTCTTCATTCACTGTATGTTAGCTTCGAGCCCTTGTAGTACAGTTTACTATTTTACACCAACTGGGTCGATGCCCATTTGCCAAGCATAAGCAGTAATTGCTCATCGTTTGAGCTCTACTGGCAGTGAGGTCAGTCTCTCTTCCTCAGAAGTAGCTTTATCGCATACACCCCCTTGAAAAAGGTTACTCGCTCCAATGTCTCGCGGGGAGCATCCGCAGAAAGCTCACACCCAGTTTTGATTATTCGACATTTTCGTCTGCCATTTCATCGCACACACACACACACACATACACACAAACATATATATATATATATATATATATATATATATATATATATATATATATATATATATATATATATATGTATAATCATATATCATATATATGTATGATATATATATACATATTATATATATACATATATATACATATATATATATATGTGTGTCTGTGTGTCTGTGTGTGTATGTGTGTGTGTGTGTGTGTGTGTGTGTGTGTGTGTGTGTGTGTGTGTGTTATATGCCATAGAGCAATCTCTGACCCCTGCATACAACAGTGTAGTGCAGAACTTGCCAAAAACAAAGTCAGCCGACTGGTCCTCGAATTCTAAGGCCAGACATACAGTGATCTGTACAAACATGAGGAATGCAGAAAGGATATGATCTTTTATGGAAACCATGGCTCAAAATTGAGAAGTGGCACCAGTGATACCGACCCCAGATGATGATAACCGCTTAAATTGAGTTTATCAAAACAAGTATTCCTTCAAGCTCTGGCAACCGCTCTTGCGTGGCCATGTTGTTGATTAACCAAGATTACTCAGCTGGCACCAGGGTGATTTCCCACATCGAGTCGGGAATCACCTCGGTACTGTCCGCTCAACTGATAGTCTCAGAGGACACCTCTTATTGGGGTACTCACTGATGAATATCCGGATTGAGTATGAACCAATAACAGATTAGCGCTTGGCCCGAGATGTTGCTGGCCTATATATCAGCGACAAGAGCTTCTTGTGTTAGCACATCAACCATTTTACACATGATCTTTTACTGAAAGAGACGCTATGATCAATGAAAATGTCAAGGTCCCTCGCCGGATTACGAATTTTTTGCTCATTCTATTCACAAAAGAAAAGGCATAAGCTTGGCTAGATGGCGAGTGGTTCCTAAATACCAGCCATTCAAAGTATAGGTGTATTGATATAAGGGATCGCAAACAAAGTCTACGCCAGAGAATAGACCCCGTTATTTTTGGTAAGAGGCCCACCTCTACTTGTCAGAGAGCGTCGAAGACCAGGGCATTTCAATTGATCTTTGTGAAGTCGATCTCTTGAAGAACTGGTTCTTCCTGTTAGCTGAATTGAGAAACCTCAGTCATGAAAAATTTCATGGAAATGGCCTGAGGGTGATGAACACAAGGTTGGGGGGGGGGGTTCAACCGTAAATGCACCAAAAACAAACAAAAACACAAAAAATACAGCCACAGAAGATCATGATGACAGGCTGCTGGTGCAAGTCTATGTGCTCGCCAAACGGGTAGGTTTTATTGAAACAAATCCGTCTCAACAGGAGCAGTTTGCGAATAGAACCACCCTTTAACATGATCAAACCAGGGCCCGCCCTGTTGAAGCAAGACAGAATACCTAACAAACCAGTTGGTTGGTCCTATTTTCGGAAGTTTAAGCACATCATTATCCTGTGCCCCACTTTGCTTTAGAAAACATGATAACGTCATCATTCTCTCAATCCCCAGAACAGGCATGAGCGAGTGGCTAAAGATTGTCGTCGAAACATATGCAGGGACGCTGATGGTGATCATGTTAGATGACTTTGCTGCGTAAAAATTTGAAGAAGCAACAAGCTTGTCAGCTTGGAGTTCAGTGCTAAGCATGACCAAAGCAGTGTTTCGGTCCTGACACAGCAATACACCAGCATCAGCAAGGTGTTTACACAGAACATCTGGATATTGTGCTTCTTTACACTCCGATCAAGACAGCCATGGGAGCATTATCAAAAAGCATTGGATGGGGCTGGATAAAATTAATTGAAGTGGCTTCTCTGTCCAACTGAAATAGCAGGTACACGCCAAGTTAATCTTAACGCTGAGGCACCCTTACACCTGGGGCTTAGGACGGGCACTCATGGCTGCCACTTGGCGGCTTCCGTTTTCAATCGAGCATAACCACATTCTCTTCTAGCTGCCATGAGTTGAAGCTGTCTGAGTAGCCCTTCCACTTGATTAGAAAGAACTTAAACTTTCATTGTCTTGAATTTTTCGACCGTAAGGAATTGTCACCTCCTACAGCTCATCCTCATAAAACGGGCCAAACACCTCTTTACAATGTAGGTCTGTGATTTGTTACACAGGGAGGGGTGGCCTTAGAAGAGAAGGACCCTTGAGACTGAATGATCTCCTCTGTCCACTTTGTCAGGTACCCTTTTGTGAAGAAACCTTTGTATTTTGAAAGACACACTTTTCATCTATCTGGAAGATGTCGACAACATGTTTGTGTTTTGTTGGTGAAGCCTTTCCGCACACGCCTGTTCAAGGTCCGGTTGAAGTGCCACGATGGTGGCCTTTTGCCACTGTACGTGTGGAACCGTTGGATGCCTTCCACCACCAGCTGGTCTTGCATCTTTCTGTCTGTGAATTTGTGTCCTCTGCAGCTTTTTTGGATTCTGGACGCTCTCACCGATGATGCTTTCAGTCTCCTTAAGAAAGTCATCATCTGACTTTGTTATGATAGGCGTGGCTCACACGAATTTGAGAAGCACGTCAATGATGGTCAGCATGTAGCAGGACCCTCCATTGTCCAGGCGTACCTGCATCTCTTCAAGGTCCCCTACCTCTGCTCATCTCTTTTGGTCACAAACACGTAGTTGGAGAAACCTTCATGCTGACCGTTGGAGGATGTAGTCAGTGCCTTGCTAGCCAGTATTTTACTTGTTTCTGACTGACCTCCGTCCAGGTTTTCTTTTACGCTTCTCCAGAAAGCCGCCACGCCAAAACCCCTCTGCTGGTTCGTAATAGATCTCCTTGAGGCACTGCTCGGCCCCCATCGCTACCTTTGCATCACTCTCAGCCATTCTTTACCATTCTATACAAATGGTGCAAAGTAAACCATTGAAGTCGACGAGCTGACCTGTAATCCATCTGTAATCCACAACCTGATACTTCTGAGATTGGTAGCCCGCTTGAGGGGCATCGTGATTGGCTACTGATGCCATAGAGCACTTTCTCGGAGATTTCGTTAGTGCCCTTCTGGTCGAGGACTTGCAGATAATCTTTCAGAGAGGTGTTACCTACATTCCTGTACTGGCGGTCAGCCTCACTGCGTAATTTTAATCCCATTGTTACAGTGGATCAATTAGACCTGGGTATTGACGAAACCACACTCGTGTGGCTCTTTTTGCTTTTCTCCACAATCATCTTTCTGAAATCAGGCAGGGCTGCAAAAGTTTTTGTGCTAAAGTCTGCCTCCACTCTTTTGCGTGATCTAGGTAGACTTTGCATGTTTGCTATATTTTTCAGAAGACGATCTTGTCTTGCAGCACGAGGACCTAGGTTAGGGTGTCGATGCTGTAGTTGCCAGGTGGCAGTGTCCTGAGTTTCAATTGCCCATTTGAAATGCAATGGCGGATGGTGTTGTTCTCTTTTGTTACATTGCACAAAAGGTTGTACAGCATGCATTGCTACAGCCTCATGCTGCTGAACCTAGATTAGTTAATGATGCTGTCAGAGTGGACTTAGCTGTTTGCCCCGTAATTAAAGAAAATCCAAATGATCATTCTCACCATGTATGTATAGATACACAAACCATAGCAAACAATTGCGGTCCTTGAGCAGCCCTAGAACATCAGGCTTGAAGATATAGGAGATGTTTGCGTGGAAGGCCCAGTAAAGACACAGTGAAGCAACAACAGGCGTGCCAGACGGTTATTTTGCACGGACGTTTTTGGATACAAAATAGTAGTCAAAAACATATTTACGCAAAGTTTCTAATCTGTTTTAAACATTGATTAAGTTATCTTGTTAACCAAACATTGGAATTTGACAGCTATCAGTCCAGCATTTACAAATGAATTGTTTTCTCAAAAATGAGAAATTTGCTTACAAATATAAGCAAAAACTCGATACAGCTTAAAAAGATGTAATTGAATTATCCTGAGGCACCTGTTTCGACTAAGATTGATCGTGCAGGATAAATCGCTACAGAGACGATTTTTGTCAATATGCATAAATTTCTAAAATAATAAAGTAAAATAATAAACGGTAAATAATCACTTATTTATAAAGGTCTTTCATTTCAGGCAATTTTCAGTCCTTTTATCCAGTAACTTCCCCTGTGCTCTAAATGTTGGTTGAATCTGATTGGCAGCCATAGAGACGACAGAATGATATCAAATCCGATATGTAAACATGGGAGATAAGCACTGTATATAATTAGAATTACAGGAAGTCGCAATTAACCGGGTTTTTATGCAGTCAAAAATTGTGATGTGTATCTTGTGTACACATAAACCTGTTACAACATTTGTTTTGTACATATAAAGCCTTTTGTCGGTAAATCGTATGCGGGAAACTCTTATCTATAAATTTCTTAATTGTAAATAACGCCACACCTGTAAGTATAAGTATCTGCACACGACCGATGTTTCGCTAACTAAAGTTACAGACATTGATATATTCCTTTTGAGCCCACTTTTGAACCAATTTCACATAATTATAGAATGACAGTATCTACCACTCAGCTATTTATTTCAATCGATCAAATAAAATGAACTGTTGAATCTGTGCAAAGTTGTATCACTGCCATCAAGCAGTGACTGACATCTAGTAAACTTCAGTTGAATGACAGTAAATCAGAGGCAATACTTATATCTTCACCCAGACAAGCTGCCAAATCATCTCTCCCTTCATCCATAATTCTGGGCGATTTTGATATAATTTTCGCCCCAGTGTCAAAAACTTAGGAGTCACACTCGACTTTAACATGAATATGTGTGAACATGTGCAAAATATTTGCAAAGCTGCATACATTGAATTAGACAGATTATCTCTATTGGTCACTTCCTTTCTTCACAAGCTACTCAAACCTCTGTCTCGGCACTTGTGCTGTCTCGCTTGGACTATTATGACTGTATCCTTTCTGGTTGCCCTAAACAGCTTATCAAAGTGCAAAAAGTGCAAAACGATGCCGCTTCTATCGTCTATAATGCTAAAAAGTACGATCATGTCCAACACCTTTTGCAAAAATTACACTGGCTGCCTATAGTTCTCGTATCCACTACAAAGTTGTATCTACTTGCTTCAATTCAGTTACGGGTACAGGACTGCAATATCTCTCTGAACTTCTACATCAATACACTCCAAAAAGACAACTCCGCTCTTCCTCAGATTCTCACTTCTCAGTATTCCAAGAGTTTACACGAAGACCTTTGGCGAGAGATCTTTCTCTTACATTGGCCCTGTATTAAGGAACAAACTTCCTTCTGACCTTCGCACACTCCAACTCTACCCTTCCTTTCCGTCGTTCCCTCAAGACTTTTCTCTTTAAACAGTAGTTTAACCTTTTTCGTTTACGTAGTCTCCAGTCTCCAGTCCGTGGTTCAACATTTCCTCTGTTATATTTTATTTTGTCACTATTGCGCCTAGAGCTCTGTTCAGAGATAGGCGCATTACAAATGTACCTTTATTATTATTATTATTATTATTATTATTATTATTATTATTATTATTGTTATTATTATTATTATTTAAGTTTGCAGATTTGTCATGGATATTTTTGCAAGTCTGAATTGAATGACATCATACTGACTGGCCATGTAATTTTGACATGCTAGAGTTTTAAGTTGAGCCTTTGATAGAGGTGTTGAATTCCAAAGCGACCAAAGTCGACATTGACTTTTTGTAAGGTTTTGAATCTTATGTAAATTCTCATTGTTGATTTCCTGGCCACTGACTTTCCCTAAATGATAACTTTTGTATAATGGCCTACTTCTTTATTTTCAAGATATGCAATATGCAGAACTGTCAAAACGAATGACCTAGGGGCGTTATATAAGACATGTTTTCGCAAAAGAAAACGTATGCAAAGTTTACATTTCGATATTTGTACTTTTGTTATATAATATGAGTAATTTCCAATGAGCGCTGATCAAAATGCGTAGTGTAATTGAAACTTGTCTTTTGTGTGAACATTGATCATGAAATGATTTAACCTTCAGTAGTAACAGGGGGTGGGCCAGGGGAATTTTGTGCACACCCGTACCGTAAAATGTGACCCTCCCCCTATCCTCATGTATAGAATGTGACCCGCCCCCTTGTTCGACATTCTAAAACTTGACCCCCCCTCTAACCACTGGGGTATTCTCCCCAGGAATAATTAAAAGAGTAAGAACTAATTTACATAACAATGAGTTCAATTGTTATGTTAGGGACAAATTACAGAGGGAAGGGCTGGTGTTTTGGAGGGACAGTCGCAATTTATCACGCAAGAATATTTGAAGAGATATGGTATTTCATACATTTGAGGGAGGGTCACCATATTCTGTACAACTATAAGAAGCAAGATGTGGCTGATTTAGTGCTTCGTCCCAAAATATCAAATCATAATACATCGAGTCTATCAGGCAAATTATTGACAATTTTCCCCCTCAAATATGCTATATCTGTATATTATATATGTTTGGTAATGTATTTAAATGTACTTTGCTTGAATTGGGAAGTAAAATGCGCAATTGTGTTCAAGAAATTGATTTCTGAATTTCATCTAAAAAGTTGGTTCACTATCCATGGTGTTTATGATGAAACTATATATAATTTTTTCCCAATACAAAATAGGTAAATTTTGCATATTTGTGTACTCTTGATTATTGATATTAATGTTCTTGATTAGACTAGAGTGGTTACTAGCCTATGGTTGTATAAGAAATTTGATTTTGGATTTTCAGCAAAATGTCGATTCACACTATGCATGGTGGTATATGATGAAATTATGAATAATGTTTTTTCAGTTCAAAATTATATAAATTTGTGCATTATATATGCTTGATTATTTACATTATTGTTCTTGATTATACTAGAGTGTACTCTTGATTATTGATATTAATGTTCTTGATTAGACTAGAGCGGTTACAAACCTATGGTTGTGCAAGAAATTTGATTTGTGAATTTCACCGAAATGTTGATTCACTATGCATGGCAGTCTAAGATGAAATTATGAATTTTTTTTTCCAATACAAAACTAGGTAAATCTGTGCATTATTGTGCGCTTGATTATTAAGAAATGTTTTTGATTAAACTAGAGTGGTTACAAGTCCATGGTTGTGCAAGAAATTTGATTTTGGAATTTCACCGAAATGTTGATTCACTATGCATGGCGGCCTATGATGAAACTATGAATAATTTTTTTTCCAATACAAAACTAGTAAATCTGTGCATGAATGTGCGGTTGATTTTATATTATGTTTTTTGATTAAACTAGAGGTTTTTTAAGTCCATGGTTGTGCAAGTAATTTGATTTTGGAATTTCACCAAAAAATTGATTTACTGTACATGGTAGTTTATGAGAGAACAATTCACAATTTTTCCAATATAAAACTGACAATATCTTTGCATTTATGTACATTTGATAATTGATATACATTTTTCCACCTGTTGCATATGTTTTTGTCGCTTGTCTTTTATCAGTTTGAGTGTTCAAGGTGTTTAATGTAGGATACCACTGCATCTTCTTTGCCTGTGAAACTTGTGGATAATGTGTTCTTATTTTGTTGGTGATTTCCTATTAAGGAAATATCATACGGACAATCGGAGTTTAGGGCATGATATCAGCTTCTGTCAAAAGTGGCCCTCCCCCCAAGACAGGTTTATAAAAAGTGACCCTTCCCCCTTGAACTGTTTTCTAAAAGATGACCCTCCCCTTAGTTCCCCCGGCCCACCCCCATGTAATTACTTAAGGCTCCCTAAATGTACGATGACGAATAATAGTGAAAAGGTAAAAGCAGAATAAGAAATTCCTGTTCAGGAGTTTGCCCGGGTAAGGTAGATTTTGCCCGGCAGGTGAAATTCTACAGACTTTTCCCATCTGCTATGACGATACAAGTGATTTACCGAGTATAGTGTATAAGATACATAATGAGACAGACGCTTACTTTCGCAGACAAGTTGCTCCCAAAGTTACCTCGGTGGATGACTTGTTGCAATTTCCGACAGCTTCTTATAATCTATTCTGTGCTGTTTTGTGTCTGTGTTTATAACAATTGACTTTGCATTACAAATTTTGACCTAGTGTTATTGTATTATTGATGGGTATGATTGTGATTATTTTCCTGCACTGTTCCTGCACTATTTTCCTCCAGTTGTTTTCAAACAACGCGTTTGGAGGATATTAAAACAAAAAAAACCTGGAAGTTTATAGTGAAAAAAAATGAATTGTTGATCAAGCTGATCTTGTTAATCAAAAATAGGAACTGTCACAAATAATCGCGACTGGCACCTCGCCCAAAGTGTACTTTGAACATTGAGAAATCGCATATCTGGATATTGTTAACCTCAGGGTCACATTATATTCACATGTCCGTATTGCTAAGATTTTAATGACATTTGAGGCAGAATATTGCATTAATCATTTACAGAAAACGTCGGGATAGGCATGATAAACGTTGCGAGATTGTGCTGGTCCAAACTACACATGCTTCATGAAAACATGAAGTTCCTGAGGAGCAATAATGTTTCCTTCACAATTACAAATGGAAAACTGTTCAACAAAGAAAACTTTACCATACAATCTTTAGACAAAAGTGTAGGGATTCTTTGCTCTAGAATATCTTTTTTATGGTTGGGACATATCATTGTATTTTAAGGGGGTGTCAGCATTGATAATGTGTAGCGTTTGTGATAAACAAAGATAACATCGCTTGCTTATGTTGGAGTAGGTCGACACCTTGTTAGTAATTGACAAAGGGAAGTCAAAGACCTGGTGTCTCGTTCTTAAACCACACAAACTTTGACATTTCTGTATCTTTGCGATATTATCAAGTTATTCACAAAATGCTGGGATTAATGTCCGAGTACATCGTGCAGCGGAGGTATTAACGTATACAAAGTTTACATTTCGATATTTCGTACTTTTCTTATATTATGTGAGTTATTTCCAATTAGCGCTCATCAAAATGCGTAATTTTATTAAAAAGTCTATTTTGTGTGTACATTGATCATGAAACAATTTAACCCTGACGAATACCTAGCCATTTCGCTTATAGCATCTTTTACATGAAACAATAAGCTAAAAGTATGATGACGAATATCAGTGGAAAGGTGAAAGCAGAATAAGAAATACTTGTTCAAGAGTTGTATGCGAAAGGTAGATTGTGTCCGCAGGTGAAATTCTACAGAGTTTGCCCATCTGCTTTGACGATACAAGTGATATACCGAGTATACTGTATGAGATACATAATGAGACAGATAATCTTTCTTTGCTCAGACAAGTTATTTTCAAAGTTATCTGCGTGGATAACTTGTTGCAATTTCCGCAAGTTTCTTTACATTGTGTTCAGTGCTGATTTGCTGTCAATGTTTATAACAATTGAATTTGTATTACTAATTTTGACCTAGTGTTATTGTATTATTGATTGGTATGATTGTGATTATTTTCCTGCACTTTTAAATATGCAGTTGTTTTAAAACAACGCGTTTGGAAGGTTTTAAAACAAAAAACTGGAAGTTTATAGTGAAAAAAAAACTGAATTGTTGATCAAGCTTATCTAGTTAATCTTAGATAGAAACTGTCACAAATATCACGACTGGCACCTCGCCAAAGTGTACTTTGAACATTGAGAAATTGCATATCTACATACTGTTAACCTCAAGGTCACATTATATTTACATGTCCGCATTGCTTAGACTTTAATGACATTTAAGGTAAAATATTACATTTACCATTTACAGAAAACGTCGAGATAGGCATGATAAACGTTGCAAGATTGTGTTGGTCTAAACTACACATGCTTCATGAAAACATGAAGTTCCTGAGAAGCAATAATGTTTCCTTCATAATTACAAATGGAAAACTATTCAAAAGAGTATAATTTTGCCTTGCAATCTTTAGATAGAAGTGAAAGGGATTCTGAGCTCTACACTCTCATTTTTATGGTCGGGACACACCATTCTATTTTAAGGGGGTGTTTAATTTGTTAAATATTATTTGTTTTGGTAGCAGTACTTTGAGAGCAACTCGGGCATTTGTTTAACAGCGTGGATTTGTCAGCATTGATAATGTGTAGCTTTTGTGATAAACAAAGATAAGATCGCTTGCTTATGTTGGAGTAAGTCGACCCCTTGTTAGTAATTGACAAAGGGAAGTCAAAGACCTGGTTTTTGGTTTTTAAAACCACACAAACTTTGAGATTCTTTAAAGTAATGATATGTTCACGGTGTTAAATGTAGGATAACACTGCGTCTTCTTTAATTGTGAAACTCGTGGATAATGTGTTCGTATTAGTGGTGATATCCTATTCAGGAAATATCATTACGGACAATCAATTTTGGCAATAAAATTAGCTTCTGTCAAAAGTGGCCCTCCCCAAGATAGGTTTATAAAAAGTTACCCTCATCCTTGAACTGTTTTTAAAAATTGACCCTCCGCCCCATTCCCCCCCCCCCGGCCTAGCCACCCCTGTAATTACTGAAGGCTCCCTAAATGTACGATGACGAATATCAGTGGAAAGTAAAAGCAGAAGAAGAAATTCGTGTTCATGAGTTTGATCAGTAAAGGTAGATTTTGCCCGGCAGGTTAAATTCTACAGACTTTTCCCATCTGCTATGACGATACAAGTGATATACCGAGTATAGTGTATGTGATACATTATGAGACAGATACTCTTTCTTTGCTCAGACAAGTTGCTCTCAAAGTTACCTGCGTGGATGACTTGTTGCAATTTCCACTAGTTTCTTTACAGTCTGTTCTGTGCTGTTTTGTGTCTATGTTTATAACAATTGACTTTGTATTACTAATTTTGACCTAGTGTTATTGTATTATTGATTGGTATGATTGTGATTATTTTCCTGCACTTTTAAATATGCAGTTGTTTTAAAACAACGCGTTTGGAAGGTTTTAAAACAAAAAACTGGAAGTTTATAGTGAAAAAAAAAACCCTGGATGGTGATCAAGTTGATCGAGTTGATCTAAGGTAGAAACTGTCACAAATATCACGACTGGCATTTTGCCAGAGTGTACTTTGAACATTGAGAAAAAAATGCATATCTGGATACTGTTAACCTCATGGTCATATTATATTCACATGTCCGTATTGCTTAGATTTTAATGACATTTGAGGCAGAATATTGCATTAATCATTTGCAGAAAACGTCGGGATAGGCATTTAATAGGCATTTAATGTTATTTGGTGGATCAAAATGTGGAGGGGTAAAATGATAAAATTATCAATTGACATTTAAAGATTCTCTGCGAAACTTTTAAAGTCGAGGTATTTGCGTCAATTATACAAAACGTTATTTGAAATAGTAATGGAAACATAATCATAAACATAATCAAAAGAGTAATCACAGAACAGTTAAGGGGTCACGATGGACACTTTTGAAGTGTGTATTTTTTTTTTGAATGAATTATCAATTACTTGGCAAAGCATTGAATTGTACTGTACTCACATTTGCAAGCAACATTTTAGAGGTCGTCCAGAACACTTTTCGAGTTAGATAGTTTGCATGACTTTCATGCTGCAACTTCAATATTGTAGTGGGACCACATTATCATCAGTCAACTGTGATAGACTTCAGGGGTCATGGGGACGGTTTAAAGGCAAACAAAATAAGAGAGAAAGGGCTAACTTGTCTCATGTAAACGGACACTTTACTGGTCATGTGGGTCACTTTTGATGTAAAGGTCAAAATATTTGCTGACATTAAACACAGGCTTTTTGATATAGCAACAGACACATATAATCAAAAGAATTATCGAAGGGAGCTTTAGATGTTTCCTGGGGCTGAAGTAAAAAGTAAAACGTATTTTTATGTGTATCAAATTCTTGTCGTTAGACAAAGTAGTGAAAACATACCATGATCATATACGAAATGACACTTACGATGCCATAGAGACGTCAAATAAAAATCGCTTCAATTATGCAAAGTAAATGGATATTGCACTATAAGCAGTTACATTAGAATTATCACAGAAAAGGTAAGAGGTCCTTCGTTTGCTTTCTAATCACTTGTTTAGATGAAACAAACGTCGTTTTGTTGCGGCTGTTGAAACGTATAATCCTCAAACTGTCTAGGAAACCCTTTAGAGGTCATCTAGGACACATTCAAGTTTAAGCAGAGCACCTCGATTCGATAAATTTCGAAGTAGTTGGTTATGCTAGTGAAAGCATATAACGCCTGATTATCATGGTATGATTTTGACCTTAATATGTATCAAAATGTATTTATCATTTGGGGAAGGGGCTACTCAACAGGCATATGCAGGACTGGGGTTTGGTTTTGGCTTCGTCATAGTCTTGAATCTGTGCACAAAAACGGAATGCATATAAATACTCGCACAAAAGAAAACAGACTGAACGTCATGTATGAACATATCATGCTTCTAATTTTTACAAGGAAAAGTCATTCATCAGTGCAGTTCCTCTTCAAATATTTGTATTTGGTTTTGATAGTGGCCTACAAACAGTCTGTTATTTATAAATATGCAAATGTGGATTTCAATACACAACCTTGAATAGTGCAAAATGAAAATTTTGAATGTAATGAAAATGTGTTCGAACAATTTAAGACAGAGTTAATAATTCCCCTTCCATACAGGTGTCTATCATTCTTGAAGGCCTCGTCGCTGTTCATTTTTCTCATCACAAATCTTCTGATGATATTCTCTGCCACACGACTTGCTCCTACCCAAGGGAAAAATAGCCCAAGAGTAAATCATACTTTCTATGCACCTCTATGCGTAGAGTAAGTATTAGGTGTGCCCAAAATCAGTCTTGGATGTATATCATGTACAGAATCAACCTCAGCACGTATCGAAACTATGACATCATTTACAAGATTCATTACACCGTAACCAAATCACAGGTGCCAATTATGTTTACATCAGTACATTGTGTTGAATAAATGAGAAAATGTACCTTTAATGATAGCAGAGAGAGATAAGCAACCGAATTTTACACCTGTTTAGACACACATCTCTCCTCTCTCTCTCTCTCTCTCTCTCTCTCTCTCTCTCTCTCTCTCTCTCTCTCTCTCTCTCTCTCTCTCTCTCTCCATCTCTCTGTCTCTCCATCTCTTTCTGTCTCTGTCTCTGTCTGTCTGTCTGTCTCTTTGTCTCTGCCTCTGTCTGTCTGTCTGTCTGTCTGTCTGTCTCTCTCTCTGTCTGTCTCTCTCTCTCTCAAACTTGTATGTATGCCTGACCTTCTCTTTCTTTCCTGTTGCTTGTTGGGCTCCCTGCCAATACTATTTGTGGCACCGAGAGGCAGATTACGGTTTTTTTAATTACATTTATATAAATCAGTAAAAACAGTTATTTGAGCATTCATAGAATGAATGCTTGGATACATTGAATTTTGAACTATCTACACATTCAAGTTATATAAAATATCCTGTAACGTTCGGTGCAAGCTACTCCAAACATTGGAAATCAGTGAAGCATGATCGACGTGCACAAAGGTGACCTGTGTGTTGTGACAATATGACAGCGTGCAACCTTGTCGGCTAACGTGGTGATTCTGAGCAAATATGCAGAAATGAAAACTGGGCGATTGCCCAGTCGGCCACAAGTAGAGAAGGAACGAAAGCAGCCAGTGCACGGCTAACGAGGACGCCTTTTGCGATGTTCAGGCCCATATTGATTTGACTTGTCAACTTATAACTGCGCTGGTAAGCAGCTGTCGTTCTTTTGTCATAAACAGCCAACTATAAATACTGGGATATGCACCATGGTTCTATAATTTTACATATCAATCTCCCAGCTCTTGAAATGTGTTTTATTATGTGGTGGAGTGCTGTGTTTGTCAGCCCTGCAGCGGCTAGCATCGCTCAGATGGTGACCCCTTCTAGTTGCGCACTTTCTTTCACAAACTCCTAATACTCGCAACGAAGCAACTCGATACAGTGGTAGATTTTTGAATGGCATGGAGGTTGGGTGACAGCTCAGGGTGTTCACAAGAGGGGGCCAAGGCTTAGTATTTTGTCTCCCTCGGCGAACAGCCAGATTTGTGTGTGCAAGGTTAGCTTTTCTTAACCTACATACTCGGGGTTGAGGTTATTCATTCCAGCAATCCTGTCCTCGATTGCCTGAATATTTTCTACATGCTGCTGATATCCTCTCTTATCTCGGGCATGTAATCTTGCAAACGACCAACTTCCTTGGGGGAGAGTTTCTTGGCTTCTTTTTAAAGATTGCAATGTTGCCTTTCATGGGCATCGATTGGGTCCACGTCGTCGGGTGCATCTAAGGCCTCATCCCCGAAGGCTTGTGCTGTAGCCTGCAGTCGGGCAAAGTCCTCCGTTAGTGCTCCTAAAACATCTCTTATAAATTCTGCCACGCCCTTATGCTTTCTTTATGACATGTCAGTGTTTTGTCTTCTTCCTCAAAAATGTTAGCTTCAAGTCTTTATAGTACAAGTCATCATTCTACACCGGCCGGGTTGATGCTTATTTGCTGGGCAAAAGCCATAATTGCCCAATGTTTGAGCTCTACTCGCAGTGATATCAGTCTGTCTACCTCAGGTGTAGCCTCACGGTGGGCTGCCCCATGAAAGCAGTCACGAACATCCTCAAACAGCTCATTCCCTTTGATAATTAGACATTTTGTCTGCCATTTTATAATATATATCATATGTGAAAATACTGCACAGCAGATCTATGACCTCCACTTATAGCAACACGATTCTGCAAGACAGAAAAGCAGCAACAACTCATTATGTGGTCACTCATAATCCTAGCCAAGTGCATCCGGTCGAGACGCTGTTCATCCAGAGTCAAAATTGAATCTTGTGTCGTCCTCACGCCCGATTCCTTTGACCTGGTGTTTGACCTGGAGATAAAGGCCATACAAACAACAGTGTGGTGCAGAAAGATAGTCAGGCAGCTGGTCTGAAAATTCAAAGCCAGATCCTGCCCAATTTGTCGCAAGAAAACATGATTGGGACATACAGCGATCTTTATAACATGAGAAAGCTAGAAAGAATATGTCCTTTTTAGGCATCCAGGTCTCTAACCTGAAATATTGAGAAGAGGCACCGGTGATGCCAACCCTCGAGACAATGACAACCGCTTGTAGGGAGTTTGTCAGAAGAAGTATGCCATCAAGCTCTGGCACTTGTTCTTGAGTGACCAAGGCTCCACTTGCCCAAGCATGCCTAGCAGCAACATTGTGTGGCAATCCACTCAATTGATAGTCTCAGCGGACACCACTATTGGGGTACTGACTGATGAATATATACATTGAGTATGAACCAATGAAACACGAGAGCTTGGGCCGAGACGTCATTGACTCATTAATAGTGACAAGAGCTTCTTGTTGAGTACCTAAACCATTTTATACACAATTCCCTTTGCTGAAAGAGATGCTATCATCAATGAGAACATTAACATGCCTTGCCGAAGTACAAAAGAGCTGCTCATTCTTTGCACAATGGCAAAGGCATAAGCCTGGCTAGACAGCGAGCTGTTCGTTAATCAGTCATTCAAAGCATACGTGTAATGATATAAGGGATCGCGAACAAAGTCTACACCTCGAGAATGGCCCCAGGTATTTTTGGTAAGGGGCCCACCTATACTTCACAAAGAGCATCAAAGACCAAGACATTGATCTCTGTGAAGTCAATTCCTGTAGGACAGATTCTCCCTTTTAGTTCTCTTGAGAAGCTTCAAGCATTAAAGGTCCATGGCAAGGGCCTGAGAGTGATGAACATCACAGATGGGTGCAACCGAAAATACGCCAAAAATAAAACACAGTCACAGAAGGTTGCAATGCCAGGCTGCTGGTGCAAGTCTATGTGCTGGCCGACACGCAGGTATTGTTGAACCAAAACTTCTTAGTAGTATCCTCTGTTACGTTTAGCCGTGCACAGATTAGAGCAGGCAGAAGAGATGGAGGGCGGTGTTGTTGTAGAACCGCCTTTTAACATGATCATAACACGACCCCGCTGGGGAATATGTGAAGAAGCAACAAGCTGGTTATTTTGGAGTTCAGTGCCTATCCTGACCACAGCAGTGTTTGTGTCTTGACACGGCAATACACCAGCATCAGCAAAGGATTTAGACAGAACATCTGGATGCTTCTGCTTTTTCTGCACTCCGAGCAAGACTGATCATTGGAGCTTTATCAGAAAATATACGATGGCACTGGATAAAAAAAAAAACAGTTGAAGCACCCGCTTGTCAAACTGAAGGAGTCGGTACACAGTAATCTATTCTTCAGGTCGAAGCAAACTTACACATAGGGCTGAGGAACGGCACCCATGACCGGCATTTGGCGGCTTCCATTTTCAATCGAGCGAAACCACATTCTCTTCTGGTTCCCATGAGTGGAAGCTGTCTGGGTAGCCCTTCCACTTGCCCTTAACCTTCTTTGTATTGAGCTTTTCGACCCTATGCTAACCGTCAACGTCTGCAGCTTCTCCTCATAAAACGTGCCAAGGACCTCTTTGGCCTGCAGGTCGGTGATTTTATATGGATCCTGGAGACTGTAAAGATTTCTGTCCAGTTTGTCAGGTACCCTTTAGTGGAGATGCCTTTGTATTTAGAAGGCGCACTTTTTCCCCTTTGTGGACGATGTCGACCTACGTGTTCATGTTCTGTTGGTAAAATATTTCCACATTGGCCTGTTCAAGGTCCAGCTGAAGTGCCACAATGTTGCCATTCTTGCTGTTGTACGTGTGGCAGCAGCGGATGTCTTCTGCCAGTAGCTGGTTTTGCATCTTTCTGCTTGTGAAGTTGCACCCTCTGTCTGTCTACAGTTTGTTCGGGATTCTTGCCGCTCTCACTGACGATGCTTTTTGGCCCATCAACAGTGTCATCACCTGTCTTTGTTTTGATGGGCATGGCCAATGCAAACAATGACGGTCAGCATGCAGCATTACCCTCGTTGTCCTGGGCATACTGCATCTTTATGAGGTTCGTCTGCCACTGCCCATATATTTTACTTACAAACACTTAGAGGGAGAACGCACTTCACACTGGCTGGTGGAGGGTGTTGTCAGTTGCTGTGCTAGCCAGTCTTTCACTTGTTCATGGCTCACCTTCATCCAGTTTATTATACACGTCTGCAGAGAGCCGCCACGCAAAACCCCTCAACTGGGTCATTATAGATCTCCCTGTGGCCCTTCTCGGCCCCAAGTGCTGCCCTTGCATCGCTTTTGGCAATTCCATACCAACGCTATACAAAAGGTGCCCTTTGTTAGGGTGTCGATGTTGAAGTTGAAACGTGGTAGCATCCTGACTTTCCATTGCCCATTTGAAATTTGCGGATGGTGTTGTTCTCTTCTATCACATTGTACCAAGAGTTGTACAGCATGCAGTGCCGCAGATTAATGCCAGTGAACCACAATATGTCGAGGCCGGGGTCAAAATGGACAAAGCCGCTTGCTCCGTAATTAATAATAACCAAGATGATCCTTCTTGCTCTGTATGTATATATACACAAAATATAACAAGCAATTACAAGCTTGGAGCGGCAGTATCAAGCTTCAGTATATAAGAGATGTTAGCGTTGAAGGCCCAGTGAAGACACAGTGAAACAACAACAATGAGCATGCCAGATGGTCAATTGTCCTCGCTACAGCCACTGTCAAGCATTATAGGCATCAGACTGCTTTGACAGACCTGTCCAATGTTGCTGACATGGTCGAAACTCGGTGGGTGGTGAGACTCAACCCTATTCGCCTTCAGGTTCAGCAGCACAGAGCAACAACTTTAAATGATATATATCTTCATTGCTCTTAAAGGCCACCAACCTACTCATATTGCGGCTTTACAGTGCAAGTACAGAAATATTAATAACAAGAAACAAAGTACATAACACACTTAGAAAAACTATTTTCTCAGTTTATCTGCTTTGTATACAAACAATGCTAGCTTGAAAATGTTTGAACTGTTAGAGGAAGACATCAGAGAATAAAACTTGTCTAGAGTTGGTTGTGAATAAGACCAACATAGTAAATATAGGAGTCTTAGACGCTGATGTAATGGGCATATACAGATAAAGTGATATTCGTCCTCTATTTCATACTAACAAATTTTACAAGTTTCATCTTCGCAAGCAATACCAAGGGCTTTACCTTTCTCGACGTTTAGGTCTAGCCCAGAACTTATGAGACATGTGAGGGTTCTCTTAAATCTGGAAAAGTAATCTTCAGTGTAAAATACAGATAGAAATTACAATACATTCGAAGTTTTTCCTTACTACACACTTCTGAATGTCAATTTTGTTAGAAAATAGCCAGTGCTCCTAATGTTAAATGACTGATAAAAACTATTAAAGTCTCTTAGGCCTTGCTAAAAACGTGCTCAAATAGTAAATGTTTAACATGAGTAGCCCATAATTCCTTGTTGTTAGCATCAAGTGTTATGGCCAGCTGATATGCGTGTTTTGTCACAATGTATGTCATACGATGTATTCCCCTCCCTAAGAACCTTCTGGGTACCCTAGTGGAAACTGCACCATGGGAACTCACGCTAGACGTGCCTTACGTCTTGTTATATAAGGACAACGATAAGTTGTTCAAACTGCAGGACCTTTGAAAATACCTACCTAGTCCTCGACTAGTGCACGCCTTTTTCTCACCAACATAACCCTACACCTTGAACTGGTTCCAGCGCAAACAACAATGAATTGGAACGATGAGCTAAGATACATTGTCAAAAGTATAGACAGATATTGTAGTGACAGCACTAGGGTCACGAGTAATATTATGCTTTTTTCACAGAACGATTGCATGTGATTTGCGAAGCATGTCTTCAACTATCAATACTTAACTTTCAAAATTTATTTGGTCTCTTAAAAACATGGACCTGGTCTTTGATGTATCATGGTCGATTATTGACAAAAATGGAGTTACTGTAGCACAAGCAAGATATGTAATCATTGTATATCAGAGTAACTACGCATTATCCATCTACGATGTTAAACAAACACTCTGAGTTGGTTTCACAATTCGCTTACAAATACGTGCACAAAAATTCGACATAGTTGGAAATCATCCTTAAACACCTTTGCAACTAAATTGGTCGTTATAGGGCAAATCATTTCAGAGGCGATTGTCGTCAATATCTACAAATATCTAAAATAATAAATGGTAAATAAGCGCTCATTATGCAAGTAACTTATCTCAGGCCGTTTTCAGTCCTTGTTATACAGTAACTACCGCTGTGCTCTTAATTTCGGTCGAATCGGATCAGCAGCCAGACAGACGATAGTATGATATGAGATCCAATATTGAAACATAGGAGATAATTGCTGCATATAGTTAGAATTATTGGGAGTCTCAATTAACCTGGTTTTTAATGTAGTCTAAAAATTTTACGTCCATCAAATGTAAACATAAACCTGTTATACATTGTACATTATTAAAGCATTTTGTCGGTAAAATTGTAAACGCGAAACCTGTAAGTATTCGCACATGGCCGATGTTTTGCTAACTAAAGTTACAGACATTTTTATCTTTGTTTTAGAACCTACTTCAGTTCATAGAATTATAGAATGGCATCATCTACAGCTTAGATATTTAAGTTTGGACCATATATATATATATATATATATATTATATTATATATATATATATATATATATATATATATATATATATATATATATATATATATATATATATATATATATATATATATATATATATGTCTTCGATATTTAGCCAGGTCTATTCCTGAGCTGGCCAAAGTTGCATCCACGTCGTATGTTTGACATTGATTTGAAAAAGTGAATTCTACTCAATGTTAGAAACAGTTGTTTTCTTATTCTTGTTGTGGGTCTCAGAATTATTGGTAGGCAATTGAGGACTTTGGCGATAACCTTGACGTCACCCAGATATTGGCAAGTCTGAATTTTAAAAGACATCACGTTGACTTGCCATGCTACAGCTTTTAGCAGAGCCTTGATAGAGGTGTTGGCTTCCTAAGCGACAACAGTTGAGATTGAATCTTTCTGAGGTTTTACATTTTGATAAAAATTTGCTTTGTTGATTTCTTAGCGACTGACTTTTGATAAAGCAGATGAATACTTGTGTAAGATAACTTTGATATCATGGCCTGCTTTCAGCCACCGACTTTACTTTCAAGATGTACAATGCACAGCAACGTCTAAACGATTGGCCTCGGGGCGTTTATCCTAATGATTTATGAGACCTTTCTTCAACAAAAGAAAGCATGCACACCTCAATATTTTGTAGCACCGAATAATCTTATCTACTAGTGAAACATCGGCTACTAGCGAACGCCGAGCACCATGTACTTGACGATAACTTGCTGCAGACCAGTAATTGCATGAAGAAACATAAGTTACTAAGACAACGTACGGCGGGTAGTGAGGGGTGCTAGTTCTCCTGTGCTATATTCCCATGGAATTATTTGTAAAACATTTTGTTTTGAAATAGGCTGGACTCACACGGTCAGTGTTGTCAACAAGAAATTGCAAAACAGTTCTCGAATTTGCCTTTCTTAGCGAGCGTCGGGACATTTCTTGTACAGTCACTGTGTTTAATTCAACATCCATTGGCCAATAGACTAGTACTCAACTAATATACGGGAACACGGCATCATGGCGCACTGTAAATATCCGGCCGTGCATCTGTAAACTTTGGTCGACGACGCGAAATTCCATTTTTGGCGCCGAACCTTTGTAATAATTATAATTTATCGCAATTGATTCTACTTATCTCGCCATGTTGATGGGGCTTTGACCACAGGCAGCGTTCATTTTCTTGACATAAAAAACTGTAAACTATAGGTGCAGAACCTTATCTTTTGAAAGCACCGAAAAAACAACGTCTCGGTGTGGGGAAAATTGATCAAATGATTGTGCTCAAGACAAGATTATTGACTTATGAACGGAAGCCCTGTCAAGCTCGGAAGGTCCGTGAATTTAGAAAGGGCGCAAAACGTTGACATGACAGACTTCGAGGTGCACTTATGACATCAATAGATCAAACGATGACAGCAGATATGGATATATCGCGCTCACGGCTCACTAGAAGCTATCATAATGCTCTGCTAGAAGATCATTTTATGAGTGAGCACGTTCAAAAAATTTTTATTATTTCAGTAAAAGAATGAAACCATGTCTTTTGTGGTGTACAAGTTATGTGGTATAGTTTGTATTTGGATGTTGGACGGTAAAATGTAACCATGTTTGATTTTAAATAAACAGCTTATTTAAAATATTATTCATCTCAGCATCACCAGTCACCCAAAAAAGGACTCATGTAACAGACGAATAGTCATTGATCTTAGTTACCCATCAATGATGGCATACCTACAGATAGCTACTTAGACGGCCCCTTTACAGTAACCTACGCCGGGTTGATGTCTTAGCAGTAATCTTTAAGCCTCTTCTCAAGACAGATTTGCGTCGTGCCTACAGACAGATCCCAGTGGACCCTAGGGACTATAATTTGCTAGGCTATAAATGGGAGGATATGTTGTACTTTGATACCAAAATGCCGTTTGGGCTATTGCATGTCAGAGAATCACTATTACTATTATATGTTCAAGCAATCCGGGGGCTCATGTGTCAATTACCTTGATTATTTCGGAGGGCAGAAGTACATCAGAAGGCCGACAGTATGTACAGTGAACTCGGCTGCATAATCAATGAAGTGGGTTTACAACATTTGGTCCCGTTCACCCAATATGACCTTTTTGGGAGGGAATTTGACTCAAATACTAAGACCGTAAGTATACCAAGTACCAAATTTGAGGAGGTACAACCACTGTTATAGACATGGTTATCAAAAAAGCGGGCCACTAAACACAGTTGCATTCATTAACTGCAAACTGGCTTTCTTGGCTGGTTGTGTTGGACCAGACAGGGTTTTTATATCACGCCTCTTTATTGTCTTGAGGGGACCTCAAGCGCAATCACCATCGAAAATTAAAAGGATATCACAAGGTGGTTTCCTTCCGTGATAATTACTATGGGGTGTCCTTCATTCAAGAGCGTATACGGTCACCTCAAGATGAAATATTTACAACAGATGCCTGTTTAGAGGGTGCAGGACGCACTTATACAGACAAATATTTCCACTGTAGCTTCCCACCACACATTAGGAACCAGACAATTCGCATCAGTGCCCTTGAAATTCTTGCCACAGTTTAGTATGCAATGCCACAGTTGAAAGGGAAACGTAGTCCATTGTGACAACACTGCTACAGTCCATGTGATTAATACAGGCAAAAGCAGGGACCCTTCATCCTTCAGTGTGCCAGAGAGTTATGGTACATTGCTGCCTGTTGTGAGTTTAAAATCAGAGCTAAGCACTTAGCGGTGTTGAAAATCGTCTAGCAGGCTACCTCAGCAGATGGCACTTGTCTCCTTTAATCCAATCAAAATTATATGAGCTGATCTGCCACGAGCTCTTTAAAGAAAGCTACATAACACAAGAGATGTTCAATTTCACTCATATTTGGTACTCTATCTTTTATGCCTCTGTACTCAAAGTTTACACCTTAGAAAGTTTTATTGTCAGTTGAACACACAGTTCTCAATTCGACAGTCGTTACTTTGCATGCTTATAGTTGGCGATTATTTAGTCATTGTTTACATTCAGACGACAATGGGTACGCTTTGTGGCCTTTTTTGGTATCCTTTTCCATGTAGGTGAAAAAATGGGTCACCGGCCTCAGACCGCCAAGCTAGTTGCGTAGTGTGGATGCTCGCTTAGCTGTTAGTAATTGTATTCCTTTGAGGGGGAGAGTTCGCTAGTAGAGAGCCGTCTAAGGAATCAATTATGCTTAGCTAAGGGGCCTTGTTCCATCAACTTTACAGCCTCCTTCACAGGGACAGGCCTTCATGACCCACCCACCCCAACCATATATTACCATCAACATTATTACTACATCCTGATAATTGCCCATGGAAACATTTAATACCTTTAAAGCTATGTAACTTTGTTAGAAATGTACACTGTTCACACCACTTTATTGCACAGTGTAAGGGCCGTTTGTTGTATCGCTGAGATTTGAATTTTTTCAAGTTGTTATGGCATCATCCTTTTCCATGTAGGTGCAATAAATAGGAAACCTCCCTCAGACCACCAAGCCAGTTGTGTAGTGTGGATGTGCGTTTAGCTGTTAGTAATTTGACAGGAACACTTAATACACGCTGCAATAGACGATGTACCGCTGATTGCGAGATCTCGCGAGACTTTAATACATGCCCGTAGAAACAGGTTTCCAGCTTAGTAATACAAGTCAAACTTTGTATGGAACTAAAAAAAGTGCAGAACTGAGCAATTATTGCAACTTCATATATTTTATGCAGCGTTTCACGTAATTAGTGACTTGTCCTGTTTTACGCAGTTTGTCCTGTGTTGCGAGAACACGTCCACTGCGAACCACATATTCTCGCGATATCTCGGACTGTCTGGCGCGGTTCGGAAGATGGTCTATTGGATCGTGTGTCTATACTCTCGTATTCTTTTGGTATAGCATGGTGTTTTCACGGAAATGTATGAAAACAATTCACAATAGCAATCTCCCTTTACAATAACAAATTCCGAAGAATCATAAATGTTAATTTCTGATTTTACTGAAAGTAATCTTGTGCGCTGCACACCAATATGCGTAGCAAGTTTCGAAACTATTACATCACCAGCAAAATATTTGCCTGCCAGTAGACTGAAAAGAATTTTGCCGACTATATTTGGAGAGTAATTTATTTACTGACTATAGTCACAATACTAAGAATGCCCTGATTTTGGAGGTAAATAGCTCAATTTTGTTGAATGAAATGTTTATACAGTGAAAAAATGATGCCGGCCATTGTTTAACGTTCGTGTATGAGAGGTTCTGGAGTTGGTCGAGCGGCTCTAAGATAGAAACTGCCACAAATATCACGAGTGGCCACCATTCAAAGTGTATTTTGAGCATCGATATACGCAAAGAAAAGAAAGATTGTTGCACGGATGAAAAAAAGGGCAAAATTTGTTACAGAGGTTCACATATGTATGTACATCAATATTATCCCCAATACTAGAAATTTGGGTAACCGAAAAGCCTCATTGACGTCGTAAATTCAAAATGGCCGCCATTATATTGCTTAAAATTGTTAAAATACGATTGATATAGGCAGATTTCAATATTGTTAATGCATCTAAAATTATAAATAGGTTGCATATTTAAAATACGCAAATCAATTATTATGATGACGTCATGAAGCCGATATAGCCGACCAATTTCAAAATGTTCGCCATCATATCATATTCAATATTGTCTGACAATGAAAAGAATCTGCTTATCCAATTAACTGAAATAAACACGCAAAATTACAGACAAATGTATTTGATACTGCATAATTATTGAAATGACGTCACAAATTCAAAATTGTCGCCATTATATTCCGTGAAAAGTTAAAATACCGTTACTTTAGGCATTTTAATGATTTTTTGAATAAACTGACACGAACATCCAAAATTACAAATACAACATAAAATATACCCATATCGATTATTATTATGACTTTTTAGGGCTGACTTTTTTTTAAATGGCCAATCCAATTTAAAACATCAACCGAAATATTGCCTGATAATGTTTAAATGCTGTTATATAAGACTGTTTTCAACATGTTATTAACTGAAATTAACACTACAAATTACAGAAAATACATATAATTTGAACAACTTGATTATTGTGATGACATCATAAACCAAAATGGCGACCAAAAAGTACAAAATGGCCGGATTATGAAGTTCCCTATGCTGAGAATGTGCTACCTCCTCGGAATATTATATCTCTGGGAACTACCTCAACAGCACTACGAACTATGTACATTATCTGCATGGGCTGGCATGACAAAAAGCACAAAATAGTGTAGTCCTTTGTGAAGGGGCCGTGCCTGCACGTCAAACCTTATGATTGAAATACAGCACTTGGTTACTAATTTTGCTTAGCGTCTGTACCGAATTTTGAGTTTCACCAAGAATTCTACTGTATTTCTCAAGGACAGTACACTACTCGCTGCCGTTATGAAAATATAAACACTACAATTAACAGGCACTTATCTAATTAAGAAATCATTACAAAGACAATTACTCGTCAAGAAACGCCACAACTTTAACATTGTAAACCGATCGCGCGTTAATTATGATGCGACTGCAGATTTCTAGTAGCTCCAACACAGAAAATGCTTTTGCGTTTTCCCTTCAAATATGCACAGTTTATATTTACTGAGTCAAAGATAGTGTCCGTGCATTTGTAGAATATCAACAAATTACCGTTTTCAGTGATTATCACCCCAGTAGAATCAGGGACTCAGATTGACCACAAAGGTTATGCTCTCCTCTGAACCACAAACTAGCGAAGGTTATCTTGTCACTCAGCAAAGGTAAGCATTCCTGGACGTTAAGGGTTTAGATGTTTTTCAATTATTAATTATTATTAATTGCTTTTACAGACTGATTTATAAAAGCGTCAAGAAACAACGAAAAATATACAAAGGCAGTCGTTAAAGTGAAAAAGTCAAGGTTAAAAAATCAAAAAGCATTAAAATATTTAAAAAATCACTTACAGTGCAAAGGAGATCGCCAGAAACACTGTAATCGAGAAAAGTACATGTCACACGCGCATAACGCATTCAAAAACTCGTTTATACAGGAGTTAAGTCGATTGAGAAAGCTGTGAAAAACCTTTCTCCTTATAAACTAAAATTTATTGACCCTGGTTAAAACAAATGAAGACGAAATACTGCCTATTCCGGACAGCCCTAACAACTGCGGAGTCATTATTATGACAGACACATATACTATGAATCGTTGAAATATTAATATTACACCATAACTCAATACCAGTCAAACATTTGCTTGTAATTGTAATTCTCCCAACTCTTTCGACGGCTATACCTATACGGCTATAACGAGGTAAACAATAAACATGTCAAGCTGAGAGTTTGGCTGTGACTTGTCAAAAACAAGCAACCTCTTCACCATTGTAGTTCAGTGAGACATTTATGTATCAACTAGAGATTTTGAAAAAAATGCCCTTTAACTAATGAAACTCTTGCATTAATTTCGGAAACCGCTTATGTATTTCGTCAACTTGGGCCTATACCAGTGATTGCGATGTGTAAAAATTGTTTTGCACATAATTCAGATATGCATAAATTAGCGGCCAGAACTGTTTATGTGAAAGTTCTAACTACTGTTAGTAGTATTATTAGAATCGTTTCAATTTTGAAATGATACTCTTCAAACCTCAATGATTACATGTTGTCGTTCTTCTATTTTTTCACGTAAACTGAATAGGAGAATAGTTTAATAAACATCTATTTTAATCCCCATTTATTTTTACACTCAGACTGGCATCTTTAGCCCATTAGTGACTCGTCATAACAACAGCTTACCCCAAGCATGCGACAAGAGAAATATGCCCACACAAACAGATACTTTGCGTTTATGTTTAATCACACATCGTGATTATCAATATACATAAGTTCATTTTTAATCTAAATGGACCATAAAAATAAGAGACTTGGATTTGACCTACAATTACAATGGATAGACACTTTCGCTCACTGATCTAGCAGTTTTGCCCTTCAGAGCAAATAATCTGCAAACAACTGATCTTATATATCCCATTTATGTGCACATGTTTTGCTCAGATATCGATGGATGATGCTACATACTTTTTGTTATAATTTAAGTAGGGCTTACGGTACAGTAGAAATTTGTTGTTTTCTTTCACCTTTACAAACGCTGCTGACTTTCTGTTTGAAATGTGTGCGATCAAAAGCTTAGGACAGTCACACTGCAGAGGTTGTACAGAGGAACGTACAATGACTCATACAGATCAATCAAATTGACTGTTGATGATCGGTATGTAAACGATGATGATTACAAAATACAAATCATAGTATTCACAGGTATCTAGGCTTTGAAAAATATAAATAAATAGGTAATGAGTGAAGGTTTTTAAAGAAAATTCATTGCTTGAAAGGGTAAAATATTTGTCCTAAACCCATATCATGTGAAGATGTTGAATATGTATTTTGGTATTTGGTACAACTACTCCAAATGCTGATTTGAATTTGCCATGAAGGTTCCATTGAGTGGTAGAACCATACCTTATATAGATTCTTTGATATGAACAACATTAATAAATATTGTGATATAATTTTTAAAGTTTGGCTATTTTATACCCACACTAATTTAACGTACATAATCAATGGTTTCATAAGCATTTAACATTATAAACCGTATTTGGTGTCAAACTGCGCAGTTAATAAAATCATTAGAAATCAAAGAATAATAAGGTGATTTAGCAGGTTTGGTCCCCAACAAATAGATTTCATAATTGCTTTCAATGTATAAGAATATCACGGTTGTGAATAGTTCACATACTTTACACTTTCTGCCGTCTGGCCTTTGTATATCTGTATGTAAACACGCCAATATGAATGTCTTTTCGCGCACAATGTACAGTGAATCTCAGTCAAAGATGGCAAGCTGACTGAAGATTAGAAGGAATAATCAAGTTCTCCATAGTGAAAATGATTAAGTTGATTGTAAGTTGTTCAAAAATTGGATGCACCACTTAGAAAGGAAGGAGCAATATTACTTTTCCCTATAGGGCCTATGTTCCTAGTATACGGACAAAATCTAAATATTAATTCAGTGTAATGTATTTCAATCAGTGGCATCTATTATTGTTCATGAAAAACCGAGAAAAGTTAGCTGTGGGCCTGAAAAATTTAACATATTTGTCAACACATACACTGCCTAGTCGGTTGATTGTCTTAAAATTATCACATAAGTATAACCAGGACGAGAAACCAATCATATTGATGTGACATATTCATCCTGAGTGCCTGTATTTATCATTAAATCCAGCTGTTTGTTACATTTTTTATCGTTCTCTATAGGCCAAGGTACACTTTGGAGCCAATGTTATCACTCTGTCAGTCTGTGTATATGTCAGTCTGTCTGCATGGTTATCAATCCATCAGTCTGTTTGTCGACAATGTTGGTGGAGATGATGATTTTGAATAATTTCAACATTAAATGTGACCAGCTTCAAAATGTGGAACGTTCAGACGCTTATCTATAATAGAATGGAATTTTGTATATGCTGGTAGCAGAATAAGATAAAAAATATTTTTCATAAACTGCAATAGCTATATTGATTAGAGAGTTATTACTTTGATATTTGGTACATATCTTGGTAGAGACAATGTATACGGAATTAACATAGAAATATCTATATGTTGTGTTTAAATGAATTCTGGTGTACAGATCCTGTAATTGGAAAAAGGTTTGTTGAAGTTCATGGTCCCATTGCAAAAACTTTAGATTTGCTGTACATTTCACTTATGTATTGGAGGTAGATACATGGTCAACTGAAATGAATATTTGTTCAAGTGAAGTGAACATTACTGGAAAATTCTAATGAGCTACAAAAACTTAAAATTTGTGAAAATCCCAAGAAGCGTTGGTCAAATTGCCTTGGTAAAGCAGTTAACAGGCCGTAGTGTAAAAACAGTGTTGCATTGAAGTCGCCATGGATGAGTCTACAAGAAGTCGTGGTATACAGTTCTTCTAAACAATCAGCTTTTTCATCTCCAAGATAAGTATACTCATTTAAGTGTAATCTGTATAGACATCCAAATTTGCTGCAAAATCCAGGAAGGTCGGGCTAGTAAACACTAAATCGTACATCTGTGAATGTAAATATGAAATTTTTTGTATTTGAAAATGCTGAAAATATTGGGAAATTTAGTTAGCAACTTTTCTGTTTCATTCCATTGTCATATTGCATATTTTAAAATAGTTTGTTTGTGTAAGTTAAATAACTACTTCTACACAAGTCCCTGCTTTTACATGATAATTTTATATCATAAGCTGCCACCTCGTGAAGCAAGCATTACAAACCTATATATACCAAGCGGCCTTTTGCGATATATTATAGAGAGAGAGAGCCAGCCAGCCAGCCAGCCAGCCAAAGGCCGCTTGGTATATATAGGTTTGTAATGCTTGTTCACGAGGTGGCAGCTTGTGATATTAAGCTATCATGTACGTTTTGATTTTCACTTTTACAGTCACAGTTTTTGCAATTAATAGCATCAATAGGCACTGTTAAGTTTAGTAAGTAAAACTCAGTACGATCTAAGTATTTGTTAATGCAGTCACCATTTACTGATGACCAGTTAATACCAGTCCAGGACTCCTTAGATCTGTCAATTGTATCATTGACGCTTGTGACTTTGAAAGAGCAATTAAAGGTCAAAGGCAGGTGATCTGAGGAAAAATAGTCATTGAGGATGGACATATTGTTAATTTTCTTGAAAGCTGCTTCAGTACAAACGCAGTGATCTAGCCAGGAGGTAGACCCGTGTACGTCACTGATATACGTAAAATTATGCAAATTTGCACCAAGATGAATAAAATCTGCAATGACGTAATTATTCTGATTACAAAAAGCATCTAGTTCTTGTCCAAATCTTCTACTAGGGTCTGCATTCAGCGATTATGCGAGTAATGAGGCTTCCTAGTCTCTGGCCCTCAGTGATTGACGAATATTGCCAACCTGCAGTACCCTGTGGTATGCCTATAAACCACATATCCTAAAGCAACATCACAGAGCAGTATTGAGCACAGCCCACAACATTTGTAACATCAAGATGCAGCTGAGCCCAAAAATCACAGCCACATCCATCGCCTTCTGCAACCTGCGGGGCTGTGACTCCCATCTCCTGATGCAGGTCATCTGAAGGGTGGAGAGTGAGATCTCCTGCATCCCTAATAACAAAATATACATCTCCATCTTCGACTGGCAGCTTTGGTTCATCAACAGTGCCAAGATCTTGCTGGCATCTCTCGACAAGGATGTGGCACCCAACCAGCCCGAGGCTTTCCAATAACAGCCCAATACGAGTCTAGCAGAGAATGATATGGCCTATTGCTCCAGAAGGGCGTCTACCCTTATGAGTACATAACCAGAATAGGCCAGAAGACATGCTTACGTCAGTGTGGACTAGATCATGCCCACTGATACACCAGCGCTAGCCTCTCTTGGGTCGCACTGCTAAAGCACATGGAAATAGAGCTCGACCTGCTCAAAGATTATGAACAGGATCTCTTTATCGAGAAAGGGTTTTTGTGGAAGCATATTCATGGTGCAGAAAGATACACAGAGTTTAGGGCCATGATCTATCGAAGCCCAACAACATCGTCTATCTGGATGGCAATACCTCTTCGGCTGGGCAATGAGTCAGGCTCTGCCAACAGGGGGTTTCCAGGTTGTTGAGGAATGGCCAGCTCATGCCACCATTGTCTTCCATCTGTTGGGGAGCCCTGAAGGTTACATTCTCAAAGGGTACCTCGAATACCCTGTCAAACTGCATGAGTCTCACAACACTTACCCTCTGACCATGGAGTGCACGGTGGTTCAGGAAAAGTGCCTTCCAGCATACCAGAGAGGCCTCTCGGGAGGAACGTGGGGCCCTCTTAGGTTGAATAGCCAGTCTCCAACCCTATATGCGACAAGGAATATTATGTGCTTTGTTACAACAACGTTTAGCTGTATCTCTCACTTGCCCTGTACCTGAAGATCTTTAAGGCTCTAAATTCACATCAGAGCCATTGGATGGAGTCCTACACAAGGATGAACACAAAGCTCCAGAGAAGTGCAACCAGCACCTTTTAGAAGGACTTGTACAAGCTGATGAACAGCTTCGTCGTCGGGAAGACAATGGAGAACCTCCACAAGGGGATCAACATGTAGCTTCTGCACGCGCATGATAAGGGAAGTTTTGGCTCTTGATGGCAGGCCCCATCTTTGCAAAGGCTGACATTTTCGATGACAATCTCCAGTGGTTCAGGTCAACAAGTGCTGACTTGTCCTCCACCACCCTGTGTAAGCGGGAATGAGCATCCTGGACCTCTCAAAGCTCATCATAAATGACTTCTTCAACAATCAGATGAAATCCCTGTACAGGGAGTGCTGCAAGCTGCTCTAACAGACACCGACTCCTTTCTCCTCAGTATCCAGACAGAGGATGTCTACCTGGCACCAGGGCCTCTACGACACATCAACTGCCCACCAGAGCACTTCTCCCCAGCAGGGATAATAAGAAGGCGCTGGGTATCATAAAGGACGACTGTACCAGATGCGCTGTTACTGCATATGTTGACCTGTGACCAAAGATGTACTCATTCCTGAAGTGTGGGGGATGAACAATAAGAATGACAAGGTGTGAAAAGAGTGTAGTAAATGCATTATTGCCCTAGGATACTCCAGTCGTTGATGTACCTTTTGATGCTGCCGGTGATTATCAGCATCTTGCTTGGTATCAGAAGCAGAACGGCGAAACCGCCATGTCCAGTTTTTCATTGGTGGCAACAATCGTGTCTTTCCATCTTCTGAAGCCTGCGACTTTGTCTAGGTTGGCAATTTCATCTTCAGGGAGCTCACCCAGCTCTTTCTGTACCTGTTCAGTACATCCTGTTCTGCCAATGATGGTGCTCCTAATGAATGCTTGATCCACAGAACACAGTAAACATAGCCCTATTGCTTCTGTTCAGTCTGGCCTTGACCGACTTCATCAATCCGCCGAATGCGCCCCTGCGACCACATGCTTTGACAAACCAGTTATACTACCTTTTGCCCAATCATTTCCGAAGAAGAAGTAGTGGGCCCTATCCCTGTCTGGCCTTGTATGTTTCTGTTTCTGGCCAAAGAGGTCCTTGGTGTAGAAATATTTGCCATCGCGGCTGATGAAAAAGTCCTGGCCTTTAAACTTAAAGCCTTTACTCAGCAGTTTGGCGGTGTGGGTTACATACATGTAGCTGTTACCATTGCCTCCATTCGACCCGGCTGTACCTGAAGTATTTGTTGTTACTGATGCCAAACTCCTCGCAGAGGCTTCGTAAACAACTTTGTCGTGGTGGTTGTTCCAAACCTTGAAAATGCTATCGTCAGCTGCAGGCAGTACAACCACAATGTCAAAGAGAATGTGCCTGGTAGTAAAATACACATGGAAAAGGAGAAAGGATATCATTCAAAGGGCAGGTTGGAGTCTAAAAATTGGTCCCAGATCATTGCACACCAAATAGCAAATTTTAAGTGCTTGGGCCAGTAGTGGATGTCAGGGCTGGCAGTCCAGACATTTGTGTCCTGTATGTTCCTTTGTGCAAAGACGTCCTTGAAGATATCTCTGGGCGGGTGAAAAACTTTTCTGTTTTGGTTACATAGATTTTAAGCCTAGTCAGCAGCACCCAGAGATCTCCAACAGGTGCTCCCCATGCCTCGCAAACAACCAGCTGTACTTCCAAATATTTTAAGATTAGGTACTGGTTGTATCTTTCACTTTTTCCCAGCCACCTCAAAACAAGTGTTGATGATCTCGATGGCAGTGTCAGAAAGGGCAGGAACGACGGCAGCCAGCGCACTGCTGGTTAGGATGCATTTTGCGATGTTCAGGCCAATATTGATTCAACCCATCAACTTGTAACTGTGTTGGTAAGCAGTGTCTGTTCTTTTTAATATAGTCAGACAGCTGGTAGGTGCCTGTAAAGATTGAGGTATGCACCATAGTTATATAGTTTTACATTTAAATCTCCCTGCGCTCGAAATATGTTTCTTCATTTTGTAAATTTGTGGATCAGCTTTAGTACCCAGGATTCATTCAGATGCCATTGCTCTTCTCTGCCTTCTGGCTCTCGGAATACATGTACATCATTCTACTAAACCCACCTGTTAAAAATGTTGGCCTTTTGGTACTCTTACACAAACCAACAATATTGTAATATAAGAGGTCGCTCGCTAGCCGTGTTACAGAGTTTGTTTGGAGGACATGTCTAGTCTCAGTAGGCCGCACAGTTCTAGCTCAATGGTGAAACCAAGTAGTCTTGGTAATTGTCCAGAAACTTGGGAATGTTCTTTTCACAAAACATGCTTATCTGCGCTGTCAGCCTATCCGTTATGTAGGAGAAAAAAGCCACTGATGTTCGCCCATGAAGCCAAACAAGCCAAATAAATGGGCTTTTGCATCATCGACTAAAGTTCAAAGATGGATGGCCGGCTATTGACAATGTGCCATGATGCAGCTTGCCGAGAAAGGCAAAGTTGGCCACTGTTTTGTAATTTTGTGTTGAAAACATTGACCATGCGAGTCAAGCAGCACTCCCTCATTTCCTGTCCCACTTTGTCTTTGTTACTTACAGGCCTGTTGAAACACCCATGGTGAAAACTGACAGAAATACCCTTAATGGTCTGTAGAACGGTTATGTTCATTTCTGTTATCATTTAGCACGGGCGATTATTAAATATGCAATGTGGGCGTGTCCCCAATTCTGTCCAGTCGACTTTGTTCACCTTTCTGATGCTTGCCCGACGCCGTATCTTATAACGCGAAGCAAGTATTGCACACCTTCGTAAATTCCCCGTGGGGAGTAACCTTCAAGAGTTTTCACTTACGTAATACTGAGAGTCCACGTTAATGCTTGCCACACTCACAAAATGTGACAAAACTTGAATGTGGCAAAACATCTATAACAACAATTCGCCATGTGTGTGAATAAATATTTTGCTGTAAAATTTCGGTTTCGCCAGCCAAAGCTACAAGTTTTGCCGATTGATCGAAGCGAGCAACGCTTCTGGGTTGAAACTGAGGCAATCCGGAAGCAATGCTTGTCAGAGGGCGTATCGGCCACAGTCACTTGTGGTTCTGTACATGATGGCCGCTGCTGTGTGGTATGCATTATGTATACCACACAACGGCGGTCGTGTATCGAGTTACAAGCGACTGTGGTAGTGACCCATTGGATGTGTTCGTGTTGTATATCCACAGAGGTGTCAAGGGCACGATCTTCCCGGGGTAGAAGTCAACAATTTATTTAAATCAAGATAAGATCCCGTGTTTGACAAAACGGACAACGCTTGCAGCATACTTTTTGGGTCAAGCAATATTTTCCAACAGACATACCCCTAGCGGGAGAGTCTACTTGTGAGAAACGGAAGGCTAGCGTGAATAGGTTGAACTGATCACACACTGGGCTTACTTTGTTGTGTTAGCAGATATGGGGCAGAGATAAGATGGCTTGGGACCGCTACTTGATATAAATGAACAGTGCTGTGACGTCAGAGCGCACCAACCATGACCCCGCTGAGGGCGTGGCCTAAGTGCAGCAAAATGACCGCGACAGAAACCACACATAGAAGTATAGAAAAAATAACACACGCGTACTTTTATGTTGGAATTCTGTTGCGAGTGTTACAATATGCCCCTAAAAGCTATTTAGGCCGTAGAACCAGGTTCATTAACCAGACCTTTAAGATTTTACAGGCAATACGTTGTCTGTAACAGACTCGTTGTCAAGACTTAGTGCATTGTGCTGTACGTTAGCCGAAAACATTGTTTTTGCGTGAGATAAGATTGTCTGGTTCTTTGTTTAAAGCTTTCTAACGAGCTGTAATAGTCGCGCCAGCGGCTTACTGACTACGCATGCGCTTATTCATAATATACTATGCGAGTAACCGGAAGTGTACCCTTCTTTCACGGGCGCCGCCATGTTTTTTTTGAGTACTCGTAAATAAACAAATACGAAACAAATTATTATTATATAACATGCCATTTATAAAATATACCTCTTTTATTAGCCAGTAAATGTTATTATGCACCTTGTCGCTGATACAGAATATCGTTAATATAGATAAAGGGAGAAAACTGTCGTGCATATGAACGGTGGCATACGCAAAGAATGCTGGGATTGAATTTTAGAAAAGCGCCCCCTGTGTCAATAATTAAATTCAAAAATTGCCAGTTTTTAGACGGAACGCTATAGTTTTCAGCTTGCAAGTGGAAGTTGGGCAGTGCGGTTACCATTGCAATGATAATGATTGCATGATACGTCCCTTGTTTAACGCAATAGGCTGTTATCATTGTAAAACTTGCCAATTTTGGTCCAAAATTTTTACACGTTACAGAAATCTATAGGCCTACCTGCATGCACTGCTGCAGGGTTTGACGTCGTGTACGTACGTGAACTGCTTTCATCAGAGGGAAACTGGGCATAGCTGTCATATATACGTTTATGAAGTAACAATTAATTACATTTTATCACGAATCAATACAAATAACATTGCCAAATCTTAACCCCTGGCGCGACACCAAGGGCTGAGCCCTATATAATATTAATACAACAGGATATTCAGCAGGCCGGAAATTCGTAGAAATGGCAACATGTCATCCTCGCAGGTAACTTTGAGAGTAGGGTGCCCGAGCGAAAGAAAGAGTATTTGTCCTAATAATTATGTCTCACAAATCACTTTTCTCGTCATTAATGACAATAATGGATAGATGTGTGTACATTTACACCTGCCAGGCAAAATATACCTTTCCCGGGCAAGCGTCAGAACCTTTATTTACTATTCTGCTTTTACCTTTCCACTGATGTTTGGCATTGTCATAATATAGCTAGTTATAGCCAATCATTTCATGCAAGAATGTACAAGAAGCGAATGGTTTCGTCTTTGTCAGGTTCAATCGTTTCATGATCTATGTACCACCAAAGAAAAAAAAATTATCAGATTACACATTTTGATGAGTGCTCATTGAAAATAACCCACATAACAAAAGTACAAAGTATCAAAATGTCAATGTCATATATGTTTTCTGTTTGAGAAGAAATATCTCAGAAACCATTCGAATAAACCCTCCGAGGTCAAGTGTTCAGACAGTGTTGCGTATTGTACATCTTGAAACTAAAATCGTTGGCTTGAAGCAGGCCACGAATTATGAGTTTATCTTACACAAGTATTGGTTTATCGACAGTCAACTGCAAGGAAATCAGTACAGCAAATTTACGTATAGTGAAAACAAAGTGTTAAATTCGACTGTTGTCGCTTAAGAATTCAACTCCCCTAACAAAGGCCCTGCTCATACTCTAGCATGTCAAAATTTCACGGCCGGTTGACATGCTGTCATTCGATTCTGACTTGCAAATATTCAAGAAACGTCAGCTTATCACCAAAGTCTACAATTGCCTACAAATCATTATCGAAAAAACCACAAGAAAATTATTTTTATATCATTCAGTACAATGCTTTCCTCAAAGGAACGCCCAAACATGAAAAATTGCCTGCACTTTAGCCAAGTCACGGCCAAACCAGGTGATATATTAAAGACAAATATAAGTTGTTGCGAAGTTAATAACTAAATTGTAGACTATAGACGTCCGTTTGGTCAAAATTATGTGACATTAATTTTAATGTGTTTAAATTAATTTTATATGGTCTCGAGTTTATTTTACTGGTACTAGCAATTAATATTGAATGGTGCTGGGATGAATTAAACATTTTAAATCAATCTTATATGCTGGAAATAATATTATATAGCATAGTGTTAATTTTTACTGCTATCTTAAATCAATTTTCTATTTTTTTGGGAAATAATTTAATCTGTTAAAATTAAATTTATGTGTTTGAATTGATTTTGTGTAGTCCAGAATAAATGTTATCAGTGTGTCCAAATAATTATCATTTTCTATTTAATTAACGTGCTGAAATAATTTTACGTAGTCTAGAATTTTACTAGTACCTCGGATTAATTTAACGTTGTGGCAGAACGGCTTATCAAACGGACCTTTGAGCATGGTTCATATTCAATATGGTGGCCCCTTGCCATATACCACGCGATTGTGCAGTGTAGTACCTTTGCCCAAGTTTGGCGGTACTCTACGCTTGCCCGAAAGGTTGCAAATGTGCTTCGGCCAAGCAGTCGTCAATGAAGATTAATCCTATCCTTTTGGCAAATCTTACAATAAGATTAGTGTTGTATTTGTATTTGTGTTGTCGCAGGTTTAAAGCCAAATCTTAACCGAGCATACCTTGGAGTCGAGCTACAGTGAAGCTTGGCATTTAACCATCACCGAAGAGTAAACAACAAAGCTTTACTAATCCTGTGGAAAATGCAGACAGTCTCCAAAAAATTATTACACGACGTTTGGTCGATATCACGTTGTATTCGAGTGATGTGTCCGAAATGCTGACACATCGCGTGTAATAACCCCTTTATCATACATGCATACTTTGGTTTTGGGCGTTTTCCTGGAGACGAAATCGACAGGAACGGCCCCTGTTTATTCGCTGCAGCGCTGTACTCATAGAAAGGGCTCATTATAATTAACCCATAGAAAGTTGGTTGCGAAGGAGTGATGGCAACCGTACCACTTGCAGTACAATTTCAGAGCATACAATTCTATTGTGAATGTCAATACAGGTTTTCACACTTTGAAGGATGTTCATGTACGACGTTAGAATATGATGTAAAATCTAGGCTAGAGTGGGTAAAGTGAGTAATTGTTTGTGTCGTGAAAAATAAACTTAGCCCTTCATGAAAGTTACGAGGCCCACAAAAATCAGGTCAAAATCGACCTCGCGCAGTGCATGGAGCATCTACGGCATCTCTACGAATGGAATGAAATGTGTATATAATGTAGTTGTACCAGTCAGTTCATATTCAAGAATTATCCGTGCCGTTAGACGTCCCGTATGCCGAATTTATCATCCTAGAAAGCAATTGTGAGCGGGTTAGGGAAACTTGAAGTAAGTACAGCTTCGTAATTCGTTCAATGTAAATTATATAGTATACTGTGTACATTAAATATACATTTTGTTGCAGTATGAATATGACATTTCAAGCAAGGTATTTATATCGCCTGCTCATGTATTTTCGTCACTGGCTTGCCTAACTATAACTAAACTTGTTACAACGAACTACACGAAAGGTCGAATTTCTTGGGAGCATCTTTAATGTGCTTTGTGTCCAAAACTTACACGGTACAGGATCGCGACCTTTCTGAGTCACTCTATGTAAACATCGCAACATTGTGGTGTTGACGTGAGCACAATCTCTGTAGTGTGTTTACACTTTGGTGGTGCAGTAGGATTTTTGTGGTTCATTCATAGTTACACTCGATATAATTCAATTCATCGACATTAAACATCGAAAACAAGAAATTTGTGGTAGCTGTTCTGTCATGGCAGTCGACCAGGACCGTACTCTACAGCAGCGACATGAAAGCACCGTACGGGATTCGGACCGTGAATGATGAAAGCTGTCGATGTCGATCGTAATATATGCATAAACATTTTCAACGCCTTCGTTTGTTAGTTTTCTCCAAAGCCTGATTACTGGTTTATATTTTTACTTTAGTAGGTCTATTGGGATGTGGTGATGACTTTCAAACAATTGACTTACCAAGACTCGGAAGCAAAATTGACTCAATAAAACTGATGCAAAAACCGCAATTAACCCGAAGTGCAGCAACAACGGCGACCTGAACATCCAGGGAAACACAATTTTTTAAAGCTTACTAGAACTATAGTTTTTTCCAGGTCGCCAACCAATCCTGTCGCAAAATTGTAGTCACCGAACTTGGAACAATATAAAATTTGCGTAAACAATCATTCCCGAAGCTTTGAAACATAACCCTTCACAAAGATCAGTACGCCAAAGGTTCAGTAAAGCTTAGATATCAATAGCTTCGGTAAAGGTCGGTACACAAACCCTTGTACGAAGCGTTTACTCAAAGTTTCATTTAACTTTTGTCCTAGCTTTGGCAAAGGTACTGCACAATCGCGTATATATGAGGATCACCATTCCATAGCAAGATGAATCTAGTCTGTTTTACGGAAGTATCACAAAGCTTCTGTCGTTTGTTTATTTGCTCGTTAACTTGCTTGTTTTGTTTATTCTGTCTTTTTTCTTCCTTGACAGTTTTTTTTCTATTTTGTTTACTTCTTTTGTTGTTGTTGGATTTGGTCTGCCTCTCGGCAAGTCGTCCTAGACCAAAGACACAGTCCCTGCAGCATAAAAAAACAAAAACTGACCATATAGATTGTCTCAAAGTCTTAACTCTGGGAGAAAAAAAGTCGACAACCGACTTCAGGTTCAGCAGAGTATAGTAGAATCCTCCTTGATATCTTCCTTTAGGCTTTCTCAGTCGGATGAAAACTCGACGAGTATGGCTTGGGGCCGCCATATTGAAAATGAAACGTGCGCGAAGGACTGCTTGATAAGCCGTCAAATTCTACGATTATACAAAATTAATTCTGCCAACACATAAAATTATTCGAAGCACTAGAAAAATTAACTCTAGACTACGTAAAATTATTTGAGCATGTTAAATTGAATAGAAAATTGAAAATTATTTGGATATACTGATAACACTAATTCTAGATTATACAAAATAGATTTCAACACATAAATTTAATTTTAACTGAACAAAATTATTTCGGAATCCAAGAAAAAAGAAAATTAATTCAAGATATCAATAAAAATTACTGTGAATTCCAAAATAGCTTGGAATTACAAAGTCCTTTGGTGATTAGAAAAACGTGTCTAGATCTGGCGACAGAAAACAATGCCAACTGCATTCATTACAAAGGTTGTCCTCTGATAGATTTTACAACAATTTAACCCGATACGACGTCCACTGTTCGAACTTACAGAACATATCGAGTGTAGGAAACACCAATCGTGGTACCGACCCTTATACACTGTACCAAAAAAAAACTATCGTTAGCATTTCTCACCTTTTCACCGACGGAAATGTGATAAAGGCAATATAAAAATGTTTAAGCAGTCAGTGTATGGGTGAGTTTTTCAATGGGAGCGCGGCAACACTGACGATGTTGACCGACGTGGCACAATAAACGTCGTAGTGGGAAACATTGTTGCAAAATCTATCGAAGGCGAACGTTTATAATGAATGCAGGTAGTGTTATTTTCTATCGCCAAAAACGTATTTCTTATCACCGAAGCACGTTGAAATTCCAAGCTATTTTTGGTTTTCACTATACCTAACTCAGTGCTGCAACATATTTATTTCAGCGTTTAAGATTATTTTCAAAATGCGTTTAATTCATTCCAGGACTATTCCATATTAATTGCCAGTACTAGTTAAATTACTAGTTAGATTACTCCAGACCATATAAAATTAATTTTAAACACATCAAAATTAATGTCACATAATTTTGACAAGAACGGACCTCCATGGTCTACCACTTAGTTATTTAAATTTGGAACAACTTATATTTGTGTTCAATATTTAACCAGGTCTAGCCCTGACTTGGCCATAGTGCAGGCACTTTGTATTTAAGTTTGGCTTTCCTTTAAGAAAAGTATTCTACTAAATGACAGAAACAGTAACTTTCTTGTGCTTTTTTGATAATGCTTTGTAGTGAATTGTAGACTTTGTTAATGAGCTGAACTACTCTAGAAATTTGCAAGTCAGAATTGAATGACAGCATGTCAACCGGCCGTGAAATTTTGACATGCTAGTGTATGAGCAGAGTCTTTGTTTTGGGAGTGGAATTCTTAAGCCACAACAGTCGAAGTTAACACTTTGTAAGTTTATTTTCATTTCATATAAAATTGCCGTGCTGATTTCTGTGCAATTGGCTGCCAATTAACTAATACTTGTGTAAGATAAACTTAGATATAATGGCTAGCTTCAAGCCACCGACTTTATTCACGTTTTCAAATTGTACAATACGCAGCTCTGTCTGAACACTTGACCTGGGGGGGGGGGGCTATTTGAATGGTTTGTGGGATATTTCTTTACCAACAGAAAACATGTACGACATTTACATTTCGATATTTTTGTACTTTTGTTATGTTGGTTATTTTCCATACGCGCTCATCAAAATGCGTAATCTGGTCAAAAATTTTACTTTTGCGGGGTACATAGATCATGAAACGATTGAACCCGACAAAGTCGAAACAAATTCGCTCTTTTACCTTCTTGCATAAATTAGTTAGCTTTAACTAGCAATATTATGGCAATGCCAATCATCAGTTGAAAGGTAAATGCAGAATAGGAAGTACAGGTTCTAACGCTTGGCCGGGAAAGGTAGATTTTGCCAGGCAGGTTAAAATGTACACACATCTACCCATTATTGTCATTAATGACAACACAAGTGATACGTGACACATAATAGCAGGACAAATACTCTTTCTTTTGCTCGGGCACGCTACTGTCAAAGTTACCTGCGAGGATGACATGTTGCCATTTCCACGAATTTCCTACACTGTTGAATATCCAGTTGTATTATTACAACGCGTTAGAGAGCTTTAAACAAAGAACCAGACAATTTTATCTCACGCGAAAACAATGTTTTCAGCGAACGTATAGCACCCCATGCACTAGTGTCGGCCGGGGCGTCACATTTACTAGGAGGATTTAAATGGTAGGAGCGAGTAAAATAGACAGTTTTCAAAGCCGTGTAGAGAGGACTGGCTGTGTAAGCTGGCCACCTTCCCCTTTTATATACTCCTAGTATATTGGACGCCGTAGCTGGCCAGCCGGCCGGCCGTCTATGTCATACACAACTCGTACACATACAGCGTTTTTATCGAGTGCTGCTCCTCAGAAAGGAAGCTCAACCCGGATGAAATACTAACTTGGTTTTAGTGATATCAATGTTTCATAATTACGATTTATTATTTTTAATAATTACGAAAATAATATTATATTGTTGACTATTAATGTCCATTTCGCCTGTTAGAAACTCAGCTTCTGAGAAACGTCAGGCGAATTGGGTTCCATTCTAGGAAAAACTAAGAGTCCACAACTCCGATCAGGGATCGGTAAGTATCATAAACACTGGGTCACACGCAAATGGAGTCAATACAACAGTTGACTCTTTCAAAAACGATTAAGGCTTCTCCCCTTTGAGGGAAGATGGCCACCATCAAATGCAAAGAAGGCAATACAAAAAATTAGAGCAACCGGTTTAAAGAAAAATGCTGAGTAACGCCGCTGAACGGCAATGCTTATTCAATTTGTATTTTCTGGTCCCGGCCTTTAGGGTCATTGCTTTGTAAACACTGAGGGAGTACACGTTGAATTTTATTGCGAATGGAGAAACGTCTTCCAAAAAAGTTCAGTCGCAAAATGCGACTAACGTACATCCTTTAGTCGCAATCTCATTAAATTTGGTCGCCTATGCGACTAAAATATTCGCAACTTTGAGCCCTGCATGGTCAATGTTTTGAACAAAATTACAACAGTGCCCGACTTTGCCTTTCTCGGCAAGCGAGGGGTCATTGCTTTTACAGTGTAAGACTCAACATGGGCCTATTGACTCAACTACATTGATGGCGGTTACGTCGCTGTTGAGGTACCAGCGATATACGCGGACAGGGCATCATTTACATTGTCAATAGCCGGCCGTGCATCTTTTAACCTTGGTCGACGACGCGAAAGCCCATTTATTTGGCTCCGAACGTAGGGAGCCAACTGCCGTCTCCGAAGGACACACCTTTATAGTGATTATCATTTTTGTTTCAATTATTTCAATTTATTCAAAATATCTGGCCATGTGATGGGCGGCCTTTGACCACAGACAGCGTTTAACTTCCTTCACAGTGGACAAAAAGCTGTAAAATGTGGGTGTAAAATCTTTTCTTTGATAGACACCGAGCAAGCAACGTCTCACCAAAACAAAAGCCCTAGAATAGGTGCAAAATGTTGACAGGATGAACTTTCAAGAAGTGCAGGTTTCATATCCACACAATAACTCACAAAACAGGGCAACTACTCACTGCAGATATGCATGTATCGCGCCCCAGGCTTACTAATGGCTAAAGCAAATATGAAAGTATACCACCTAACGAAAATTTAGAAACGCTGTGAACACCGACAGAAGTTGTGAGTCAGATTAATTTTGTATTGTATTTGAAGATACCATAGACGCCATTATTTATTAGATTATATTCTTGTTCCAATTAAAACTAAATAAATAGAAGCATATCTGATCACTCCACAATGCTTTGATTCACGTGGTTAATGGATTAGCATGAATATTGCGACTTACACTTTAAAAGGACCCTAATGAGTGAGATGGTAAGAGACACATCCCGTCCAATGCGTTAAGTCTATCTTATGAAAGGTTTGTCACAAATTTCCGGGAAGTTACACGTGTAGGTGGCGTTTGCGATATCATCCACCATTTGAAACAACGACATTTCCATTAGTGCAAGGCGTTTCATAGAAAAACCTACTTTAACGGACCTAGAAAAGCCTTGTTGTACACGTTGAACGACGTCAAAATTGAAACCAATTACTCATTATAAGGGAGCTTACGACATTTTTTACCTAAATGGCAGTAGCATCATTAAAAACGTACTGAAGAACAAACATGTATGTGTCATGCGCACTAGCTTTGTCACATGACAGTTCGCCAATAACAGCAAACTGCAACGACACACCTGTGCTAGAACATTCCGTTCGAAACAGTGTACGTTTTTGTTAACAGAACAATCTACACGTCTTTGGAGACAAACCATCTTTCAGAAAGGTAAGCCTTTTTAGTCCTTTGCGCCAACCGAAACGTTACAGGAGCTGAGATGTAATCCAAACCTCTGAGTTTTGATGTCCCAATTTTCTCTAGATTTATATTCCAAATGGCAGCCAAACTCAATGTACATCATGCGGGGAAATCAATGCTAGAATTTTCACTAAAAAACCCCACGAGAATGAACATAATTTATTTTTTCAAAAGACTCCTCACTCACTGCGATGAAGAATATAACTTTAAAGCTTAATATATTTCTGAAAATATGCCCGTATGTTATGTAGTACCTCAAAAGGGGAGTAGGACAAGAATCTTACATATCAGTACGGAATGTGGAAATGCAATCATCACGAACGGTCACTTGGTCAACTCCCTTTTGTCAGTGTATAATAATGTTCTCACCAAAATCATTATTTTTATGATACTTTTAGTAAATCGGAACATGTTCTCGGCATAGGTTTTTCGCTCAGTCATAGCATTGCTGCCTCAGTATATCGTGCCCATTTCATAGAATTCTTGTCCTGTATATGATCAAAGTGGTATGATGTTTTACTGTTTTCGGTTGATACCATCTTTCTTGCAGGTGTCGAGCATATTTATCCGGAATATTTAACGGCAATACCTAGAGATTAACACGTGAGGCCTTCTCGATAAATAAGCTTTACACCTGCGGTTACAAAGGTATCAACCGAAAACAGTAGAACTTAGTATTCAAAGCCTTATCACTTCACTCAATGATATGCATATTGTTAGAGGATTGAGTCGAAGTTTCGGGTGGAATATTATGGTGAAGCATGTGACTCATTCATTAAGGGAGAGTGGGTGGGCGAATAATTTTTCGTTCAAAATATGTCTACCCAGTATATCAGCAATCCGTGTCTCTAGCTTGGCCTATTGCAGAGGAGGGCGGAAAGTCCGGCTACCAAATTTTCTATTTACACACCTTTAATTTTGCATATTGCGTATTAATAACGCTGCGTAATGCCATTTTCAAGAACTTAATATTTAAAGCCTAATCATTTTGGTCAAGGATACACCTACTGTTACAGAAACAGTCCTCCGAGAGACAGTAATATAGGTTTGGGTCGACGTTTTGGTGGCTACCTTGGAATGTACTGTTTGCGTCATGTGCATGAACTTTCCTGAACCTTATATTTTCTATCTACACATTATTTTCTTCCTTTCCATACCTTACACCCATTTCCACGTTTTTAGGCTGCTTCCTGTACACAAAATAGACACACAGGGATAGGTCATGCAAACGTTCATGTATTTAACATAGAATCATATATGGTATAACACAAATAAACAATTATCTCATATCTGTGTAAATAACAAATACAACCTATATCAGGTCATATCACAGACAGAGTTGCATTCACCCCCGCTTCTTACCCTTGCTATGTGTGGAAGCTCCTATGGATTGCCCTAAAAAGGCTTTTGAAAAACCCAACAGATTGTTCAACAAGCATCTATTTTGTCGTCTATTGCAATTACTGTACTGGTTAACAATTAGCTGGACCCCCAATTTTGGTGACCTTTGCTAATTCCCAAAATAGTTAGCCGTCTCCTCTGCCTTCCGACCCATATTCTGCATTAATGCGTGAATTCATTATCAACCATAGCCGTATTTTCTGCCGCGGTAACACGAATTCACTTAGGGCAGCGGCATTTTTGAAATCCAGGATGTCCTAGATATGGACATCTTACTGTGCGTACTTATCTCTGTATTTCAGAAAACGAACGAGGTCTTGTGGTGAAGTATTCCATAAAGTTGTAGGCTAATCAAGGCCATTAAGTAAGTTTTGTCGGATAAACAATCCTTTTATATACCTTTGCCGAATGATTACTCAGCACTGCCATCATTGTGTGGTCGATGGCGCCTGATTAAATGCGTCGCTGCTGGGAGTGACGGGCTGTCATAGCTGTAAGGACGCTTTCGTATCACACGACTCGCAGTTCAGGCCAGCTCCGTTATTTGGCCTACACATCAAACACACCTGCTTCATGGGAAAAATACATATAGACTATCGCGACTAAGATTTTAAAGTTCCTAATGATTGTATATTTATTTTACTAGCTAATTGAAAGGGAAGGGGCTACGCATATTGCTTTAAGATATCTCTAATGAATTTATAAAGCGCGAAACCAGCACGAAATGGCGGCAAGACAAATGGCAGTTTTCTACTTCTATATTTTGTAAATACACAGAGGGTTCGAATTTTACATCAAAGAGCAAAAAAACTTTACATGGCTTAGAACCCATCGCGGCAGGGCGCTAGAATTACGCTCAGTTCACCAGCCAGTTTTAAGATTGTGACACCAATTGCTTGATCTCTGGCCAATACGAGGGGGTCTAACATGTCGGATGACAGCATGCGTGAGGTTTAAATGCGGATGCACATAAATCGTATCACCTGGTCGAAATCGGTACTGATGAGAAATTTACCCCAGAACTATCAGACTGCGGAAAAGGGTATATAAACTTCTTTAGTCTAGCGTTCCATGATGTGACCATCTAGTCAATAGAGTTGGGACCAAATTATGTTACTATAATCCAATGATTGATCCGATAGGTTCGTGTTATTTATATCGAGTTGTCCTGAGGCACTTTCTGCTAAATTTTGGCGCGAGCTGACGCAAGATATTGTCTGCTGCAGTTATTTATCATACAGAAGTAAAATATTTTTTTCAGTAGTTTGTTTAAACGAAGAGACTTAGAGTCAGGGAAACCTATCAGCCTTAGTAACAGCATTTTCAGATTTTGGTTGAAACACCACTTCACATTGTATGAACTCTCGTCAGTATACATTTGTAGCATATTTTGAGTTTCATCAAGCCAAGATAAAGTTCCCGTACTTTGATTATTTCCTACAACAACAACTCGTTAATTTATCATGCTTCAGAGGGCCTTTATTTGGAATAAATATTTTACGGAAGTTTTAACACGAAAGGGCACTGGCCATTTGCCTTATGTAAAGTTGAGTATACGGAATTGCCTGAGAAAAAGAGATACATTTGCTAATTACTTTTTGTAAAACTGTAATCAGAATCGCAGGTTTCTGTAAGCTGAATTCTACCAACTCTAGAAAAGGCGGTTTTTGTTATCCGGAAAGGATACTTTAATCAACTGCTACAAAACAACCTTTTCTATACAAAACTTTAGTAAGTTGCATACAACCGCTGCTGCGAGCTCTAGACAGGTCCAATTGCTCGCTTTTGAGGAATATTTTGTGTAACTCCCAATGGTCCACCATGCCTGGCATCGATATATTGCAAAGGTTCTACACCAAACATGCATATGTAGTTTGTAATGCATGATAAATAAAGCCGAAGACTTCACTCCAAATGGCAACGTGTTTTAACAAAAACCAGTACCCAGCCCACTGTGAACCATGTACAACCCCCTTTCCCGATAAGCGCATGGCCATACACACTCTCAGGTTGCGTTCACAAAATGTGGTGAGGGAGGGATAACATGTGTGAATTCAAACAAATGCTGTAAAAATACATGTACATTTTCTAGCTGATGAATTATCATAATTACAAAGAGTCCCCCAAATGCAGTTTTTTTTCACAATTATCAATGTAAGCTTCAACTGATATTCATCCAAGGGTCCTTAAGGCAAAGTCTGTCGGTATTCTGAGAGGTAACCCTTGAAGAAGTGAAGCAGCATAACGCTGATACTTTCAAGCATTTTTAAGTGATTGTTTGTGACCGTTCGCAGTTCACAGGTATGTAGAGCCGATGGAAGGCGCATGTGTTTCAAAACATCTGTGCTAACGGGTGAATTGAGGCCATGTGGTCCAACGCCAACACACGTAAATAGTCAATTAAAACACCTACCTTTTTACAAGTTGAAAGCGTTCGTTCCATTGTTGATAAAGTGATTGTAATTTGCATACCAATAACAGTAATGTCCTCATCTTCTTCAAAGATTTCTTTTTGCACAATTGTTTGCGTCCACTCTTACTTTCTCCAATAATTTTGGTATTTTTCTCTGCATTTTTAATAAGATACCAATTAGAAGAATATTTACAAACTATGTTAAGCAGTTCTGGCAGAGGGAACAGATTGCCGAAAGTATTGAATGTCGTCAGCTATGGCGGGTGACCTTAAGGATGTACGATCGGAAAAAAATAAAGCGTACTGCGCCGATTTCCGCGCAGAAATGTATCCATAGTAACCACTCGCGCATAGTGACGTTCCGAACGTTTTGCGTGGTACAAAATGTCGTCTGCAGGTAAGGAAAATCGCGCCCGAAGAAAACGTTCAGCGTGCCCTCAAAACACGCTGGAAGGTACGAGAATTCAGCAAAGAGATAAAAAAATGCAACATGACCGTAGCCTGTACAGCGTAAGTCAGAGATCTGATTCGCCAACAAAAGGAGGTCGTGGTTAGGGTCCTACTAATTACTGCCCGTGACTGCCCGAGGAAAAAGTGGGCCAAATTTCGCCCATTTTAAACACTAAGCCAATAGGTTGAACTTAAATCATGCCCAGCCAAACCAAAATATCATTGATTTGGTGTTTTCTGTAGCGGTTTTAGAACCCGAAACACGCCGGGCTTTCGACTAGAAAGACGTCCCCATCTTGCTTGTTGAGATCATACCATTCAGTGCAAGGGGTGGTAGGCTGTCAGGCTGTACGCGCTCGGCGAGGTTATTGTGCCACCTCTCGAACTGAATGGTATGATCTCACTATCGAGCCTGCGACGTCCTTCAAGCCCGGCGTTTTCCGTGTTCCAAAACTGCTGGAGAAAACATCAGGTTAATGCCAAATCAATGATATTTTTGGTTGGCTGGGCATGATATAAACTGAACCTATTGGCCAAGTGTTAAAATGTGCGAATTTGGCCCACTTTTTCTCGGGCAGTGCTCGGGCAGTCCTCGGGCAGCTACGGGCAGTAATTAGTAGGACCGCGTGGTTATAATCTCAACGATAGTGTCGCTAGTAGACCTACCGGAGAATGGAAGAATGGCCGTCGCATTGTCCATTTGAGTGTACTTGCCGAAAATATTGACACTTGTGTCAGTTGCGGGCTTGCCTTTACGATTGTCATCGTGTATTTAGGGAAACGCGAAGTTCACGGCCTCGGCTCCTGGCTCCACATAGTGTGTGACAACTTAGCCTGCAGCGAAGTCAACCTAATCGGCTAATCCCCACCGATAAGTGTCACGGCAATAAATATTACATGATTTTTTCTATGCTGTATTAATATATAGACTCTAAAAGTAGAAGAACCTAAAGTCTTTGCTTTTTCTGTCATTTCCCTCTCATTAAAGTTTACAGGTAGGCTTGAATCATGACCATGCCTGGACAAGGCCAGTGCAGGTAGCCACTGCAGGTCAGCAGCATTTGAAGAGCGCCCGCGCGACGAAACCCGGGAGAGCATGTTTTATCGCCAGAACCTGTAAATCCTAGTTACGGTAGATTTTGCAAAATTGTGAAAAATCGAGCTCGGTGACCTAGTAAACAAAATGTGGTTTTGAAAAATTCACAAAAAGAGCTGTTATTTGCAAAGTTTGAGAAAATTGACATAAGTAGAAACTATCAATAATTAATAAATTACCCTCTCCCATTCCTAAAATTTGGGGCATATTTGTTGCAATTTTGGTTAAAAAATAAATATCATGACTTTGTAACTCAATTTTAATGTAAATAAATTCTTCAAAGTAGCTTAGGTTTATAATTTCTTTATCTTTTACAGTGTAAACGTGAAAAATGCAATCATGATATAAATATGAAAATGATGACCTGTTTTATTGATTTTTAGTGATTTTGTGAAAAACCGTGAATTTTTAATGTCATTTTGTAAAAAAACAAGCGCGGTGACCCCATCTTTTTTCCCTTGTTTTGGACTATTCACATATGTAGGTATTCAAAAATCCCAATTTGAAAAAATTGACATTACTTTTACTTTTTCCGATCGTACACCCTTAAGAAAAAACGAACCAATGTAGCAACCTGCATGGCTGTGTTCTAGTTCAACGAACACCTCATTACCAATAAAAACAAGGTAGTTGAGAGAACGCTACCTGCCATACACCTTGGAAGATTGGATATTTGTTTGATACAAAAGTTTCAAGAGCAACTTGGCAATTTTGGCCATAAAACCTGACACGTAAAATCCGCCAAAGTTTAGCATTTAGATTCATAGACATAGCTTATAAAATAAGCCATTCCACTAAATGGAATCAAAAGCTTTGTGAAAATCAAGACTGCACATAATATTTTATTATGCCTTTCAATACGGTGAAAATCGCCTCGAGAGTTCCAAAAGCTGCAGTAATATTTCTCTTGCTGGGTTCATAGCCCGCTTGAAGGGAGTGTGGTATGTTATTTTCTCTAAGCCAAGGCTCTAAGCATTGAGAAATACATAATTCAAAAAGTTTTTGTAACGATGGGAGTAGGGATATCCCCCTATAATTTGGAACATCAAAAGGGTTTTTGTTACCACCTTTATAAATAAGTACCAGATAAGCTGACTTAAATATAGAAGGTATTCAAAACGTTAACAATTGCATTGAACAGATGTAAAAGACATTTAACCAGAGGTGGCCCTTCAAAAATGATATGTTCATGTGGTAGAGAGACAGGCCCTCCTTTGAGCTTTTTAGCGCACGCAGGATTTTTTCAGCTGAGAATGGTGTTAAAAATTGTCTCTGTGTTATCTGGCTTTCTGCAGATAAGTTGTCTATCACATTATTATACGAGCTTCAAAAATGCGGGAAAAATGTATGTCAATAGTAGAGTCGTAAAGCTTTCTAAGAAGTCCGCAAAGGAATTGACTATTTCGGAGACTGTCTGATTGCTTCCTTTTAAGATTAAAAAAGCTTTCTAGATTGTTTTTCTACGTATATTAACATTTACGCTAGATGAGAGTTTAATCAAGTTTAATAGAGTTTTCAATTGAGTCGTGATTTTCGCGTTCATTTTTGACGCTGTAAACGTCTTAATTCTCGCCCTGAACTCGCGTTTTCGAATTCTTATAAATGCGAAAAGTTGAATTCTGTCATCCTCTAGGCCTACCAGCTTGTATCCATTCTTTACGAAACTCCCACGCGCTTTTTGAAAAAGGGTTGAATAGTCTTCAAGTAAGCTTTAAGAACGGTTTGAACCGCGATGAAGGAATACTTGCATAAGCAGTCTTACAGATAACATTAATCACTTTGGATGAAGAGCGATCAATATCAACTGGGCATGAAAGTTCCTGTATCTAATTTATCGTGTAGTGATTTAGTGTAAAAATATTTGATGGCGGTATTTTCAAGTTTTGAGCACACCGAGAGAGTTTTAAACTAAACAGAATTTCGACTCCTCGACATAGAACAATTGAGTGAACAATGAAACCGATAGTGATCTGAGAGATTCAATCTAAATCTGAGAGATTCAATGATCTTCTAAAACTTTGCAAGTTTTCGACGAATCTAAGAGTTGGCGTGGAATGACGACAGAGTCGATGGTAGACTTGCCCAGATAAGATTAAATTATCATTCAGAATAATCACTTAGAATACTTAAGGATAATATATGCAAACATAGCAATATATAATTTTTCTGTGTAGTAATTTCGCAGATGTACTATTCAACAAAACATTCCTCCAATCATTACTAGCAATAACAAAAACAACCGCGTTTTTTTCTGTTGCAGACCCAGCAATAGCTCTTAGTTGTGAACGTTGATTTTATTCACTGAAGATAATGGGCGAACGGAAAATATCGCAGCCATATTTCGAGAATTGTCGAAAGATCAATTCCAGCACGCAAAAGGCTCCTTGAAAAGTTATGATGATGTTCCTTCTGGGATGGTCGAAGACGTTCAATTTGCGGACGGCATTGCCGAATTGATACTGAGATACTTTAAAAAAGAGAAAAGGAGAAGTGTCATTCTAGACATTTTGGATACGATTAAAGCTGAAAATGTCAAGGAAAGTACAATGACTATTTATGTAGTCAAAGTAAGTGGTCTTGCCGGTTTCTAATTTCTTGCACTCATAACATATCACGCGGGCATTTATTAAATGCGCATATAAATATGACATGAGTAACTCTGCATATCATCATGAGCATGTCATTGAAAGTTCCAATTCTTTTCATATGGTTAGCGGTCGTGACTGCTTCGATTACTTTGCTGTCATAACATATCACGCTGTATTTCATAATGTGCATCAAACATGACATGAAACTATGCATATCACCTTGACGGCATAACAAATTGGAGAAAGAGAGCGCTTATATGAGAAATGTTGGTAGTGATGGTAGCAGTAGTATTAAAAGATATTCCACCACTGTACATCATTTATATTGATGTACTCTTCAGTACGACCCGTCTTTAGAAGGTATCCTATTTATTTTTTCAGAGGATTCGGCCAGTGGTGTGCAGTCAAGGTAAACATATATCTTTAAAACAACGGGCTTATTTGGATGTTATAGTAAAGTAAAGTAAATTATGGTCGATTAGACTCATTAGATTACAATTACAAGTGATCTGATTTATAAGAATGTCAAATGAGTTTCAAGTACGTAGTAGTAATGAAAGTTTCCAATACTTGTGATACAGGCTTAATAACAAAGTACCCAATCATCAGAATTCTTGGTAGTATTATCATACATTTAAATATGTTCCTCTTGTATATTTTTCAATTTTGTGTTGCAAAAAGTGTTTGATAGCTCAAATGACTATTTCTAATATTCATTTTTATTGCAAGATAAATTATTATTATATAAGTATGAAACAAGTAATAATAAGAGGAACACTTGTTTGCACGCTGGTTCTCTCAGTCAGAGTCATCGACTCTTTGTACAATTTTAACATTTTAACTCTTGTCACAGAAACACAGATCCCAAAACATTAGGTCTGCGCCAGACTATGTATCATGACCTGAACGGGCAGCTTAGTCGCAACGAGGAAGACCAAGTGAGACTGTTACTGGGAGGACAACTTAATAAGAAGGATTTAGAAGAATTGAAAAGCTTCGCTGATATTCTAAACAAGTTGGATGAAAAGGGTTGCTTCGACGAGGATTCAAGCTGCTGAAAGATTTGTTAAAGCAAATTGGGAGGATTCCACTCATTAAACGTGTTGAGCAGTGCGAACGAGAAATGTCAAAATAAGAAAAGTTCACACATTGATAGGGGATCACTGTCCCGGAGTGATACTACATTTTGAATACCAATGCTAAGAGAGAAAACTACCATTATTTTAAAACAATATAATTTAGACGTAACACGTAGTAGATTGTTTTGAAAGCTGCTAGCTCGAAAATGCATTTTAATTTGAAGTTGAACGGCAAACATCCCTTAAAGACATAACAACATTAAGCAAATAAAGAAATTGTAGGGAAAAAATCACCTGTGGACAACGCGAACAAACTTAAATCGTACTTTCAATTGTAGTGCTACAGCAAGACTGTTCATTCCAGTTTAATCTCCATTTGTTGCGTATTCCGATAATATGATTTCAACAGTATCATCTTTATGCTAATAGCCATTTCGCTGAGGAGCCATTAGCTGGTTTGTCTTTGTAGAACAATGATTTTCAACCTTTTGATTTATTTTGATTTGTATTTTGAATTTATATCATAACAATGAGTCTCTGAGAATCATTCTCCAATTCGTTATAGTTTTCTTAAAGGTATCCACAGAATTAAAACACCAAGTGGACAGCACTTGCAGACAAAGTTACAGTTCCTATGTCTGTTACGTAACTGTTATATCCTTGCAGATATGTCACACCTTGGTGGATTTAACGACATGGTTTGCGCGGGTATGTCACAGCCCAGCTGCTTCAGTAATGTAACAGCACTGTTTAAGCAGGCATGACAAAGCCCTGCTCAAGTATTAGTGTAACACGACATGTGTATCATTAGTATTAGGCGTAGACCTTTTAATACTCGAAACCATTTGAAAAGTGACTTAAAAGAAATATTTAATACTCACTACATTAATCATCTAATATTATTATTTTTCAATCATTCAGTGATAATTTACTTAAGCAATAACCCCTCCGCAGGAGGGTATACACGAGATTTTGGTACAATGTGCGACATATAGCACGAGCCGATAGGCGAGTGCTATATGGTGAGAATATTACAAAATCGAGTGTATACCCGACTGCAGAGGGGGTTATTGCTATTATATTATATCAACTTGTGTGTCTCTGTTGTCTTGCTCCAGTACTTTCGTCATTTACAGCCCCAAATGCAGAAAACGGCCGTCTGAGAGATCGAACGTTGGAAATTCAGCGCCCGAGACCGAGCATTTTTAGCTCACGTGTGTAAACACGTGGGCTATTGTCATAGCGATGTCTGTCTGTCTGTCCGTGTGTGTGTTAGTGTGTGTGTGTGTGTGTCTGTCTGTCTGTTTACACGATAACTCAAAAACGCCTGAACGGATTCAAATCAGATTTGGTACACAGGTACCATATGCTACTTGCAAGAACTGATTAGATTTTGGTTAGTGTGGCTTGCATATTAATGAAGTTATGCAATATCGTTTTTTTCCGTACAATGGTTTCCCTATGGAGACGGTAATGACAGTGTAGACATATATCAAGAAATACTGCACAAAATTTCATGAAACTTTTTACAGATGACAATCTCAGAACATTATGATGATACTGTGAGTGTCATGTCAATTGCCTTCTCATTTGCATATTAATGAACTTTTGTTATTAGTGAGATAACTCTGAAATTCCTGCACCAAACTTGATGATACTTATAACAAAAATTGATTTGATATATATCTAATAATACTCAGAAGCATTGGGCAGTGTCAAGTTAATAAATTGGTCATTTGCATATTTTATGAAGTTTTGTAATTAGTCATATAACTTCGATATAACTTCACCAAATGTGATGAAATCTGCTGCAGATACTGATCCGACTGATATCTAACTGTAGTGTAAAGCATTCAGTAGTGTGAAATTAATTAAGGGTTCATTTGCATATTTAATGAACTTTGTAATTAGGTATATAACTCTGAAATTACGGCACCCAAGTCAGTGAAATTGGGTACAGATATTGTTTTGATAAATATCTAATTGTACTGAGAAGCATTTGGCAGTGTCAAGTTAACAAACTGGTCATTTGCATATTTTATGAAGTTTTGTAATTAGTGATATAACTCCAAAATAACTGCACCAAATGTGATGAAATCTGCTGCAGATACTGATCCGACAGATATCTAATTGTGGTGTAGAGCATTTAGTTGTGTGAAGTTAATTAAGGGTTTATTTGCATATTTAATGAACTTTGTAATTAGTGATATTACTCCAAAATTACAGCGTTAAATTTGATGAAACTTGCTACAGATGTTGATCTGATAAATATCCAATTGTACTGAGAAGCATTGAGCAGTGTCAAGTTAATAATTAGTTCATTTGCATATTTCATGAAGTCTTATAATTAGTCATATAACTCCAAAATAACTGCATCAAATATGATGAAAACTGCTGCATATACTAATCCGACAGATATCTAACTGTGTTGTAAAGCATTTAGTAGTGTGAAGTTAATTAAGGGTTCATTTGCATATTTAATAAACTTTGTAATTAGGTATATAACTCTGAAATTACGGCACCAAATTTGGTGAAACTTGCTACAGATGTTGATCTGATAAATATTTAATTGTGCTCTGAATCATTGAACAGTGTCAAGTTAATATTGGGATTATTTGCATATTTAATGAACTTTGTAATAGTGACATTACTCTAAAATTACTGCATTAAATTAAATAAACGTGCTACAAATGTTGATCTGATGGATATCTAATTGTCCCATAAAGCATTGAGCAGTGTCAAGTTAATTAACAGCTCACTTGCATATCACATAATTTTTTGTAATTAGTGATTAAAATCTGAGAGTACTGTGCGATGTTGAAAAAACCTGCTTCATTTAGTGATAACATATATCTTATTGTTCTGTGAAGCGTACTACTATTAATGAACCTGTAATAAAACACGTGAGCATATTCAGTTCATATCAGGTTATAAGTTTGGATTACGTTGACAACACACGAACACTATACTCTAAGATAATATACGCGTTACGTTCATCAAAACATCATCAATATTTACATTTAACGCGAACTGCTGGAGACAGAAATTGGTCAAGATTTCAAAGTTAACGAAAAAGTAACAATTTTTTACTTAAATTTACATAAAAACAATAGCGCTGGCTTTTTTGGCGTACTAAAATAGATTCGTCGCATTCACTGTCAGCCGGTGTGCGCCAATCGTCGTAACATTCAGACAGAGGAGGTGGTGCAGTGAGGTTACAGGTTCTTTTTTTGATGGATATTTTGGATGGATAATTTGTTGGATAATTTGTACCAGAAAACGTGCAGTTTTGAAATAATCTAGACATGGATTACGGCAACTGTTATGAACAGTTGCAATATGCGAGTATACACATATTGACTGGCTATGAGGGCAACAGCATACGTCTGTACCCCGAGGACTGTGAGTCACTGCCAAAAACAGCCTGTTTCCCGAGGCCGTAGGCCGAGGGAAACAGTCTGTTTTTGGGGGTGACTCACAGGCCCGAGAGGTTGAAGACGTATGCTGTTGCCCTCATGCCAGTCAATATGTGTTTTGTAACACACCTCATCCGTAGCCATGCATAAAAACGTACTATACACAGTACAAAACTTGTAGGTCTATGATGTAATATGTTGGCTAAAATTTAGAGTGTATGACCCTGTATTTTGGCTGTATTTGCTGCAAATTCAGACAGATACAGGTAAATACAGCCATGTATTTATGGTAAATACAGGAAATTCAGCCTGTATTTACCTGTATATGCACTGTTGATACATGGTAAATACATCTCCTGTATTTGCCTATATTTACTGTAAATAAAGGGCTACATTTGCCTGTATTTACGTGTATTTCCAGCCAATGTGCTGGCAGTGCTTCCTGCTTATTTTTCAGGATTTACATAAATTCCGGTTAATACAGTTCTGTATTTATATGCCAACATTACCATATATGGCATCTGTAATTATTCATATTTGAGCTTCTCAAAAGTTAGAATGCTGGCAGTAAACAATACTGGATTTATAATTTTAGAATAATTTTAGCCACTGAATCAGTGAAAGCCCACTGAGAGGCGTGTACCAATCTTCTAGGCACATGATTTCATTTCACCAGCTTAGGACAGTAACTGAGTTACTGCTACAAATAAAAACATTGCATCCGATTTTAAACTGGGGGATCGCCGTTATGATTTTATATTCAAATGATGTTAGGGCAAGACGAAGTCATCTGGTTAAATGTGTCTATATTTCTATAGACCTTTTACCAACATGATGACATGATATTGTCTCTTCTAATCACTAAATAGCCAGAAGCAGTGTCACTTATCACACACATTCAACAAATATTTAACACAGCAAATATTTACCAAGAAAAATTAAAACATTTATTTCAAAACTAAAATGTAATCAGTATTTAAAAAAATATACAATTGGATAAAAAGAGCAACTAAAACTGTAAACAATACTTCAAAATAATTGTATGTTGCACAGATTTTGGAATTACTGCACTGCGCTTTTGGAAGTTTTTCTTATCTATTATAACACGTTATTTTTGTTTGGAAAGAAAACAAGCAATGTTGCAGCTGAGAGATCCCCTTTGTGATATTGGCATGCATACAACACATCTGTGGCAACCTGCGTGCAAAATTTGAAAGCAATAAGTCGAGTGGCAGTTTCTCAGAAGATATTTTTTCCATTAAAAGGGCAAAACTTTCACCAAAATACAATTACATGCAAACTTCACCATAATTTGATTAAATCTTACTCGGTTGTTTTGCTTCAGGAACCTGCCTAATAAATCTAAAAGCAAATTGACAAGTGATTTGAGAGAAAATTTCCTGTATACCAAAGTTCACAACAAGTTAATTGGCAAGTGGTTTTAAGTGGACGGCTAAGAGATAATCAGCTATTTGAAAACTTTGAGTCAACTGTACATGTGGTGGTGAAAACTGGGCAATCATAATGCGTTGATGAGATGAGATCTGCTGCGTATTTCCTCACTGTTTTCAGGTGCAATGAGTAGAATGACTGCCTTCCTCTTAGAATTTTAAAATACACTTTTGCTGTTAGACAGGCATCTAATGTACATAAAAGTTCATTCAACGGGTTTGCTCTTCAAGCAGGAGACCACAAGACAAATCCACCCTCCTCTTCTTCATCTTAAATCAGTTCAGGAGTAAACCCGTCAAAAGAGTCATGTTGTCATCATTCAGAAGCACACGACGAATCGTCTTCATGGCCTGCGAGACAAAATAAATTGAAAACAGATTAGTAAAAGGGTAACTAATCACAGAGGCAGTAAATGAATAAATAAGAGATAAGGGTCATCGCGTTACTGAATAACAGTGTTATTTAAATTTGTCTTTGCAATTATCTATGAAAATTGTGTGATATTTCTATCTCTTGATTCTTCGTTTTCAGCTTCTTAACATTGCTGAAAGAGATGTCATTATTTGCTATTAAACGATACTGCATTAACATTGGCTAAACGAATTGTTTGAAAGTATCAGTGCTAAAGCATCAGATTAACTTTGGTGTCACATAAAAGAGACCTAAATTTTTAGAAGTTTGGTAAGGTTTGGTCAGGTGTGAAAAGCGTTCCCCCAGGAATTTCTGATAGCAAAGTGGCTAATTTGCATAACAATGTAATTAATTATAGTAGTGGCCATCGCTGAATGGCAACTGAGTGAATGGAGATGCATGAGTTAGGCATATATATGCATAATCAAGGTCAAAGGTCATCAAAGTCACGTGACATTTTGAAAAAAATGTATTGCTAATTAATCCATATAAGCCAAAATTTAGACCTCTAGCTCTATTGGCTTGCCCACAATTATATAGGGGTATAATTGATGAGGTAAAGCGTGTGTTGATATAAGGTCTCCTATCCTACTAAATATAAAGGACATTGCACTTGTGGTTACTTATTTATTAACATAATCGTAAATTTTAGGTAAAGGTTATCGAGGTCACATGACATTTTGTCACACAATTTCTATCCTATAGTCTATCCCTATATACCAAAAATCATACATCTAGCTCTATTGACTCGCTCAAATTAGATATGCACATATGTAACCCCGGTTACGAAGTAAGTCACGTGATTTGATCTTCCATCCCATCTGACAGTTAAGTAATCAGATGGAATTCTTTGATTGCCGTTATCTCCCACAATGCACTGCGAGCAGACAGATACTGCGTGGAGTGGTGTGGTTGTGCGGGCAGAGACTCGGTCTAAGGGAATTAGTTCTTCTTGCCAGTAACCAAGACGACGTGGTTGGTCTTTTTGCATGGCTTATGAACTTCTAGATAGGTTTTCCCATTCGTTGCAATACTGAATTTGTAACGTGTTTTCATGATGTATTTTTGAGTTTGAGACTACACCCATTGTGAGGCAGATTGGAGAGGCCATGTGCTTTCCCATTGGACTGTGAGCCATTCTGAATCTCAAGCTTCCATAGTAATAGATTGATTTGTTCAGTAGTTTTGTACTTTTTGTTTTGATTTTTGGATACAATAGTTCCACAGAAAATGAACTTGTTCAACTTGACATAGTGACTAGAATGGCATTGCCATGCCATGGATTAAGATCCAGTTGATATCACGATCTGCTGACTCAAAGAGCTTATGTAACTTGTAAGTGTTCTTCTCTTTTTGCATGGCTTATGAACTTCTAGGTTCCCGACATACCAACCCATAACGGAAGCGTTTGGACTGCTAATGAGATAATCTGAAAGGAGAACTGTCTGAAAGACGTTTTGTGTGAATCAGTTTCCCACCCGAACTGGAAGAGGTTACATCAAGGGATTTGTAACCGTAGCAACAGGATCGACGTGGACTCTGAACCCTGAACAATTCTGGAGAGTGTCTATTGAGTGAACACTGTAATTGATATTAACTTGGATAGGGGCGTGTCTAGAGTTTCTGTCTGCTGAATTGCCGGCTAATCATTGTAGACTTTTTATCATCATTAGTGTGTAGTGAAATAAACCTCAACATAAACTGCAACTCAAATTGTGCGATAATCATTCTTTTCCTTCGTTGTTGATTGGATAATATGAACTTGGGTCCAGGTTTAGTTGACTGACAGTTTAACTACCTGGGTTACATAAATGGGGGCTCGTCCGGGAGGGAAGAGTGAGTTATTATCGTACAGTTTGTTGCAGTTTGTTTTTACATTAATGTCTCGGAACTGGAGGTTTTAAAAACAAATGGGAAGGACCAACCACGTCGTCAGTCGTCACATCACCAGCAAGATGGGTGATACCACGCATGGCACAGGTGTGTCACTGCCCTGTTTAATTGTTAGTTTTATGTAGTATAGATGGAGGAGTATTGGGATGAAGAGAAAAACTGCAATGGAGGATCGCACATGACATGTGATTCCTGAGGGAATTAGGAGTTTTGCTGCACGTTTTTATGGCATGTAAACATCAACACCTCCATTTGTGAAAGTTGTATGGCTTTTCATTTGTTTCACTTGGTGTTCCGTAGGTCAAGTGACCTTCCTTTCTGGTTTCTGCTGTGGAATTTGCATTATTGAGTTGTGATTATCTGTCATGGGAGTTAACTTACACCCGGAGTGTGTAAGCTTCTGAGGGAATGTGTAACCCTGGTTACGAAGTAAGTCACGTGATTTGATCTTCCATCCCATCTGACAGTTAAGTAATCAGATGGAATTCCTTGATTACCGTTATCTCCCACAATGCACTGCGAGCAGACAGATACTGCGTGGAGTGGTGTGGTTGTGAGGGCAGAGACTCGGTCTAAGGGAATTAGTTCTTCTTGCCAGTAACCAAGACGACGTGGTTGGTCTTTTTGCATGGCTTATGAACTTCTAGGTAGGTTTTCACATTTGTTGCAATACTGAATTTGTAACGTGTTTTCATGATGTTTTTTTTTTGAGGTTGAGACCACACCCATTGTGAGGCAGATTGGAGAGGCCATGTGCTTTCCCAATTGGACTGTGAGCCATTCTGAATCTCAAGCTTCCATAGTAATAGATTGATTTGTTTAGTAGTTTTGTACTTTTTGTTTTGATTTTTGAATACCAATAGTTCCACAGAAAATGAACTTGTTCAACTTTACATAGTGACTAGAATGGCATTGCCATGCCATGGATTAAGATCCAGTTGATATCACGATCTGCTGACTCAAAGAGCTTATGTAACTTGTAAGTGTTCTTCTCTTTTTGCATGGCTTATGAACTTCTAGTTCCCGACATACCAACCCATCGACGGAAGCATTTGGACTGCTAATGAGATAATCTGAAAGGAGAACTGTCTGAAAGACGTTTTGTGTGAATCAGTTCCCACCCGAACTGGAAGAGGTTACATCAAGGAATCGTAACCGTAGCAACAGGGTCGACGTGGACTCTGAACCCTGAACAATTCTGGAGAGTGTTTATTGAGTGGACACTGTAATTAATACGAACTTGGATAGTTTCTGTAGGTTTAAACAGTATTGCCGGCTAATCATTGTAGACTTTTTATCATCATTAATGTGTAGTGAAGTAAACCTCAACGTTAAACTGCAACGCAATTGTACGATATTCATTCTTTCCTTTGTTGTTGATTGTGTAATATGAACTTGGGTCCAGGTTTAGTTGACTGACAGTTTAGCTACCTGAGTTACACATAATAAATTAGGTACAATATGTGGTACCTATAAGGTGTCCCATCATACCAAATATGTAGGGTGTAGCACTTGTGGTTCCTGAGTTATTGACAAATATGTATATTTAAGGTCAAGGGTCACCGATGTCACGTGCCATTTTGTCAAAAAATTGTCTTGATAAGTTATCCCTATATACCACAAATCACACATCTAGCTCTATTGCCTCGCTCAAAATTAGATATATGCATAATTAATGAGGTACAATATGTGGCGTCATAAGGTGTCCCATCATACCTTATATGAAGGGTGTAGTACTTGTGGTAACTGAGTTATCAACAAATATGTATATTTGCGGTCAAAGGTCATGACGGTCACGTGACATGTCAAAAAAAATTGTATTGCTAAGTTATCCCTATATACCAAAAATCAGACATCTAGCTCTATTGGCTCGCTCAAAGTTAGATATGAGCATAATTAATGAGGTACAGTATGTGGCGTCATATCCCATCATACGAAATATGAAGAGACTGAGTGTAGCACTTGTGGTTACTGAGTTATGGACAAATATGTATATTTGAGGTCAAAGGTCACCAAGGTCACGTGACATTTTGTCAAAGTGTCTGAGATATCTGCGTGAACGGATGGACTCACAGATGGACTCACGGACGGACAAGACCCAATCTATAAGCCCCCTGGACTTTATCTGTGGGGACTAAAAACTGTGTCACTGCATCCTTTTTGCAATATGAATACGATGAGAAACTAAATTTTTATTTTTCTTGGCCTTATACATGGGAGTCTATGGACTGCCTTATACATGGGAGTCTATGGACTGCCTTATACATGGGAGTCTATGGACTGCCTTATACATGGGAGTCTATGGACTGCCTTATACATGGGAGTCTATGGAGGTGAAAACTAAAAAGTCCTCTAACACGGCCAAATTTGATTGCATTGTGAAACAAATCGAAGTGCATCCGTATGAGGTAGGGTACTATACTTGTACCAAGTTTGAACGAAATCGCTCCAGGCGTGTCTGAGACGGACGGACGCACGGACGCACGGATATGACAAACCTATAAGTCCCCCGGACGGTGTCCGTGGGGACTAACAAAAGACAGAAACGCATAGTCTTCTCAAGACTTCAGTTTCACAATTCCCTGACCTTTTCATGTGTGGGTTTAACAAACAGTAGAACGTAAACCATTCATGTTACTTTGTCTTTTTTAAGGTCTATGCGTGTATATTTGCCTGCAAGGGATTTACACTCATCCCTAGCAGTTTGACAATCAGTTATCACTTTTATGTTATATATGTTCGTTTCTGTGTCAAGGCTTCGGCAAGATAAGTCTACACATGCCTTGTGAATGTTCAATTCTACAATGCGTCAAGCCATAGGCCAAACGGTTCACTCAGGTTCCTTTGGGGCTAAGAAATTCATGACAAATCTAGGCATAATCCATGGTAAATTAAAGCCATGGAAATACATCCTAAATACACGAATGAATATAGATGGATTTAAACCATACAAATTCATGGCAAATACATGATTGATACAGATTGTATTTATAATCTGTATTAACCTTTATTTACTTGTATTTACAATGTATTTGTAAGAGTGCATATACAGGTAAATACAGGCAAAAATACAGGGCCTGTATTTGTGTTTCCTGTATTACTCTGTATTGCCCTTTATTTACATGTATTTACCCTTAATACAGGCTATAATATATATCTGTATTGGTTTGTATTATAGGGTTTTCAACCAGTGTCAGTAAGAAAAAGTTTTTCCTAAAAAGATCACAATACTTCTCTAAAACGTACAATGCACCTTTGATTATAGTTTTCGTCCGTTTCGAGTCCTTGCTGGAAACAAAGCACTCAATTCTTCTTCAGAAAGTAGGATAAACGAAGAAATTTCTTGATTATCGTTTCGATCGGCCACAGAGGACATCTTTGTTTACATTACGGTAAACAGAGATTGTAACACACCTCATTCGCAGTTTGTATTCTTATTCGCCAGTTGATAGTCACGTGGAATGCATTCTTTTTGTGCCGATCCACGTAACGACGTCATCAGGCATCATTTGTTGGAACTGTTGCCTGCAAGGCATCAGTTCCGAAAAATGATTGCCCGCTGACGTCCAAAACGACATTGACGCGTGCGCGGACCAGAATGTAAACAAAGATAGCGTCTGCGGCCGATCGAAACGATAGTCGATAATTTTTTGGGTTTATCCTACTTTCTGAAGAAGAATTGAATGCTTTGGTTTCCAACAAGAACTCGAAACGGACGAAAACTATAATCAAAGGTTCATTGAACGTTTTTCAGAAGTATTGCGATTCTGTTGGAAAACGTTTTCTTACTGATCCCTCCAACATATATTACATCATAGGCTACATATGACAAGTTTTGTGTATAGTCAGTAGAGTACGTTCTTATACATGGCTACGGATGAGATGTGTTAAAAAAACATATATTGACTGGCATGAGGGCAACAGCATACGTCTTTAACCCCTCGGGCCTGTGAGTCTTTTGCAGGGCTAATGAAACACATGTAAAGAAATATTTCCAAAAGGTGAACTTATGTCATTTGACTAATTGCCACAAATTCTTCCTCTTTAACGGCTTTTCCTTTTGTGTGAGGTAATGAATAGTCTCACAAATTATGTCGATGACGTTGTCCTTGAACCAACAGAATCAGCAGAGTAAGTGATGATCACATTTGCCGAGTCTATGACCTGGATGGATTGGTCTTTTAACAATTGTGAAAGTGAGGCTAAGCGTTTTCAACAACATTCACACATCATGAATACGGAAAAGCTCTTCCTACCCATACGAAAACGCAACCTGCAAACTGATGCCAACTATAATATAGCAAACAAACAAGGAAGACCCACTGCAGAAAAATTAAACTTATTAATACTCTCACTTTGTTGCTCGGTAATGTCATATACAGTTAGACTTAAGTTTACTGTTTACATCATATATTCATATTTATCAAGTCTTTATCTGTTGAAATTAAGATAGCTTGGTTTACACAGTGTCTTGCAGCACATCGAAGAGGACAGACACCATAAACTACAGTGTATTGGTTAAAGTAGCACTTCTTTTCAATATTGTGATGAAACAATAATTAAATCTTTAATACCCTGTTATGTCATCCTTTCCATCTCCGCTGCCAGCGACGGTAACTTATCAAATAGGCTGATTCTCAATCGCGTCCGCCAGGCCGTCTGCCCGTCATCCGTCAACAATTGCATTCTATGAAATTGCATTGCTTTTAAATTTGATACATGCAATTCTTTTTGGCGACCTCAGTTAGGTTTCCTAAAATCGCGATGATATTTGCATATTTGTATTGTTTGGGCATTTGTTGTTTTGACCATAAAAAATTCTCTGAAATCGCTTGTCCAGTTACTTTGAATTTGATGTGCAGTTTACTTGGGTTGGTATTAGTAAAATTTGTTCAAACTATGATGAACTTTGCCTATTTGTGTTTTGGAGCATTTGTTACTATTTTGGATCGAAAAATCTTCTCTGAAACAGCATGTCTGATTGCCTTGAAATTTTATATGCAATCCATTTTGGCATACCTCAGTTAAGTTTTTTAATTTCTGGTGAAATTTGAATATTTGTATTTTTGAAGCAATTTTTGCGATGTTTGGTCAAAAGATTTGTTTCTTAACTACTACTCATGAGATAGTTATGACTCCTAGAGGTTATCCTAACATGTATATTTTATTTGTGATGAAATCTGCAATTTTCTATTTTTAGGGCATATTTGCGATTTATGGTAAAAAAATGTATCTCGAAACTACTCAGCTGATAGCTTTGGGTATTTAATAAGATATATTGAAATTTTAATGAAACATGCAATTTTTGTATATTAGGCAAATTTTGCAATTTTGTGTCAAACATTCTGTTGCACAAAAACTGCTCTTCTGACATATTTAATGTTTCCGATACAGGTTTTGAGGGGTTATCCTGATATAATATACTCATAGTGAAATTACGTTGAAATCTGAATTTTTTTTATTATATGGCATTTTTTGCCATTTTTGATCAAAACTTTGTATCCTAAAAAACTGCTCATCTTGTGATAGCTTTGGTTGACATGTTCTTAGGGATTACCTCAATGTCATATGTTCAAATTATGATATAATCTTCAATTGTGTATTTTGCAGCTAATTTTGCCATTTTTGTCAGGCCATCTTGAAATGAGCATACAAAGATTTCCACCTTCTTCATCAACACATGTGACACGGATATCTATTCTCTACATGACACAGCGAGCCTGTATCTGCCATTAGGTCGCTTGTGTTATTATGTCTTATTTTGTATTTTTAGCTTAAACGGTTACATCTAAACATCTCTCTGTTTCTAGCTTCTTACAATCAGATTTTATGATCTCACAACACACCGACCAATTATGTCACTAGATGCAGGTCATGTGCCCCTGTCAGCTGATATCTGCTTCCTCGATCCAGATTATATTTGTTGTATTGTAATTGGCAGTTTGATGATCTTTAATTCCTCAAGGTCAAAGTGTGAAAGTCTGATAAGGTATTGTTAATTCTTACATAATTTTATAACGTTTCAAGTTATCTTCTCAAAACAGTGTGAATCATGCAGTGCACATACAAAACATCATCTAATACTTTTTGTGTGACATTCTGAACACCTGATGAGAGAGACATGGTATAAGAGCTATATTTTCAAAAACCTTATCCAATTTTCTTTAGCCTGCAACGACAGAAAAGACAAGCTTGCAATGAGGGTGATAGAAATTTTAGGTTGTTGCAAGTCAGTGAGAATCTGTTTGCCACAGCAGGAAACAATGAAGCAAGATATTTCATCTGGGACATTCACAGTTAATTTGGACTTTCCGCATGATTCGAACTGTTTACTTCTCAGTATCAAAGCACAACACTTCAAAGAACTCTATTAGTGTAAACAAGTGTAAAGATACTAGTATATAGGTTTCTCCTATCTAGTCATCAGATTTCCCATTCGATAGTTTTTATATATAATTGTCTTAAGTAAGTGTGTGATAACTTATACATGTCACATAAGTTGAAAAGCAGCTTGAAAAGTAACTTCGAAAAAACTTGTATACGAGATTACTAATTGATCAATAATATTTTATACTGGTTTTCAGGTACTTCTGTCGAGTTCATTACCAGTCACAGCAGGATGTTAAGTTGGATTGCCACTTTACCAGCTTGTGCTGTTAGTGGAGATAGGGAAGTACATCTATGGATGAAAGGAATATGAACTCAGTGAGAAGTGTGAAGCTGTAGCGATGTAAAATGTCCATCTTCTGTCACCGTCTGAGCATTGTTACCTTGAGGCGTCAGATCTTCTTGGCAGGACGCCAGAAATGGTGGTTGAAAGTTTGTTTCCAGTTTTTTTGCAAGCGAGTAAATAGCCCTTACAATTTTGTGACATCGAATGAGAACGTAATATCAATGCACCTATTATACATTATTGGTCTGGAAACAACATATTGGTATTGCTGCATATGTGTTAGCTTTTTTGAGACAGCAAGACTAATGTCTTCGAATAAAGAATGGTTATGCTGAAGTAAGTTCTCCAGAGTCTCTTGGCCCTCAGATCTTACGACTGTTCCGCATATCTATTGCTAGATCTGAACTTAGAAGTTTGATCTGTACACTTTGTGTAACATTTGTATGGAATCATATTGATGCTAAGACACTGTATTCTTAATCCTCCATATAATAGTAATGATGGTTGCTGTGATCACGGTCGGCTGGCGCAATGTTGTGTATGTAATCTTGAGCATGTTGAGTGTAATCGGCTACGGTGGTAGCGATTGGGATGCACAGCGCCACCAGCGGCAGAAATTGGAACAGTGAGAATCGTACGCATGAAGCAAAATAGACAAATAGTAAGAGAGGTTGTGCAACCGAATTTTCTAAGGACCTGAGTGCGGACATAAGGATTAAATTTAGAGATTTACCAACGATTCACAATGCGCCAAATAACAACTATATCCGGGTTGAGGGAGTATTTTTTACGATATTTTTTACCCTTGGAGCGATTAGCACGTTTGCGTGTACGGAGAATTGGGATGTGATCAGTGGTTTCACCTGTAACAGCCCAATCATTTGAAGGATAAGCGATGACGCACTGTATCCAAGTGTTCTAATTGGTTTAAATGCTCGACCTCGACTTGACCTGTAGGTCACACCATAAAAACATTTTCATTCATGCGGTATCGTCAGCATGCAAAAATACTTTCGCCTTTTGTGATTCCGTGTACAATAAATACTCCTCTGCTATCGAGAATCGCTGGTTCAAATGAAATTCCTATCGTACAATGGCCAAGTACCTCTTCGTTATCCCTTTTTTTTACCGTCAGAGATAAAAAATTAATTTTACCACAAAAACACGAATGAACTGCGGGCGACTCGAGCAGTCTCGACGGTACCGGTTACTCAACTACAGTGCACTATGAATTACAATTCAATGACCTCTTTTGACTCATTGACAAATACAAACTACTGCTCTCTTCAGTGCAGTGTATGTACAATTATTTTACTGAATCGTTGGTCTGAAAATGAAGCAGGTTTTTGCAAGTAAACAAAACTTATACACCATAATTATTTAATTTGTCGAAGAATTGATATGCATATATATTTAATTTGTCAAAAAACTGATCATAACAATGGCTCTTAAATACTAACATATACACGCTGTATGCTGCTGCAAAAACATCCAGTCTTGAGTGATGAATCACTGTACGAACACCGTCAATTTTATAAATTTAATACATGGGGGAAAATATTATAAACATCAACTTTCTAGAGAGGGCCATTGATTGATTCCTTTATACACCAGAATAAATGGCTGTAGATATGACCAAATCTATTCAAAATACAGTAAAGGAAAAAATATTATTTATATTAACCTTTTATTCATTTTTATTCATGACCTCTATGTTTCATGTAATTGTGATGCACAGCTAAAAGTTTCATGGTGACTGAGCAATGAATTTTTAAAATATTAAAAATATTGCTTATATTAACATTGTATTTATTTCTTTTTTTACTTTAATGTTTCATGTAATTTTGATGCACAGCTAATCATGTACAGTAAACAAAATTTACAAAAAAGATCCATGGTGATTTAGCCATGAATTTTTAAATATTCTGTGGCAGAAATAGTACTTACAATTTTCTTTTTGAAACCAGCAAAATTTACCACTTATTTCACCGTTTATGATAGTCTGATGAAGACTTTACATCTGTCTCCAAGAACAGAGTGGATTGTGTGCAGGGATGCAGCAGGACAAGCATGTGTTAAACACAAAATTGCTGTTTTGTGCAATATGGCCAATGCAAAATAATGCCATCTACTGATTGAGATATATTAATCCTGACAGAAATTGTTGAATGTAAACATTGTTGCCATTTTTTTTAATTCTGTGTTGAACATTCAGTGCACAGTACTGCATGTTTTCTCCATGAAGAGTGTGTACCCTTGGCAAGTCATACTGGAGTGGCAACTATTTTCTTAGATAATTAATATAATCTACTTACAAGTATTTTAATTTTACTCGTTTATAAAATTAAATCGAGAAAACCAATCTTTCAAGTCCTTTGAGATGTTTGATAACAAGTATGCAATTTTCATGCTTTTTATAAATGAATGATACCATTGAGGTAAACAATAGATGTGGAAGTTATCGCCATGTCGTGTTCCTATGAGCTTCATAGCGCTTTGAATTCTAGGTCGACTGCATTGTAACTTTTGAACAACTATAAGATAAGTTTTTGCGTAAATAACTGACTTAAAATAGGGAGTCGGAGAAAATTTAACTTCAGGGTCATTACCAGGGATGTTCACAAAATGTAATATCTGTGTATGGTACTGTAAAATGGGCGTTCTCTAGAGCTCCCTGCCAGTTCCTCTCATGTGCCCATTATTTCCAATTATGAAGGGATTAAGAGAAAGGGGCTATTTATACTATAATTAAACTTTAACATTTGAACTGCGATTTCATTCAGCGGATTTTATCTATCAGCAAAAAATAGTGAAATCAATCAAAAGTGCAACATTTATGATTTTTGATCAATTCATACACCAACCAAAATGAGTGCAAAGCGATGGTTCTGGGCATTTTTTCATGAAAATATACAATAAAAGATTGAATAATTTTAGTGCTCTCCAGCCAGTCTCCCTAATTCCCACGTAATGAACCTTTTCAGGCCTGAATTCCCCGCACTTTTGTAAGATTGATAAATTGTATCTAAGTTCTCAGAAAGTCATGCAGAGGGTTTAACATTGTAGGAAGGTTTATCCTTTGTGTCAGACTATTTCTTTTACATAACATAGTATAATAGATTGAATGACAGACTAACAGGTTCAGGCATACCAACAAAAAGAGGGTCTATTTCTGCTTGACTGTCTGTCAATTCATGTGACCCTAGCTGAAATCTCTGCAATGAACTTACATGTCTGTAACAGGTAGAGCTGACCGAGCCAGGATACCAAGACAATGCCAGACGTTTGCAGACATTTCCATCACGGGCCCTATTTGTTTGTGTCTAAACCCATCTACGGTAAAAATTGAGTCTGACACAGAGATAAACCTAAATATAATATTCAAGTACTTCTGTGGCCTTCTGAGATTATAGCGAAATATTATCAATATACAGGTTGTCAGGCTTGAAAGGTTTGAAGCAATGGACTCTAATTAGTTCATGTATGGTCATCCACTGAGCTTCACAAAACATCATCAGAGAACTGAGGAGGCAAGCAAAAATTTTGTGGTAACTGCAACAACAGGACTTGCATCATTGCTCCTAAAAGGAAGAAGATGCCAGAACAGTCCATTCAACATTTTGTCTAGGTGATGGTCAATTCGAGACTGACTATATTGAAGTATTGAGTTACCTTTTATATACAGACTGTAAACAAAAGATCCTAATAATGGATATCCTTGACAAGATCTCCATGCTGAGTGCTAACATTTTTGAACAGGTCGAATCCATCGTACGTAGTATTTGCAAGAAGAATACAAAGGGCAATGTGCAGTGTGTATTTAGCCATGATTTTTATCAACTGTGATCAGTACCAAATAATGCTTCGGGTGATGCCGGGTTATATGTTTTTCAATTGAAATCGTTTTCTGAGGCTGTACCACACATTGTAACATTGACTGATGTTTACAGGCAGGCAGATCCGTACTGTATTATTATGATCCATGAGTGTTCCACGGGAAATGTCTCTTTCAAGTCTGAGTAGGTATTGCGTTCACTGGAAAGACATCTACAGGTCTGTGAAAATAAATAGAAAATGCCACCAGTGAGACAACAGGATTAACCACAGTCACTGGCCTGTTAACTCAAGGCTAGTAATTTTGAGCAGGGACAAGTAAAACAAAGCAAGAAGAATGGTTTCATGTGTGAATTTTTTGGCGTTCCTTAAAAAAAGCAGATCTTATATTGAATAGACAAGTGGAGCTCATCCATAGTAAAGACTCCAGTGTATTTTAGATAGCAGAGTGTTTTGTTAAGGGCGGTACTAAGGTAAGTGTTATCAGTGTTATCCCCAGCGCATGTTGAGCGTATTGGCCGCTTCTCTGTAATTAAATATCATAAATGCCAGTTGCGTCTTCTTGGAGAAAACTGCCACAAAATAATCGCTGTCGATCTTTTCCTCGCACGTCTACATATGCTTTCTCTGAGAGCTGAAAACAGCTGTTATACAACTTCTATTAACGTCTCATGAATACTCGAGGAATGCGTGCTTTTTCCTTAATTTGCATAATTTCATCGCATGTTTTGCGATATTTCACGCATCGTAAACAAGATTAGTTGGTCAAGTAGGGCTTATCTCAAGGTACACTTATGTTAATATATCCCACTGTAGCTCATACAAAGAAAATACCACAGTTTCGTGTCCTGTTTTTGGAGGGTCTATGCCACAAGCAAATTTCAATTTCAACAAATTTTATAAGCCATATTTTTGCACAATTTAAGGAGATTCAATTATACAAATCCAATGTAAATATACATCAATTCAAAACTTATTTTTTGGAAAGTATCCAGAGCAATTTATAGACCTGTGTCGGCACCAGATTGTCTCATCAGAAAATTTACCCACAAGATTACAATTTCAATGGAAAACAAAATGCTTTCACACCTCCGTGATTCCCTTACAGACTAGAACAAATGAGATCAGACGGATTGCGAACAGTGCCTTTAGAGCATGGTGGACACCACTCTTTAAATTATTGATAAACAATATAAACTAATTATCATAACAATTACAATTAATGTTATGCAAACTAGCCATACTCTTCCGGAAAACCCTGGGCAAGGTTTGCTCTGGAACTATTTTGGGATAATTGGATAGCCACAAAAATTAAGAAATTGTGTAAAAAAAACAACATTTGTTGCCTTCAATTTTGCAAATTTAAAGAATTTCATGATATACTTCAATTTTCTTTCTTACAGCAAATACTTTAAGACAAACATACAAAAAGTACACTGAATATTAAATATTACTAAAATCTTTATTCAAAACTCAAAAAATGTCTTACTTTCTTAAAATTGTCATCAGTTTACATATCAAAAGTGCATATAGCAAGTCATTCCACAATATTCAGAAAAACTATACAATGTAAACTTTATATCTAGTACATCCCTGATTTACATCATAAAGTCAGAGTACAAGTTAGGATTAAAACAATCTTGAGTCACTTGAAAATAATGGTAGCCTTAAAATGCCCCCGATTTCGTCTTTAAAAACAGTCAGATTTTCAACTTGAAGTCACGCACATTTTAAATGACCTTGACTGGATCTATATAAATAGTGTGGTTTTCAACATACAATCGGGGCACATTTGAAATGCCCCCGGATTTGGGTCTTCAGAAATAATGTGATACCGAACATGAACTCAAGGCATATTTGAAGTTTAGGTGTGATTTATAAGTCAAGGTCAGGGCACATTTGAATGATCCTGACTTGGTCTAAGAAAAATAGCGCCAATGGCACTTGATCACAACTGGCACATTGTGAAACTACTCATAATTAATGAGGTACAATATGTGGCGTCATGCGGTGTCCCATCATACCATATATGAAGGGTGTAGCACTTGTGGTTACTGAGTTATGGACAAATATGTATATTTCAGGTCAAATGTCACTGAGGTCATGTGACATTTTGTCAAAAAAATTGAATTGCTAAGTCATCCCTATATACCAAAAATCAGACCTAGCTCTATTGGCTCGCTCAAAATTAGATATGCACATAATTAATGAGGTACAATATGTGGCGTCATAAGGTGTCCCATCATACCATATATGAAGGGTGTATGTACACTTGTGGTTACTGAGTTATGGACAAATATGTATATTTGAGGTCAAAGGTCACCGAGGTCACGGGAGATTTTGTCAAAATATTTGATATATCTGCGTGAACGGAGGGACATGACCCAATCTATAAGGCCCTGGACTTCATCCATGGGGACTAAAAACTGTGTCACTGAATCCTTTTTGCAATATGAATATGATGAGAAACTAAATTTTTATTTTACTTGGCCTTATACATGGGATTCTATAGACAGCTGACTTATACATGGTAGTCTATGGTGGTGTAAACTAAAAAGTCCTCTAACATGGCCAAATTTGATCGCATTGTGAAACAAATCGACGTGCATCTGTATGGGGTAGGGTACTATCCTTGTGCAAAGTTTGAAAGAAATTGACCAGGGCATGTCTGAGATATCTGCGTGAACAGACGGACGGATGCACACACGGACGCAGGCACGCACACACGGACATGACCAAACCTATAAGTCCCCCGGACGGTGTCCGTGGGGACTAATTAGACAGACCACGAAGTCAATGAGCAACATACAGCTGAAAGACTATTTTTCACATTGCGATTTTAAGCCCATTTTTATGAGAAAAGGGACATGTATATGTATATGGAGAAAAAAGCAGAAGACATATTTGTAAATTGTTTGTTAAGTGACAATCATATATGCATCTCTTGAAATTTTGTGGTTATAAGGTATAACAGTAGTGTAAGAATAATGAGGTTAGAATAAGTTAGTAAAGCTAAGTTGACAGTAATTAAGATTACAAAATTATACACTAAGCTGAGGAAATCTGAATGAAATGTTGAAAAGTAGCAAAGTCATGGTCATCTTTTGTCTAATACCTTGTGTAAGTTCATGAACTTAACATAAATCTTGCTATAGATTTGTTGCTAATGGGCAATAACTGTGTTTCAGATCGTTTGAGAGCAATCCATCCATGACAGGTTTAAATTGTAATATACTTCTATTTAAAGGAGAGAAACTTCTCAAATAATTTTTTTCCCTGTAATTTCCTGTGAGAACACATGGACATGCTTAGGACTCTATGCTGGTGCTACCTTGATAACTAACCTGCCAACTTGTAACGGCATTGTCTAACCTGTTCACCCCAATTTCCTGTAGACAGGTCCACACTCACCATTGATAACAATGGGTTTGGGCCATGATAGTGAAAGACTGTAACATGTGAGGTCGTGGATACTTAATCTCAGGAATGTCAAAGTCTGTATATTGACTCAAGGATGTTTACATAACAAATGCTTAGGGTCATCTCAAAAGTGAGAATCTAAACTATGAAATATGTTTTTTTTTATTGCTTTTGATACCCAAAAGAGCATAGAAATGTCTTATACTTTGAATCAGCCATCCTGCATATTTCTAACATTCATCAAAACCTCATTTCTGTTCCACAACTCATAAAACAGTCCACAATGCAGGATTGGTGTACATTCCAAAACTACATATATGAAAGACCCCTAAAATCAATTAGTTAAAAAGGGGGGTTAGAAATTTCCCAAAACTATATAACCCTCCGCTCCGTTTGGCTTTTTCCATTTTTTCGCGAATTGGAACCTTGGAACCAGTCTATGTATCGGTACCAAATATCAACGCAGTCTGTTCAACAGTTTTTGACTTTTTGTCGTTTACGGAAATGGACAACATCAAACACCGGTTGAAACCCCCTCTATATCACAACTTCCAGTTGTGATAAAAAGTGTGCGTTTCATCTCGAAGACAGGGTACATTTCAAATGCCACTGTGTTTGTCTTGAAAAATGGAGTGATTTTCAACTTGTAGTCAGGGCACATTTGAAATTGACCCTGACTTGGTTGTCAGAAAAGGAGTGACGTTCAACCTAAAGCATAATTGAAATGCCCCTGACTTAGTCTTTATACAATACAGCGTTATTTTCAACATTAAGTCAGGGCACGTTTGAAATGACCCCGACTTGTCTTGTGAAAAAGTGTGATTTTTGACATGGAGTCAGTGAATATTTTAAATGACCCCGACTTTGTCTTGAGAAAAGGTGCAATTTTCAACTTAAAGTCAGGGCACATTGGAAATAACTCTGATTTGGTCGTCTGAAAATGTGCGATTTTCAATGCTGAAGTTAGGGCATGTTTGAAATGACCCTGACCATGTCTTGAGAAAAGATGCAATTTTAAATTTGAAGTCAGGGCACATTTGAAATGGCCTTGTTTTGGTGTTTAGATAAAGCCTGATTTTCGACATGAAGTCAAGGCATGTTTGAAATGACCCTCAGTCTAAATTGTGAAAAGAGGAGACTTTCAACTTGAACATTAAAATGACCCTGACTTCGTCTTATGAAAAAGTGAGATTTTCAACTCATGGTCAGGGCACATTTGAAATGACCCTTGGTCTTTTGATAAGGTGTGAGTTTCAACTGAAGTCAGGGCACATTGGAAAGGCCATTGATTTTGATCTTCCGATGAAATGAGATTTTCAATATGTAGTCAGGGCATATTTGAACTGGCCCTGACTTGGTCTTTTGAGAAAGTGAGATTTTCAACATTAAGTCAAGGAATATTTGAAGTAGCCCTGAATTGGTCTTTATATATGGTGTGATTTTCAACATGAAGTCAGGGCACATACGAAATGACCCTGACTTGGTCTTGAGGAAAGGAGTCATTTTGAACATCGAGCCTTGGCACTTTTTAATTGACCCTGACTTGGTCTTTAAATGTAGCATGATTTTTAATATAAAGTAAGGGCACATTGAAAATGCCCGACTTTATCAGTATATATAACGTGATTGTCATCATGAAGTCAGGGCATATTGGAAATGAGCCCAACTTGGTCTTTACAAAAAGAATGATGTTCAACATGAAGGGCAAATTGTAAATGACACTTGCTAATTATAAAAAATGTTTTTCAACTTGTAGTCAGGGCACATTTGAAATAACCCTGACTTGCTTGTCAGAAAAGGAGTGATTATCAACCTGAAGTCAGGGCACATTTAAAATGACTCTGTCAGTGTGAGTTTCTATTTGAAGACAGGTTACATTTCTATATGCTGCTGACTTTATCTTGAGAAAAGAATTGAATTTCAACTCGTAGTATGGACACATTTGAACTGACCCTGACTCGCTTGTTAGAAAAGGATTGATTTTTAACCTTAAGTCAGGGCACATTTGATATGACCCTGACTTGGTCTTTTGATAAAGCATGATTTTCACATGAAGTCAGGGCAAATTTGAAATGACCCTGACTTGCTTGTTAGAAAAGGATTGATTTTTAACCTAAAGTCAGGGCACATTTGATATGACCCTGACTCCCTTGTTAGAAAAGGAGTTATTTTCAAACCGAAATGCCCCCCGACTTTGTTTTTTTATGTATGGCATGATTTTCAACATGAAGTCAGGGCACATTTTAATGACCCTGGGTTGCTTGTTAGAAAAGGGTCGATTTTAAACCTGAAGTCAAGGCACATTTGATATGACCCTGACTCTGTCTTTTGATAAAGCATGATTCACAACATGAAGTCAGGGCGCATTGTTCTGACCCTGAGTTGCTTGTTAGAAAAGGGTTGATTTTAAACCTGAAGTCAGGGCACATTTGATATGACCCTGACTCGGTCTTTCGTTAAAGCACGATTTTCACATGAAGTCAGGGCACATTTTAAATGACCCTAACTTGTGGTCTTTAGAATCGGTGTGAGTTTCAACTTGAAGATGGGGTACATTTCAAATGACAGTGTTTTCTCTTAAAAGAGCAGTGATTTTCAACTTGTTGTCAGGGCACATTTGATATGACCCTGACTTGGTCTTTTGATAAAGCATGATTTTCCACATGAAGTCAGGGCACATTTTAAATGACCCTGACTCGCTTGTTAGAAAAGGATTGATTTTTAACCTTAAGTCAGGGCACATTTGATATGACCCTGACTCGCTTGTTAGGAAAATGAGTTATTTTCAACCCGAAATGCCCCTGACTTTGTTTTTGACTTGGTCTTTTGATAAAGCATGATTTTCCACATGAAGTCAGGGCACATTTTAAATGACCCTGACTCGCTTGTTAGAAAAGGATTGATTTTAACCTAAAGTCAGGGCACATTTGATATGACCCTGACTCGCTTGTTAGGAAAATGAGTTATTTTCAACCCGAAATGCCCCTGACTTTGTTTTTATATATATGGCATGATTTTCCACATGAAGTCAGGGCCATTTTTAATGACCCTGACTTGTGGACTTTAGAAACGGTGTGAGCTTCAACTTGAAGATGGGGTACATTTCAAATGCCAGTGTTTTCTCTTGAAAGAGCAGTGATTTTCAACTTGTCAGGGCAAATTTAAAATGACCTTGACTCGCTTGCTAGAAAAGGAGTGATTTTCAACAAAAACTGCCCCGACTTTGTTTTTATACATATGGCATGATTTTCGACATGAAGTCAGGGCACATTTACTATGACCCTGACTTGTGGTCTCAGTAAAGGTGCGAGTTTCAAATTAAACAGAGGGTACATTTCAAATGCTGGTGTTTGTCTTGAAAAAAGGAGTGATTGTCAACTTGTAGTCAGGGCACATTTTAAATGACCCTTACTTGGTCTTTTGATAAAGCATGATTTTCAACATGAAGTCAGGGCACATTTTAAATAACCCTGACTTGTGGTCTTTAGAAAAGGTGTGAGTTTCAACTTGAAGACAGGGTACATTTCAAATGCTGGTGTTTGTCTTGATAAAAGGAGTTATTGTCAACTTGTAGTCAGGGCACATTTGAAATGACCCTTACTTGGTCTTTTGATAAAGCATGATTTTCAACATGAAGTCAGGGCACTTTTTAAATAACCCGGACTTGTGGTCTTTAGAAATGGTGTGAGTTTCAACTTACATTTCAAATGCCGGTGTTTGTCTTGAAAAAAGGAGTGATTGTCAACTTGTAGTCAGGGCAAATTTGATATGACCCTGACTTGTTGTCTTTAGAAAAGGTGTGAGTTTCAACTTGAAGACAGGGTACATTTCAAATGCTGGCGTTTGTCTTGAAAAAAGGAGTGATTGTCAACTTGTTGTCAGGGCAAATTTAAAATGACCCTGACTCGCTTGTTAGAAAAGGATTGTTTTTAAACCTGAAGTCAGGGCATATTAATATGACCCTGACTTGTACTTTGGATAAAGCATGATTTTCAACATGAAGTCTGGGCATATTTTAAATGACCCTGACTTGTGGTTTTAAGAAAAGGTGTGAGTTTCAACTTGTAGTCAGCATACATTTGTAATTACCCTAACTCGGTCTTAAGAAAAGGTGTGATTTTCAACTTGTAGTTGGAGCATATTTTGAAAGCCCCTGACTTAGTCTTTATATCTGGTGTGATTTTCAACATGTTGTCAGGGAATTTGAAATGACTCGACTTTGTCATCAGAAAAGTGTATTTTCAACATAAAGGAATGTCACATTGAGATGACCTGGTTTATCAGATAAAGTGTTATATTCAACCTCAGGCCTTGGCACTATAAGTGATCCTGACTTGGTCTTCAGAAATACTTTGGTTTTGAACATGGAGTCAGGGCACATTAGGAATTAACCTGACTTTGTTTTCAGAAATACTTTGGTTTTCAATGAGAAGTGTGGGCACTTAAAATATTGTGGTTAGATATTTTATACTTATTACATAGTTTTATGTAAAGCTGAAGTTAGGACATTTTTGAAATGACCTAGACTGAATATCATAACTCTGCCAACTACAAAAAGTCAAGTTTAATTTTTTTAGTATTAGTATATTTCAAATGGACTAACTTGGCATTAATAAAACTTATCTTTCTTTAAATTTTATGTACTGACTTTTGTAACAATATTGGCAATAAATATCCAATGGGTAACAAAAATCACCTAAAACTGAAACAAAATTTTAAGGTTTACACAGCTAGTATATAGGTAATGATATTGCTTTATTTACAACCATGATACTGTGCAGTGATTCAAAATAAATTTTTTTCAGAATTTAACCAAAATATTCTCGACATATAAGAATGCATCATTCCTCACAAATGATAAATTTGAGTTTCTCTGCCCCTGACTGGAGTACCAAACCTGTCTGATAAACCATTTGATAGAAAGTTGGCTTTTAAATTTATCAAAAGACAGGTCTGCAGATTTCTACACATCAATTCATTGCATTACAATACAAACTTGTAGATTTCAACATAATTTGAATATAACACATTTTTATCATGCCTTTGAAAAAAAATTGAAAAAACTGAGAAAAAATGCCACTGTCACTATACAAAATTTTAGATTTCATCACTGTTTGTAGAAACCTAATTGAGGTTATCCCTATATGGACGTGTAAACCAAATATTAAAGTTGTTTAACAGCCGTTACGGAGAAGATTTTTGCCCACAAATAGCAAATTAGCCTGAAAAATACACACTGGCATATTTCATTTTAATTTGAACAAATCTGATTAAGATCATCCCTACAGACCTGTTCTCCACATATCAAAGGAATCAGACTTTAAGTTTGAAGAAGCAGCGTGGAATGTAGAAAGATGACAGACTCTGGCTACATCACCTATGAGATAAGCTCCACGTCGCTGAGAGTGGGGCTATAAAGCACACAGAAACACAAACACACATGTATGTACACATGCATACGTACGTATGCATTATTGTCTTTCTTACTGTTCCTGGTCACTTTCATCCTCTATCTCTCTGTACTGTTCATGTAATTGTGTCCTAGTCTGTTTTGGCAGCATTCCACTTGGTGTGAGGGAAAAATCCCACATGATTGATGCCTGAATCCATATTATTTGTGTATTTGGTCTTCTGTTTCTTCCTACTCCTCTATATGTTGGCTTCCATGCTGCTTTCCATGACCCAGTGTACCAATGAAGAGTAAGCACTTCCTCTCTGTCTTTAAGCAAACCACTTTGCCAATTTGTGGCAGTCTTTTCACATCTGGGAGATAGACTGCTACAAGCATGCCTTCTTTCAGGCTGGAGAAGTCATCCATTTTCTCAAGGCTATTTCCCCTGTCTTCACTTGTTGGAATTGGTCTCCCAATGACAACCTGTCAAAAACAATTTTATTATACTAAGGCCCGGAAGGAATTTCCTTGAAATTTCCCCTCCTACTCAAGCCAATTTAGAATCTTTTTTTGAGATGCAGCAGATACTTCTGCATTGCAATCATTGAAGTGCCGTTGTACAACTGAGCGGTATGGAAAAGTCCAATGGAGACAAATTACTAGTCAGTGCAACCTGTTTGAAGCTTGCTGTTTCTATTGCAGAGCACAAAAGGTCCTACTTGCTAACTGCATAATTCACTCTGATCACAGGACAGAATTATGAGACTGTTCTGTAAAATGTGGTGGGGCAGAGGTTAAGTGGCTAATACATGGGGTCAAGGTTATATGAATAAAAACAGCAAATGATACAACCCACATTGAGGAGTCTAATAGCACAAGACATCATTTTACTGTTAATCCTTTTTGTAGCACATATTTTTAGTTCTTCTGGCAGCAAGTTGAAATGCTCAGAATTAGTTATGTGAACAATGCCTGTATATTTAATGCCTCTATCGTTGTGAACTGTTTGTAAAGTTTGGACTCCAAGTCATCAGTAACAATGTTATTAGCAGGAATTACTGCTGGATTTGACAGAATAACAAATAAAAAACTTGCTCATTACCTCAAAAGCTGAGCAAAAAACTCCAAGGAACAATTTTTTTCCCTCAGGCAGCACCACTAATACATGTACACATTAGCTTTTCTGACATAATGCTAAAATACTAATACTCATTTTGTACAAAATGACATCATGAAAATGGTTCACAGCATATTTTTATCTCACTAAATTATTATTAATGAACAGCAGTGACTTGAAAAGATATTCTAATGTTAGCGTAGCACTTAAAGCCCCAGTGCTGCTAACTTTTGATGATAATTTCACCATTTTTATTTTGAATGTGAACCATAATTCCTTGTTCTTCTCCCCAAAGAATGTTGATATACACAGTATCCAGCTTGTTAACTCAGCCCCTATGGTTGTAAAGTGCATTGTTATTGTTGAAAACTGACTTCTGGTCCGGACTAGAATTCAAATTTAAACAATAACCATGCATTTTACACATATAGATGCTAAGTTGACAAGCTAAATAGTGGGTGTTTCAACATTCTTTGGGGAGTAGAATAAGAAATTGATTTATAGAATAAAAATAATGAAAAAAAAACCACCAAAAGTTAGCAGCACTGGGGCATTAAGCTATCTTAGAATATGATACAGAACCAGGTAAACATATATATTCACTTCAAACATATTTATACAGCTAAGGGCATCAATCGATGTCACAACAAGAAAATAATAACATTGAAAAGAATTGTTGGCTGCCAGTCAAAGTGTAAAATTAAAATCAAAACTTTTTGAATAATATAATCTAAACAGTAATGTGATTTGCATCTAAAAACAAAATGCTATTTGAAAAAAAAGACTGCTTTACACACAATAGTGAATCTTCATGGCTATACTCACATCTGGACACTCATTCTCAATGTTCTGTTGAATTGAAAGTATGTGATCTGGCATCGAAGTGTTCTGCTGCCTATCTCGTCTCTGCTTGGCAGCATCAATCAAGTCATGTAGAAACCACCTTTGAGGTCTTGAAGATGGAGCCTGATAAGAAAAGTAAATTTCAATGAAAAATATCTTATAGCATTGTTCACAATAGTATCAGAGATATTATTTACAAAACCCAATGGCGTAACAAAACAGCCAATATGACAGTATTTGGTCTATACATTCTGATGCTGCCCCTTTCTGTCCCATTAGAATCAAACAGTTGCTGTACCAATATGAAATTTATGTGTAAAATTGATACAAACTGACAAACTAGTATCAATAGGTGGTAAGATTAAAATACACCTTGAGAAGAAACGTTGGTCTCAGTTAGTAGTGTTTTTCATTGAAATAAACTCAAACAAACCAGTAAAGAATGACCACATGTAATTTTTCTTGGTGAACGCAAATCTTTGACAAATGCCCAGTCAAGATCTGCACAATTAACGTTTCTCCAATTTCACCCAAAATTGTCACATGTGCAGGGATACCTAAGAAAGTGTAGCTTTTGAATGAAAACGATAGCTTTGACACCGTGCAGCATAGCTTGGTTAGGGAAATGATAGTTGCTGGAATGGAATCCATAAGTTTGGTCGTCTAAAACGATAGCTTTGAAAATATTTTTATGTTAATGGCGTAAACAAGATGGCTGACAGCAAATGCAGTGGTAGCAGCGGTAAATATTTTACCTGTTTTCGACAAAAATCACCAAGTTGTGTTGTGTAAGATGCTGCGTTCAGTGAGGTTCACGTTCGATTACACTTCCGTAAACACAGAATAAAAAGACAAAAAGAACCCACATAAAATACTTTCCAGTGCATGCGAATGCACGTTTTCTTACCTTTGCATGATCATTGATATTTTGTGCAAATTCTCGTTGCCACTGTTTATCTCTTTCACATGTGATTCTTCCCTGGTATGCATCAGGCAAGTCTTTCCGTAGTCTTTCTGGGTCCATTTTCTCAATGTTAGGTTTCACCCATTCTGGCACTCATCAACATTGGGTAAAGTCTAAGATATTTCATAAAGAGACATTTATTGTAATTACAATCTTTCCAGGAATTTTCAATGACATGCTGAGTGTAGCTGGATAGAGCTCCTTTGTGTTATGCTGAGAATGATTGCTGAGAATGAATTTTTTGTGACACAGTGTTGATGGAGGAGGAAATCTTTGATAACCCACTTCAGTTGGCCTAACCAAAATAAGAACCAGATATGAACTGAATTGCCTCGCGTGCACATTTTGTAAAGTACTTCTTGGGGTATTGGCTTTTATGACATTACATTGTTTTTATTCCCGAAATTAATCCAATCTATCTAAATTTGACATTATCCCCACTGTATTACGCAATGAAAAAAAAGAAAAGAAACCATTTGAAAAATTATGATCCAACAATATCTGTCGATGCAAGTGCAAATGGCTGAGCAGGCTCTTAACTGGCAGAGGTCGCGTTTGCGTATAAATTCTGCATATTTCACATATAATTGCCATGTAGAACGAGTTGACCTACTTCACAGTATCTCAATGCGCCCAAAAACGATACAATCATCTGTGCCGCGCCGTGTAGCAGCAAAATGAGTTCGTGACCTTTGAAGTACGCGTTTCAAAAAATAAATACCCATGGGAACCTGCTCACCACGCCACGCAACTCATGTACAGCTGACTATGGTGCACTTGTCAGGCGATGCGATGGTCGATGATTCTGGTTATTGCCTATATTGTCAAGTTCAATGCCTAATTTACGGAAACACGAACTCTGTCTAGTGTATTCGAAGCTCTGCGTACAGGTTGTGCACACGGCCTCTACCACGTGCTGTCCTGTGGACAGTGTGGTACAAGCCGTCGGCCTACCACCGTACCGCCGGGAAACGCAGACCTATTGTACGCAGGAGCATGGCAGGAGCTAGCCTACTGCTCCTGATTTAACATCAATGCCAACATGGAAATCTCATGAAAAATTTGTCATTGTTGGTTCTGTAGCTAATACAATCTTGAAAAGCAACTTAAAAGACACAGACTGTTATTTTCTCGATCCGCTATCTGCGGACTACGTGCTGAAGTACATTGACTGTTCATGTCAACGATCGTTTCTCCCTCTGCAGAGTTTCTGTATCCCGTTCAACAACGCTGTACCTCGATCACACGATAGTGACGCTATGTAGCTGTGCAGTATTGAAACTTATCATAAAATGGCCACCTCGTCTAACAGTAACACGTATTGTCAGGATTATCGTACGGAAAAAAGACTGCAAAACTAAGACTTATGAATCTTCATCAGAATTGAACACATCATGATTGTACACGAGTATCAACGTGAATGCACGTTGAGCTCGGCAGTTACACAAGCATGGTACGCTACATGCATAGCCCTACGAGTATGGCGACAGTGTCCGGCTTTGGCTACGCCGGGGGCTACGCCGCCTACCGGAGGTGGGAGGCGGCGTAGCCAAAGCCGGACACTCTCGCCATACTCGTACTGCTAGCTACATGCACTGCCGCGATGCCGATCGTATGCATTCCAAGGCCTATCCCGGAATTTGTTTCACAAACAACCTCAAAGGAGAGCAAACATACTTCTATGGACAATGACGAATACGTTTCTTGGCGAAGCAAAATCAGAAGCAAAATCAAAACAGTGCAGCAGTACATGAAGTAGGTCATGGCCTTGGACTCTGTGCACGAACCTGATTGGACACTTCAATACCTTTGACCCAAAGTTATTATTCATCAGCACTTCCATGCCATGAGGTAGGTAGAGAACGTATTACGTACGCAGTGTACGCTGTGTGTTAGGAACGCACACAGGGAATGCACAGCGTACACTGCGTACGTACGCAGGGCTAGCGAGAGAGTTGCCGACATCGACGGTTATTTACGAAAAAAGAATAAAAGACTGGCATTTTTGGAAGCGATCGAGTAGCTGCGGTAGGCAGGGATACGACTTGGGCCCAAGAACGCTGAATTTCGGCAGTAATTTGGCTTTTACGTCAAGTCCAAAAATGGATTTGAAGTCACCAACTCTACGTACGGGTCTTTGCAGGGCTGTGGTGAGCGGGGCTATTAAAAGCTGTAGCGGAACACACAGCATCGTACGCAGGGCTAAGAACGTATGTACTCATTTCTGGCGATCGAGCAGCGAGGGAAACAATCAATTACCAAGGATGAAGCTAATTTGCTAAACGATATTTTATCTTGAATAGTGAGTTGAATGAGTAATAAAATATCATATTTTTAATGTTCAATACGAGGTTGAAACACGGAGGGACCGTGGTTGAAACCAGAGCTATCCAGCTGTAGCCAACCTGGACAAGCACATTTCACAGCGCCCTCAAACAGTCGATTGTTTTCACTTGTCATACGCGGCGTAACAGAAAAATTAAAACTTTCATAACTTCATTAATATCCAAGCCACGCCCACCAAAACCTTTCAGTTCTAGCCATTTGAATTCTGAAGATGTCTACCAATTTGACTGAAATACGTTCAGCCGTTTTTGAGAAATTGAGATTGAGAAAATGGACCAACAGACAGACAGACAGACAGACACACAGACAGACATCGCTGCGACATAACCTCGCTGCGCGCATGCGCACGCGAGGTAAAAATAGCTGCAAAAATATGTACAGCAGTTAATTTGTTCAGTTTGATCACAATTGAACATATTAATTAAAATCACGTGTACAAACATGTCTACTAAATATCAAAGCTGTCTGATGAGTAGTCTTTCAGAAACACATTTTTTTACACAAGTGGCAAAAATTGCCCCCCACAATACAAAAGTGCCCATTTTTACCTAATTTCAATATATCACATTAATATAAACCCTTTGAACGTGTAAACCAAATATCAAAGCAACCAGACAAGTAGTTTTTGAGAGAGAAAAAATGTTTTGACTACAAATGAGAAGAATTGCCCAAGATAAAAATTTACATATTTCATTCAAAATTCTATATCTAATATTAAGATAAGCTCTAGCAACCTGTCACCAAATATCAAAAGCTATCTCATCAGTCATTTTTGGAAAAAAAAATTGACCAAAAAATTGGGAAAATTGCTCCAAAATTATAAATACGAATATTTCACTACACTTTATACAAAATGGACTGAGGTCATCCTGAGGAACATAGGTACCAACTTTCAAAGCAATCAGACAAGCTGTTTCAGAGAAGAAGATTCTTTGACTAAAAATACCGTCAAGGACAGTGTGCTCATAGTTGGTTTGAATTGGTCCATCAAGAAATATTTAAACAAGAAAAAAAAAAGAATGGCAAAAGTAAATGAGGTCTGAAACTTTAGGTACTGGAGGTCAACTTTAGGAACAGGCTTAGCACAGGAATGTTTCAACACAGTCCTTCATGGTTTCAGCAGGTCTGCCAATATGTATCAGTTCATGAACAATGACAGGAAATGACTCAAGGTCAGTAAAGTAGCCTGTTTCAGTCACTGCCACCACTCTTACACATAATAGGCACACTGCATACAAATAGGTTAGAGATTACAGAATCTACATCTCAGATGTGTGGGCTGTTTCTGTAAATGCCACCACTCACGCACATTTGCAGGATTCCCCCTTTTTCTTACCTTATTTGAATATTTTGACACTGACATATTCATTTGAACAACGTTACATCTAAACCCCTGGGTCTATACCTGTTTGGCGGTTTGGAGCTTTTGCGTGTGACTGACGTACATCCGTACATACATACATACATACAGACACCACTGACTCACCATATAAGCTTTTTGGTATTTATATAATACCAAATATGAGGTAAAAATGAAATAAAAATCCAAAAAAAATACAAACATGCAAATTATACCCCAATTTTTACACAACTAATTAAGAATACCTAAAGGAACTTGCAAACCAAGTTTCAACGCAATCTGACCAATGGTAACTTACAGAGTTTTAGCAATTTGCAGTATATTTCCCTTTCCTTCCTTATTTGCATATTTTGACACTGGTATGTTCATTTGAACAAACCCACATCTCCATCCCTGCATGTACAGCGTACATTAAATACTAAGATGGTAGGTCCTTCAGTTTGGAAGTTTTTTGGATATGGACTGAATAACAGACATAGATACATACACACAGACTTGCAAATGAGATGCAAATGAACTGATTCACTCTATAAGATAACGTCTTTTTGGGATATATATAAATATTATATACTAATTCTCTTCATCTGAGCATGAACAAAAGAATACGGTGCTGACAATGGTAGGCAGTAGGTGGACTATTTTATGAGCAAATTAACTTCGGTAGTTTATTACGTCACGTATAGGCTGAAATTTCAGTGTGTTTCATGTACAATATTTGTTTGTATGGTACCTGTTTAACCTTTGAGTTTATTTTCTGAAGATTTGTTCAACAAAAAGTTAGTCAATGTGTGACAGGCATTGACAACAATGTCAGTGCATCTTCATTATGGAGGGAATCAAACCAATGTTTGTCAAAATCTAACAATGCAGCATATGATTCGATGTGCCATCATCACACATGCACGCCCAGAGACAAGAAGATTTGATGTCATACATATCCATCCACATTGAACTGACTGAGGAAATGTTTCAACTGTTGCGATGTCTTTTAAGCTGTGTTTTGTTCTCAACACAGAAAAAACCAAATGTTACTGTGGCTGGTACTATTTAGTAAACCGATCATGACTGTCTAAGGGGGGGGGGGGGCCATCGATAATAAAAGCTGACGCACGACAAACGTAATTCTTTCATTTAGGGGGAGTGGGTAAAAGCTCATTTTGTTTTGTGTGCGTCAAAATCGCATAAAGATTTTCTACTGTTTTTGAAGTGCGACTTTGCAGTGAGAATGCAAAACTACCTTTGCGTTCATCGAGAACAGAATGACCACAAAATACGGAGACAGAAAAGACAACGAAAAGACATGAATGTGAAATAAAAACTTGTATGCTTTTTCAACGTGAAACATGTATGTGAAACATTTTCCTATGTGCGAAATACATTAAAATGTTCTGTCTTAAAAAGTGAAACGCGTAAAGTGGAGGTTTAGTAATCAATGTGCCCTTCCGGTATTTTTTCATGGGTGTGCGGATCGTAGAGGTGTGTGTGGGTTTGTCAGAAATGGCATAATACGAAATTGATTTCTCATAAAAACTTTCGTTTTGAGGGGGTAGGGAGGGGGTTTCATGTAAACGAAGGAATTACATTTCTTGTGCGTCAGCTTTTATTATCGACAGCCCCTAAACATTTTATCAAATTTCCACTGTATAAAAACATGTGCACAAACCTAAAGGTCGTTGGGCCAGCATATCCAAAATACATGTACCATACCATATTTTGGCTGTCGATTGTGGGTGGGGGAGGGGAGACGTGAAGATTGATTGGGTATACAATATTTTTGTGGTTATTTTCAACATCAGTACAAACTATGGACTATGCTTACAGTTTTGCGAAATCATTAGTGTGGCAGTGCCCACCACCAACCATTCATGACACTGCCTCATACTTCTTGCTAGCTTACGTTCAAAAAGGTTCAGTTTTATGATTCAGTACACCACTTTCACAAATCCAAGAGAATCAATTACAACTCAAAGAGTTTACCTTTCGCACATGGATTTATATATATGCACACACATGATTTGTTTATCTTGTAATTGTTCTGGCTTACACGGCAGATGTTCAAGCAGTTGACACCTCTGAGTATCACTGACCGATTGACAATTGTTTGAGTAGTGGAACCGAAGTTTCCCAAGTGCCCTTGTGTTTCTTCATAAAGTCATTTTCCCAAAAATCTTTGTAATTGGAAAATCCTTTAAAATTATGTGGATTTCTGTATGGTCTACGTGTTTATGAAATGATAAACATTCATGCCATTCCAATAATTTTTGTTGACTGGTGGTGTGTTATTTTCACTGAGCGGTACACCTTACTGTTGCTATTGTTATTGATGTGTTTATGAATTTTCGAATAGTAAGGATGTCTTTGATATCCAATATTGGAGTTTAAAGGGTGTTAGCGAAGTGACAGAGATGTAAGAGGATATGGCTAACCTTCAAGCAAATCAACCCCTTGATTCTTCAATTGGTGTGAAGTCATCATCTTTAAACTGGAGAACTGGTCTCCAGTTTGAAGTTGAACGATGTCTATATCTCATCCGCACTTTACCATCAAATTCCTTGAACTGGAAATGCAATGGCTTTGACTGTCCCTTGAAGTTCTTCACCATGTGTGGCAACAGCCATTTCTTTATGTCAAACACTCCTTCTACATGTTTGACAAATACAGGGACATTATATGAATTCATCACAGCACGATCCATATCTGCACAGAAAGACATTCAGAATAATAAACACTAAAGGGAATAGGGGAAGTGTGCTTAAGACTGCGTTCACAAAAACCAGGGGGGCTGGAGGAATTCGGGTAACATTTGAAAATTTTTGGGGTTAGAGGAGGGGGGACTGTAAAGTTTTGCTCTACCTACAGGGGGACTTTAAAATTTTTGGTTCCCTTTTTTTATGATTCCAAGGTTTGGTTGAAAATTCAATGAAATTTAATTACATTTTTATGTAATTCCATTGTTTTAATGTTAGTAATAATTATGAAAGATCTAGAACCATTTTGTACCATTTCATTACTTTTGTCTCAAAAAAAATTTAAAAATTTATGAATTTTCGTTAAAAAGCAAACAAGTAGGCGTAGTATTGGGGCAGAAGCTGGAACTGTTGATAAGTTTTTCAATAGTTCTTTGAAATATATCAAATACAGTTGCTTGCTGTCTCCCTAAAGTATGCTGAAACACATATTATTCAGTTTGTCGACAAAAGCCTGCATATGGGAATATTGGGTGATAATTGAATCAGAGTCCAGACTGAAAGTCATTTGTCAATGATACAAATGCGGGATACATATTCACAGGCTGTGTTGGCACGCTGAATACTGTACAGTTCAACACTGTAGGGAGTTGAACAAGAATGCAGTTGTATAAACTGAACAAAATTATTGTCAATATTATCAAAGTTAATACAGCTACTGTCCTGCTACTGCCTACAGGCAGTGTCACTGCTACTGTATACTATAGCAGTAGTGACAGAGATAGTTCTGACCATGAAGTAGCTGAAGAAGAGTTTGGGTCATATGACACTCATGACGGTGAAACATATTTGTACACAAGATCAGGCCAGAAAGCACGACACAGAAGACCAGGAGACTTGAAAGTTATCTGGGATTTTTGAATTCTAGCACATGAGAATAATCAAATATTTCAATTATTAAAGAAAAAAGATAGGGTCACCATGCTTGATTTTCTAAATTTTCATATTAGTAAAACAGTAAAGATTCTAATTTAAAAAATACCGTCAATGACGCTGTAGCTTCTCTAATTAGTGGCCAGGTCAGATAATTGGTTATTGGCATGGAGTTGCTGGCAAATAGTTGATGATGTAGTGGCATGAGGTGGATATGGACCCAAAGAACCCAACAGATGATTAAATATATCAATCAGAAAAAATTGTAAGTTACAGTATAAACTGCCTAAAGATAGTTCATTGTGGAAAGAAGTTAAATAATTAAGAAATAAGAAATAAAAATCCTGAAATAGTAATGACACACTTCCCTGCTGACCTGAGTGCATGTGAAATGAACAACCTGGCGTCTGTAAATTAAATGTATACCAAGTGAATAATTAAGTCACTATTAACTGTTAAATGCAATTTCTAAAGAGTCCTTTGAAAATGATGAAAAATGCTTATTTGGGGTTTGTGTTTGTAAATGTACCGCATGGCCAATACTAGTAATTGTCATATTATAGAAAAAAATTGAAAGTGATGAAATTACAGTTTTAATAGGCATATTTTCCTTGAAATATATGACCCTGTAAAGAATATATGCTGGAAGTGTTGAAAAGTAATTTCTTTAAAGAAATTACTCTGTGATAAAGGATTTTATTCTTTGAGCTTAACATATTCAAACATTGCAGTTTTTTCAATGTTGTGCAGTGCAAAAATTTTTAAATGCCTTAAAAATACAAATTTTGGCAGAATTACAGTCTTTGTGATGTAAAATTAGGGGTTGACAGAAAAATAATGGTTAATCTGTTTGAAGTACTACTTGACTATGATCTAAAAATAAGTACTAGTATGCTGTAAGTGGAATGGTGTGGCGTCATCCACATGCAGCAATAGGAATGCCTTTGTCTCTCGCCCCTCATTTCCAGCCTGCCCCATCCCTGAAACATAGGGCCAAAGTCCCTGAAGCTACTATAGACATGGATACAAAATTAAGTATTTCCTTACTGTATGAAATTATCTCACTAAGGTCATCCTAGGAACATGTAAACCAAATATTAAAGCTGTCTGACCAGCGGTTTTGAAAAAACAAGCGGCTCAACAGTTGACAGAGCTCTGCTGTGTTATGTAGAGAATACCTTTTGTGACACATGTATTGATGAAGAAGGTGGATATCTTTGACAGCTCATTTCAGGATGGCCTGACCAAAATAGCGTCAATGACACTGTAGCTCCCATCCTGGACTATTTAGTGTTTGTTCTCTGGTCAGATATTTGAACATGTGTGAAAGGGATAAAGTGCATGAAGTGAAAATACTTAAATGAAATGTACTGGAGACAGTGAAATATGTTTAATGTAATTATTCAGAATATAAAATGGAAAAAATACAGAATTAGATATATCGAATACTGTGATACAACCATTAACTCAACAAGTCATTTACAATGACATAGTCCCCACTTGTAATAGGAGTATTAGTCTTGATGGGGCAGGAAAATGTGGTCATTAAGAAGTATCACTGGGGTGTATATGTTGAGATCTATGGGCACATAGGTCTATGTTGTTGTTCCCAATTTGAAACACATGAGGCATGTCTAAGTTATGGTTCTAAATCGGGAAAAAAGATCAGACCTCTAGCAGTATTGGCCAGCCAAGAAATACATATGCGCATTATAAATGAGGTACAAGATGTGACATCTTAAGGTCTAATATCCTATCAAAATTGGAGGGTATAGAACTTGTGGTTACTGAAATATGCATATATATGTATAATCAAAGTCAAAGGTCATCGAGGTCACATGACATTTTGAAAAAAAAAATTATATTGCTAATTAATCCCTATATGCCAAAAATCAGATCTCTAGCTCTATTCACTTGCCCAGAATTAGATGTGTACATAATTAATGAGGTAAAGCGTGTGTTGTCATAAGGTCTCCCATACTACTAAATACAAAGGACATAGCACTTGTGGTTACTTATTTATTGACATAAACATATATTTTAGGGAAATGGTCATCGAGGTCCCATGACATTTGGTCAAAAAATTTCTCTCCTATAGTTATCCCTATATACCAAAAATCAGACATCCAGCTCTTTTGGCTCGCTCAGAATGAGATATGCGCATAATTATTGAGGTACAGTATGTGGCGTCATAAGGTGTCCCATCATACCAAACATGAAGGGTGTAGCACTTGTGGTTACCGAGTTATGGAAAAATATGTATATTTGAGGTCAAAGGTCACCGAGGTCACGTGACATTTTGTCAAAAAAATTGTTTTGCTAAGTTATCCCTATATACCAAAAATCAGACCTCCAGCTCTATTGGCTCGCTCAAAATTAGATATGTGCATAATTAATGAGGTACAATATGTGGCGTCATAAGGTGTCCCATCATACCATACATGAAGGCTGTAGCACTTGTGGTTACTGAGTTATGGACAAATATGTATATTTGAGGTCAAAGGTCACCGAGGTCACGTGACATTTTGTCAAAAAAAATGTATTGCTAAGTTATCCCTATATACCAAAAATCAGACCTCTAGCTCTATTGGCTCGCTCAAAATTAGATATGCACATAATTAATGAGGTACAATATGTGGCGTCATAAGGTGTCCCATCATACCATACATGAAGGCTGTAGCACTTGTGGTTACTGAGTTATGGACAAATATGTATATTTGAGGTCAAAGGTCACCGAGGTCACGTGACATTTTGTCAAAAAAATTGTGGGAAAGGTCACTCCTATGCACTTCCATACCAAGTTTCAAATCAATCTGACTTGTGGTTTCAGAGCAGGAGATTTTTTGACCAAAAATGGGAGAAAATTACAAAAAAATTCATGAAAAATAGCAAGTCCAAGATACTGACCCAAGATGTGCACAATCATTTCACGTCAGCCCAAAGTACTTACATGCTAATTTTTCATGTAATCTGCTCAGTGGTTATTGAGTTTTTTCAATTTTGACTGTTTTTACATTTTTTCACTTAATTTGCATATTTTTGGCAATGACAACTTCATTTGAACAAAATCTCATCTACAGCCCATCATCCATGTACACACCAAATATCAAGATGAAATGTACAGCGGTTTTGGAGTTTTTGATGTTGACGGACAGACATACAGACATACAGACATACAGACACACAGACATACAGACATACAGACATACATACATACAGACATTTCCCTAGCCTATAAGAATAGCTTCCATTGCCATATATACATATGGCTATGGGAGCTAAAAATGGAAAAAAATTCTGTAAAAATACAGATTTGCATATTTCATCAGACTATATTAGTCTATAATAGCAAACAAACGAGAGTTAATTACATTCTAATTCAAGTGAACAAGACTTGCTTAAATCAAGATTTACGTCATAAAAAACAGCATATCTGTCAGGTTATAAAGAATCTTGAGCTAATTATCTTTTAATATCAGTATTTTCATCCTATTAACCAAGCACATTTTAACTTTCAAATTAACATTGTAAGTAAGTTCTGTTGAATAAGTTGAGACTGTGCGTACTCAGAGAAAGCACACTGAAGAGACAAATGTTTGAAACTTAAGAAGTTCAAGGTCATCAAAAGCATTATAAGGAATCATGTTACACTTTCATTGCACTGTTTACACAGATTGCATAAGTGCTATAAATAGCACATGAGGAATCTTACAGCCAAGATTTACCATAAAAACCCTATCACTTTGACCACTCTTTTAATTGACCACTCTATTTTTTTCCACAAAAAGTACCAAGTCAACCATAAATGGAAATTAGAACTTTCTCTACCTCTATTTATTTGACCACCCTATCATGACAAACTATTATGAGCAATTTCTTTAGATAACATAAACAGTTCGTGTTCACTCTTAATTTAGAGATGTATTTTGGAGCATTGCGCATGCGCAGTTCTACATTTGCATAAGCGACCCGTTCAACACGAAAATGGATTTTTCTCAGGGTACGCACACCGCACCGGGTGCTTTCGGCTCTTGTGTAAAGGCGATGGAGAGACATATTCGGGTCAAGCTTGGAAGCAGAAACAGTTTGGACTTTCAGTTAACGTCATGGCTACCAGCGAGGGTGGAAAGTTAGGATTTCCGGTAGATTTTATGCAATACTTTCAGCGATCCTCTCAGGGTTTCCGCCATGTTGTTTCTGTCAGAATATCCATGATTTCATTCAGCTATATTCAAATCCATCGTACAGTGTCTTTTTCGGCCGATTTTTTCATCCCACGTGAACAACACTGTCGATGAACAATTGGTGGACACAAAGGCCAGCATTTTATGGCCGTTGCGCCTTGGGGGACATTGGGGGACACTCGGCATTTCCTTACATGCATCGCGGCCTACTTCTATTTTTGGAAATTCCGACGTTTTAGCTTTGATCTCATGCATGGCGACTTATAGAACAGCCCGCGAAGGAATTCTTTTAGTGAAAAAAATACAGCCTTCAATTGTCCATAGTTTCATCCAAGTGTTCAGCTGCGTCAAGTGGTAGCCCTGCGTACAATAGTGTGTGTTCCCGGCGCTATACGTCCTCCCATCCGTGTAACGCCAGGAACATACAGCGTTGTACGCAGGGCCGGCTACGTCTAGTGGCAGTATACGAATTGAATCAAGTCATTGGTACGTACCGCACTTTAGATGGGTTCAAACTTAAACTGAGTTCGATGTTAAGTGATAAGAGGGGAAATACACCATTATAAATATTTAGGATTTTGATCTCGTTTGAAAATAAATATTGCATGTATCAGATATTGTAGAGTACAATAACAAATTGTCTTCTGGAGAGTCAAAACATTTTGATGTTAGGGTTGCCAAGCAAAGTTTTTTTTTAGATGATATATGATGGGGTCACATGGATAAGTAACCTGGCTCTGTGATTAGTCAATTTGGTGATGCATCTTCAAGGTCTGCAGTTTGGGTATTTCTACAAGAGATACCTTGAACTTAGTATTGTTATTCCAGTAATTTTGTATTGCTTTTCATGACTGAGGATCTGAATTAAAAAAGACACTAAAAAGACACTACTAAATCATATTGCAGTATCTTTATTATATTTCACAACACCATGAACATGTATAACAATATAAGTATTATAATTTTCAAATAAATACTCTTGCAGTAAATAAATGTTTCTCTGTCTTGTTTTTGTAGTACTTTATAGTGCTGCATGGACAGTCCTGTTGAGTAACTACTATGAGTGATATTCTGCTGACATGTGTCTTTTATATTAACCTATAAGAACAAATGCTTTCATTGCACTGTGCAAAAAATATGACGATAAAAAAATAAGAACAAAACCGAAAGAAACCCTCAAACTAGGTTTTTGGAGGAAACGGTTTTCCCTAAAACAAGAGCAAAATCAAAACAACCTGAAAATCAGCCTATAAGCTTGACTAGACAAACGTTATAATGCACATGAAGCAAATTTTATTTAGGCAAATTTTATCATCCTGGTGTCGTACATCTGACTAAAATTCCCCTTCAATTGGTTTCCTTCCATTAGTCCAGATCCTCCCAACCGCTTCATGGCGAGACTCCTTTGGCGTCGTTGGCGTGTAGCAAAAGACTGAGGGGAAGGGAAATTAAATACAGTTTTAGAAATGTCAGTTATGGAAGCCTAGCCCCGAGGGTCATTGCGGAAGCTTTAGGATTTGACGATCACCTGAGACGTACCTCTGCAGACTAGTCGTCCATCGGAGCATCAACGTACGTTCACCGTGGCGATGGCGGAAGAAGTTTCTACCTCCATGCAGCATCATATTTATTATAAGCCATACACAGCCCCATCGCAATATATTCGAAATGATCAACATTAACAGGCAGGGAGGGACAAACAGTCGACGGTACAATGGCGAAGTTTAACACCAAAAGAAATACAACTGCCGTGCATGCAAACATGAAATACAAGTCCGGGCAGCGGGCTCTGCGTCGCAGGGTACCGGCGTTTTGTGGCCCCAACGCCGGTAAAACACACAGCCCTGCCACGCAGGCCTTGCATCGTGCTCCCAGGAAAGTTAAAAATTAAGCGCTGGTTCCACAAATTTATCATGGGATCACTGTAAAGAGGTTTATTAACCGTTGATTCCTGATCAATTGTAACTGTGGACCTGATTCGGCAAGTTTACCGTATACAGCAGAAGCTTCCGAAGGAGTACACACGGTGTAGACAGTCAGGCAGAAAACTTCGCGCGATCCGCGCGATCGGAGCTAGCTCTGACCTCTGACATTTAGGTACGATCAACTTCCTGCTCTACGCACGCGCAGCAAAGGGTCAACGGGTCAAAACGTTACTGCGAGTGCGCATAATACATCTCTAAATTAAGACTGAACACGAACTGATAAATGGTGGTTCAGAATATATCAAAGTTGGGATTCAGGAAATAAGATGCCTTTACATGTTTTAATCCTCAAAGATGGTAAGCATTTCACTATGAACTGTCAAAAAAAGTTGAACTTTCTGATAATTCCACACTAAAATTATTTTGGCTTTGATGATTTCCTAATTAATTCAATTATCTAAAATCATATCAATTATTTTTTTCTGGGTGAATTGATAGGGTTTATACAGTACAAGAATTACATACAATGTAAGTCAAACTTTGACCAAAAATGACAAAAAAAATTCCTGGAAAATACACATTTGCATATTTCATCACAATTTGAACAAATCTAAGTTGGGTTATCCCTAGGGACCTGCATACCAAATAACAAAGCTGTCTGACCAGCGGTTATTAAGAAGAAGATTTTTTACCAAAAACACCTTTTTTGGCATTAATTTGCCTATTTTCAACAATATCAAAAAATTAAAAAAAATAGTTTCTCAAAATCATATTTTTCATCTACACAACAAATATCAAATCAGTAAGTACTGCGGTTCTCAAGATATTTGAGTGGACAGACGCCTCACAAACGGACATACATACATACATACATACATACATACATACATACATACATACATACATACATACATACATACATACATACAGACTGACGACGGACGCCGGACGGATACCCATCCCAATAGCTTCTATAGACTATAGTCTATAGTAGCTAAAAAATAGTTTGGTCTTATATTTATAATGTTAATAATTTCTGTATTTGTTAAAATATGCCCATCTCAAAAACTTTGTTTATACTGTAGCTTAGAATTTTTTTGATTGATATATTTAATCATCTTTTGGGTTCTTTGGGTCCATATCCCACCTCATGCCCTACATTATCAACCATTTGCCAACAACTCCATGCCAACAACCAATTACCTGACCTGGCCACACATTAGAGAAGGTACAGCGTCATTGACGGTATTTTTTTCAATTCTAATAGCTTCTCTGTCTATACATAGACGAGAAGCTAATAAAAATGTGTGACTAGATGGAATTATTTTAATTTTAGCAAAATTAGCATTATTTCACCAAAAATTTCAGCGATTAAAACTTTTATTTGATGGAATATTTTATCATTCCTTATTGGTATTGTCAATTTAGTAAACTTCTAACTAGCATTTAATGTGCCCAGGCATTCACAATTCGTATACTCTTTCATGGCCATCATTTTGGTGTGCTCTTCAGCAGGTGCCATTGGTGTGGCCAGTTCAAGTTGGATTACCTTAAAGCCGCACTTTTCAATCCCAGGTTTTCGCATTAGTGGAATTCTCCTCCCAGTCAAACGCTTGACCAGTAAGATGTTTGATTTCTATAACACTGATTACACAAAGTGATCTCAACCTTTTATCACATTTTGATAATCCTGCAAACAGAGTTTATGCAAGCTATTGATTGACGGTCGGTTCAAATCACCAACGGTCATTGATTCCCAACCACAAACGCTCAAATTTCCTTAAAAGATTGTCTTCCATTTGCATTGGACTTTGAATATAACCACAGAATTCGATCGACAGCAACTTCGCGCTGACCACTTTGCAGCCTGTGCGTTTTTGCGGCCGGGGAAAACTAAACATAGGGCCAAAGTCCCTGAAGCTACTATAGACATGGATACAAAATTAAGTATTTCCTGACTGTATGAAATTATCTCACTTAGGTCATCCTAGGGACTTGTAAACCAAATATTAAAGCTGTCTGACCAGCGGTTTTGAAAAAACAAGCAACTCAACAGTTGACAGAGCTCTGCTGTGTTATGTAGAGAATAACCTTTTGTGACACATGTATTGATGAAGAAGGTGGATATCTTTCATTAACATTGTAAGTGAGTTCTGTTGAATAAGTTGAGACTGTACATACTCAGAGAAAGCACACTGAAGAGACAAATGTTTGAAACTTAAGAAGTTCAAGGTCATCAAAAGCATTATAAGGAATCATGTAACTTTCATTGCACTGTTTACACAGATTGCACAATTGCTATAAATATAGCACATGAGGAAGCTTACAGCCAAGCTGTACCATAAAAACCCTATCACTTTGACCACTCTTTTAATTGACCACTCTATTTTTTTCCTCAAAAGTAATTTTATTTTATCCTTACCAAGTCAACCATAAATGGAAATTAGAATTTCTCTTATCTCTATCTCTATCTCTATTGACTATTTTGAGCAATTTCTTTAGATAACATACAGGGCACAATAAATGACGGTTCAGAATATGTCAAAGTTGGGATTCAGGAAAGTTGCCTTTACATGTTTTAATCGTCCAAGATGGTAAGCATTTCACTATGAACTGTCAAAAAAGGTTGAACTTTCTGATAATTCTACATAAAAATTATTTTGGCTTTGATGATTTCCTGATTAATTCAATTATTTAAAATCATATTAATTATTTTTTTCTGGGTGAATTGATAGGGTTTATACAGTACAAGAATTACATACAATGCAAGTCAAATTTTGACCAAAAATGACAAAAAAATTCCTTAAAAATACACATTTGCATATTTCATCACAATTTGAACAAATCTAACTTGGGTTACCCCTAGGGACCTGTATACCAAATAACAAAGCTGTCTGACCAGCGGTTATGAAGAAGAAGATTTTTTATCAAAAACACCTTTTTTGGCATTAATTTGCCTATTTTCAACAATATCAAAAAATTAAAAAAAACAGTTTCTCAAAATCATATTTTTAATCTACACAACAAATATCGAATCAGTAAGTACTGCGGTTCTCAAGATATTTGAGTGGACGGACGCCTCACAAACGGACATACATACATACATACATACATACATACATACAGACTGACGACGGACGCCGGACGGATACCCATCCCAATAGCTTCTATAGACTATAGTCTATAGTAGCTAAAAAGTGGCATTTTCTGGAGCGTGTGTCCGCGTGTTGCCTGTTTGGCGTCCACTTACACATTTAACGCCGCCATAGCTTGGTGTCCTTTTAAAGGGAGGCTCTGCCTTTAAGTCGGCTTTGACTGATAATTCAAAAAAGTCGACTGTCTTTAAAAATGAATCAATTAAAGAACTTGCCTGGGAATATGGCTCTACAATCTACTAATAACAGGTAGTGTTGGACACTTCTGAGCAGAACTGCCCAATAGATTTCTATATTTTCTTTGTGTGCATCCTAATACATATGCAGCTACATGATCATTGTAATCCCTAAGCAATTATAGTGTTAGCTGGCACTCTTTAATTTTTGGTAAATATTATTTATAGAAACTCATTATCATGACAATTAAATTTATTGTTATGGAAAATGGTCTCCACTCTACCAGAAAATCCTGGGAAGAACATGATGATAATTGGGGGGGACTTTAAAATTTTTGATCATATAGACGGGGAGCTTGAAAATTGTTAAGGGTATTGAGGGGGGGGGGATCTGAAAAAAAAAAAAGATTTCAATCACAATCCTCCAGCCCTCCTGTTATTTGTATACGCAGCCTTACATTTCCTTTTTTTACTCAGGACAATGAAAACTCACAGCATGTTGCCTAAGTGACTTGAAAAAACTCAATCTGAGGAAAGTTAATGCTGAAATTACAATATTAGTATCAGACACCTACCGTCTTATCAGAAACCTATATGGTAGTTTTCTCATTTTGTACAATATCATGAATGCATAATCTTAATGCAAGGGGGTATACTGGTGTTTGTAGCAAATCATGTCACTCCTTTAAATTAAAACTTACCATCCATTGTATAAATGTTTGTCTTCTTCAAGTGTCTGCTGATGCAGGAAAACAACTGGTCAATATCCTCGTGAGTATGACCGACCGGTAGGAAATGAAGGTCAACCTGTGATTGTGAAGGATACATCACTGAAAAATAGTGACCATTCAAACACATGGAAAAACATTGTATTCTTTCACTTTAATTTACCATTTTCCATAGAGGATAGAGATAAGGAAATATCTTGATAACTCTGTGCCTGATTTGAAATTAAGGGGAAGTTCACCAAGGCTGATTTTTGCGTATGTGCTGCCTTTAGTGTCACTTATTCCGAAAAGCCATTTTCACCATTCTACAATGTACCTCATGCAATTTTTTACAAAAACAGATAAAAATAGTAGTGGAAGTTGTAGTTTAGGGCTTTTTCAACTCAATTTATTTTGGATCATGGAGAGAAAGTGAAAAGCTTGGCGCTTTCATCATGTGATATGGCAAAGAAATCGCGGGGAAATGGCTTTTTCCAGAATAAACGACCCAAAAGCTATGTAAAAATCAACCTTCCAACCTCCCTTTGAAGTTTTACACTACAGGTATAATCACACCCGTTTAAACTCATTGTCTATTTTAAAGGCACATAAGCTGTAACTTGTATCAAGTTTTTTCAGTATTCTGCTTCTGTATATCAACTACAGTGTTTGACCCAATCCATTTGTCATGCAGAAATTTCAGGTGTTTTTTGGGTCAATGCAGCTTGTATGTGTGTAGTGATCATTGCTTACTGTTTTCAAATGAATTCTAGTCTGGACTTGAAAACAATTTTCAACAATAACAATACAGATTACACTCATATAGATTGTGCTGATATGCTAAATACTTGGCATTAAATTACAGTTCAGGCATCCAATGCAGAAAGTTTAGGGAAAACACAAAACAAAAGTTCTAAAAAAATAGACAAAAGATACAGCTTATGGAGCTTTAATATGAGGTGTCTATTTAAAGTAACACTATTTGCTAAATAAACTCACCATATCAAATACTTTGTACTGCACCAACACATAAGCAAGACTTAACATGTATCGATTTTTATTTTCACGATAGCAGTTGTCTAATTGAGTAATAAACATCTGGATAAACGGGCTCGGTTGTCAAACAATGTTTGCAGCAGCAGGTGCATGGATAGGTTGCTGTCGTGTGGATAGTTCAACAGGTCACGAAAGCCGGTATTATTTTACCACCTGGTACATTAGTATGGATAATATTGCCTGTATTTTGGAGAAAAGAAAAAATATCGGGAGAATTATTTCATACATTATTTAACAATTTCTGTACTTGACTATTAGAATCAATGACATTTATATGACATGCAGACATGCAATATGAGCGATATAACCTAAAATAAAATTACTGAGCAATCATAAAATCACACACAGCCTCCTCTCCCCATTCATTATTCCTCCCTTGTAATAGTCGCGCCAGCAGCTTACTGACTACGCATGCGCGCATTCATAATATACTATGCGAGTAACCGGAAGTGTACCCTTCTTTCGTGGGCGCCGCCATGTTTTTTGAGTGCTCGTAAATAAACAAATTCGAAACGTGCTCTCTATTATTTTATAACATGCCATTAATAAAATATATCTTTTTTATTAGCGAGTAATTATTATTATCCACCCTGTCGCTGATACAAAATTTCTTATCACGCCTAAAAATTAAAAGAAGAGAGAAAACTGTCGTGCATATGAACGAGAACATTTGCAAAGAATGCTGGGATTGAACCTTAGAAAAGCGCCCTCTGTGTCAATAACTATGTGCAAAATTTACCCGTTTTTAGAAGTAACGCTGGTTTTCAGCTTACAATATCGGAAGTTGGGCGGTACAGTTACTATTGCAAAGTTAATGATGGCACAATACGTCCCTTGTTAAACACAATATATAGTAATCATGGTAAAAATTGCAAATTTATGTCAAACTTTTTTACACATAACAGAAAATCTATACCTAAAGGGGTCCGACATCATGTACGTGAACTGTCATTAGAGGGTAGGCTCTAAACCGGTCATACTTGTACAAACGTATATAGAAAGTAACAATTAATTCTATTTTATCCTTTATGATTACTAATCATGAATCGATACAAATTACATTTTTAATCTCAACGCCTGGCGCGACACCAAGGGCTGAGCCCTATATAATATTAGTATCATCTGAATAATCATATATCCCTTTGGAGTCATGATTGAGGTAAACAGAGGAATGATACCAGCATTGCCATCATGGACTGGCTGATGCAACAGGAGTTTTCTGAATCTTTTTTCTCATACATGAAAAATAATTACAAAGTCATAAAATCAGCTTGACCTATAATTCTTGAGTATATAATTTTGTCATATTTTTATTTAATTTTACATAATGATAAGTTTTGTTTCCAACAAAATCTCATAAACAGTCCAGGTTGCATCCATGTACCGGTACAAAGGAGATATGTTCAATGGTTCTAAAGTCGTTACAGGATACACACCGACACGGTACTGCATTACAAGCAGAAATTTCCACTATAAATGCTTAATTTTTGTAAATCTGGACAAATGTCAAAAAGTCAGCTATTGATCGAACGTGTTTGGTTTGATCCAAGAATCTCCTTATTTTACCATGTTAAAAAGAGGCCCTTGTCATTCAATCATATTGATGTCTGAAAATCTTAACAAACTAAAAAAAATATTGTTTTTGTCATAGAATGCAAGTTTCAAAAACATGTGCTACACCTTGAGTGAAACAGATAGTGTTTACCTCAAATAGATGGTTATAGCCACTGTTTATTATACCAGCATTCAAAAACTACCCTCAGTGTAAAATGACATGCATCATCAGCAGTTCCACAGTGCACCCATGACTTCTTATATTCCCATTGAAATAACCACAGACAGTAGGGGAAGATTTTTATGCAGATTTCCTCCTTAAAACACTGTGTTACATGAATATATCTAATTAACATTAGAACTTTCATCCTGTGGCCCACATACTTCTACAATCGTTTGTGTTGTAAACACAAATTTGTGCACTTTCAGAGACATGTCATACTGGCATCTGCACAGTTGCATTATTATTGGACAATAGCATGGAGAAAATTGTGTTAGCGACAACTGAGCAATGGATATACCACTAGGTTTTGATCGCTTCACTCCAGATTAGCACTTGTCATTGTTTGCGAATATATATTGGAAACTGGTCAATATATTGCATTATATCATACCAGCATATTGATGGCACAAATGTAGCTATCAGATTGGTTGAGAATGAAAAGAACCATGGTATATACGTGATATATCATGTTTGGCACCTGCATGAGCTTTCGGCAAGAGCAAAAATCCTTTTCTGACATCAGTGCAAGAATTCCAATATACTGTTGTGATATAATAGCAATAAATCACATCTAGCAATAGTAAACCACTCATTTTGACCAGTTCACTTCTTGTTTACAATGGCTCTTCCTTGTGCAAATAGGTTGTGAACTGATCAAAATCTCATGGTATGCCGTCACTGGTCGTGCTTTCCCTATGTAAAATAATTGATATACGTTCTTGTACAATTACGGAACACCGCATTAGATCTTTGGGATGTATACCGCTAGTGTCGTGTGCCATACATTCATAAACATAAATCTACAAGAACGTACATAAAGTATTTTACTTGGTGTTTATTGCTTAATATCCATTGCTTGGTGTGGCATATCGCCTATGGGACAAAAGCTGACAACAACTCACCGGTAATATGCAATCGTATTCGGGCAAGCAAGCTTGTCATCTTATCCTCATTTACTAGTCTTGGGATTGCTGTTTTCTTCTGATCCATTCCATCCTGAATTATACACATTATTTCATCAGGTCAAATCTTGCCTGTTCTCGGGTTGCATGATACACCTTTCTCTCTGTCCTATATACATAAAAGATACAATATCAACATTCTCAATACTAATCTATGATACTTCACAAAATCAACCTTCTGGGTAACAATGACGCTTTTCACTGCTATCAAAAGACACAGGTACAACTGTGAATACCAAAGCCAATACACATGCATGTATGCGTGCAGGTACGGGGTTAAAAAAACAAAAACTATTTTGCAAATGCATAGTATGGCCATTTATTAGTTTGTGAGGTTGTTATGTTGGTTACGTTTGGCATTTGTTTTGGTCAATGGCATATCAGTATCACAGTCATTCAATCAACTTATTTCAAACAAACTAGTGCATTATGACGACATATAATACTAGAGTCAAGATAGAGTATGTCCAAGGATAGAACTCTGAACACTTTGTCTCTCTTCATGATTGATTTAGCTCACATGCTACAATGTTATCCATGAAACAATGAATAACTTGAATGGTATACAGCAAATAACTACAGTACACATACATTCTCTAGGAAATTGAATTCTGAAGTGGACTTGAACTCATTTCTTAATACAACAAAATTTACTTCTTACACAGAGATGGACAAATTTGACAGGAAGAATAGTGGCATTTGGTTTATTATAGTATGATGCAAAATAGATCAAGAAGAGCAGTTCATAAACAAAAAAAGCAAAGCACTGAAATTATCAAATTTAGCAGCTTTCAACAATATAATGAATGAAGGGACCCCTATCATACTGGTCTCCCCTGTTTCAAATCTATGTGTCTGCACTAGTGACGTACCTGAGAATTTTCCATTAAATTTCAGTCCTGAAAACAGCATATATCATCATAAACATTGGAACCAATTAACAATATTCACAAGGCAGGACACATTTACAGCACATAATATATCATTCCATGAAAATTATCATACACAAAATACTTACTCAACTTGGACAAATGTTTTTTTCAGCAATTCCGAAATGATTTCTTTTTCTTGTTTTGTCTTAGCTCGGTTTCGGTCTTCTTTCAACTGTGCACATATGCTACACTCAACAAATTCTGAAGTCTGTGAATGGATATGAACGAGTGAAAACAAGATGGAAAACTCCAATTAGTGCTGTCATATTGAGTAAATGCAGAAAAATACCCTGCACTGATATGTTCATTCATATTTTTTGTGTTGTAAGACTGTGACCCATACATCATGGCAAGTTAAAAACATCAATGTGGCCAGACTAATTCAATTGCATTGTGATCACATTTCGAATACGTATATATCAATCAAAACTACGAGGAATCACAAAATGATCAAAACCTGCGGCCTTCCCTCCCTTCGAATGATTCAGAAGTTGTGTTTGTGTGTGTGTGTGTGTGTGTGGGGAGGACAATGCATGCCTGCACCTGGCCCTGCAGTTGTTAGTTGCATTACCCTGGTAATTTATTCTAATCATAGAGTTAGGAAAATTCCTAAGTCATTTTGCAAACCTGCTCTATATACAAAAGTATTCATATGCTAATTTAAGTTATCGCTATTTGTTCACTCCAGTTGATCTCCATTTCAGTTCACTATCATATAAATTTAGATTATAAAGTGACTACCAAAGCCCCAACTAAGTTGGTGCCAACACGTTTAGTAAGGTTTGAATAGTCTAATGCATCGATACCACAAATTTAATTGTAATTTTATGACAGAAGTCTTTTCATTGTACTTCCCTCCATATGATTTAGTTCAGGACATTAAAGTATAAGCACAAGTCATAACAATGTGCAGCGACTATTATGTATAATTTGTTATTGTGTAAACACCAAAACAATGCGGATATTGTTTGCAAGCGATCAAATAGAGCAGTCACTTGTTGAATTTCGAGACTGCCATCAGCAGTAATTTAGCAATACATGTATGTTGTAAGACCGTGGCTCACCTTAGGAATCTAAATTCGGGTAAATGCAATGAAAGGGCAGCGCAACATTGATCGCGTCTCGGCGGAAAAAGAAAAGATCGCACTATAGACACACCTTAACATGAAAATTTATCGATGGTCGGTGCCACTTGCTTTCGAATAAATGCAAGCGAGCCGCCAAACCATCACTGATACATAGAGGGACTGTGGATACATGTATATTGCACCAGTGACGGTTTTGCGGTTCGCCTTCTGATCGGAAGCCTGTGGTCGGTGCCAACTTTGAACAGAAACAATTTCGCCAATTCATCACTTCGCCTGACAGTAGACAATCTTTCTTTGCCCGGATAACCCAGTAACACAGTGAACGATGTGATATGCGGGGGTGGGGGGGTGGGGGTTGGTTAGAAGATTTACTCTGAAGCATCATTCCTTCTTCCTGGCTGCGTCATCTTGATTTATTTCTGTCAACCGCATCTCTTTTTAGTCCCCACGGACACCGTCCGGGGGACTTATAGGTTTGGTCATGTCCGTGCGTGCGTCCGTGCGTGCGTGCGTCCGTGTGTGCGTCCGTCCGTCCGTCCGTTCACGCAGATATCTCAGAGATGCCTGGAGCGATTTCATTCAAACTTGGTACAAGGATTACTTCATATGTCATACAGATGCACGTCGATTTGTTTTGTGATACGATCCAATATGGCCGCCAGGCGGCCATTTTATTACGATTTTTTCATGCACAGAGCCATAACTCAGGCATGTTCCAACCGATTTTATTCAAAGTTGGTACAAGGACATTGACCAATGTCATAGATATTCACATCAATTTGTTTTGTGATACGATCCAAAATGGCCGCCAGGCGGCCATTTTATTACGATTTTTTCATGTACAGAGCCATAACTGAGGCATATCTCAACCGATTTTATTCAAAGTTGGTACAAGGACATTGACCTATGTCATACATATACACGTCAATCTGTTTTGTGATACGATCCAATATGGCCGCCAGGCGGCCATTTTATTACAATTTTTTTCATGTACAGAGCAATTTCTCAGGCATATCCGCATGTTTCAACCGATTTTATTCAAAGTTGGTACAAGGACATCGACCAATGTCATAGCTATGCACATCAATTTGTTTTGTGATGCGAACCAATATGGCCACCAGGCCGCCATTTTATTACGATTTTTTCATGCACAGAGCCATAACTCAGGCATGTTCCAACCGATTTTATTCAAAGTTGGTACAAGGACATTGACCAATGTCATAGATATTCACATCAATTTGTTTTGTGATACGATCCAAAATGGCCGCCAGGCGGCCATTTTATTACGATTTTTTCATGTACAGAGCCATAACTGAGGCATATCTCAACCGATTTTATTCAAAGTTGGTACAAGGACATTGACCTATGTCATACATATACACGTCAATCTGTTTTGTGATACGATCCAATATGGCCGCCAGGCGGCCATTTTATTACAATTTTTTTCATGTACAGAGCCATTTCTCAGGCATATCCGCATGTTTCAACCGATTTTATTCAAAGTTGGTACAAGGACATCGACCAATGTCATAGCTATGCACATCAATTTGTTTTGTGATGCGATCCAATATGGCCACTGTGCGGCCATTTTGTTACAATTTTTTCATGTCCTGAACCATAACTCAGACATGTATCAAGCGAATTCATTCAAAAGTATTTTTATCACAGACCTAATGAAGAGGACTTTATCCTCTCTGAGGACCTGTAATCAAAATACCCATTAACAAGTGGGGACTGTGTCATCAACGATGACTTGTTCATTTCCTTTCTGAGAAGATTTTTTCGCCCTCATGCGCATGCTGAAATGCCAATATTTCCTGGTTTTTTTCTGTCACAATGCTTTTCTTATATGCCATGACAAAACGAATAGAGAAATTTAATGCTGCACAAAATTTACATGGAAGTACAGGATAACAGCATCTGCTCCAGAATGCTGGAAAGTTTGAAAGAAAAAAGAAGCATCTTTTTACACGGTACAGCAAATCACAGATGTGCAGACGAGAAATCATCGAGATCTCAATCTTTAAAGAACCACTACCATTTTAGTGATAAAGTTTGTTCCAGGTATAGTACAGGGTGCTGACACAGGAAATTATGATAAAGTTAGGTTATTTGGTAGCCATTTTGAGTGCTCTTATACAGTCTAGTTTTTTAACGGACCCGAATTGTGTTAAGACTGAAATGATTCCAGTTACTACACATGAAATGATTTCCTGTAGCCTACGCAGCTACTACTTGTACATTGTCAACAGAGACAAGTCACCCCACAAAGCCAAATTTCCATGTTTTTTTAAAGAAAGGCAAATTAAAAGCAAAATGCAGCATCTGTATATGTATATGCTACAGAATTTCCGTAGTACATATTTCAAAAATTTATGTGATACATTTGTTCAGATTGAGGCTCATTTTGGAATGTAGCTCTGTTACCAGGTGTATGCATGCTTTGACAGACAAAATGGATAATAAATTATGGTTATCATCACGACGTACATTTATAAGAAGTGGCCGTGGTCAATTTTATGGCAAACTCTGGCATCCTCGTCCAACAATGATAGAAACTGGAAAAGTGTAAACATTCATTATTGGGGCGATTTCCTGAACCTCTTAATGTAAATAAATACTTTTGTTGAGAAGTCGTGATAAGCCTGGCACATCATTGTGAAGAACAACAACGTACACACCCGATATCCAGTGCCGGCTATGTCGGGGTCAAGCTGAATTTAGTATTCAAGGTATAACAGGTGCGAGCTCTTGGATGAGAAACTGTATAGCATATATGAAGGGAACATTATTTTTTACAGTGAGGGTCAGTGGAAATGGGGGGGGGGGTGACTTTACATTCAATTATTGAGGGAGGCGCGGCAATTTCTACAAAAGTTTCTATAGGCCTAGAGTTGTGGCAAGAACACAAGAGAATTGACTAAAACGAATGAAAAAACAATACAAACATGGCTTTATTCTGCCTGAACAGATGGCAACAAGCAGAAATAGCCCTTGCTTTCACAAAATAAAAATTATCAAGCTGACCTGCAAAAGTAAGTTTCATGCCATGTTCACTTTATAAATGTTATAAGCAAGATTGGAACTAATTCGTGATAATTGGATCTTCATATCTTTCAAATTTATCACAATTGTTAAGCTCTATAGCTCAATGTTGCAATTTTACACATTACTATAAAAATAAATGTGTAACTTAAAAGGAAAGCAGATGAGCTTACATTTGCAGATTAAATCGACACTACTTCACCATCCAATTATCCAAAAATTAGTTCCAATCGCATTTATAACACTTTGAATAAATAATAATCTGAATTCGAGAATATCCTGCAAACTAATCATCGATTGTTTTCCAAACATTGAGCGAGTTTGAGAGCTCAACTGTTGACGAAGCCGTAATTCTATAATTCTATGATAGTACAGTGTTACTTTTAATATGGCCCTGAGCCCTCGAAGCCATCTCGAAAGCTTATGGATCCAACATGCTCTCTGAATAAGGTCACTGGTCATTCAAGCTCCAGCATATAGGCACGACATTACAGACAACACGAAAAGATCTTTGTCTGTGCACAAACGTTTAGCATCGGATATACATATATCCTAGAAGTGCTAAATTAAGAAAATATCGACACCATCGATAACACTTATAACATATCAATTTGATTTCGCTAGATACACATGTCGCTTCTGACATATGAACAAAATAAAATTCGATAGTAGGCCTATCCGATACTATCTGGTATCGTCTGCTGTATTGGACTAAAGATCAATAACGCCTGTGAAACATACGATGCTACCGATAATGTCGATAGGGGTACGATATATAGTATAGATAAGTTTACCGGTGTGTCATTACAGACTCATGCCACCTATGACATGGTATGTCTATGTCGCCTATAAAAATATTGGACACTATTGATACTGTATGACATTGTTATATTGTATAGTCGTGTATTCATTATTTATATTACACAAACTGTAAGCTTCTATTTAGACTTTTGAACACAAGGTGCCTATCGGAAAGCCATACTTAAACACATAAACACGAATGATACCATCAATATACTTTCAATTATTGCAGTACAGTAAAGTTTTACATCCACCAAAGCAAATTCAAAGTGTGGAACTAGGAAACAACGTCAAAAGCTCGATGTCGGATGCTTATTTTTTTTTTTTTTTTTTTTGTTTTTTTGTTTTAGGGGTAACCCACCAAAAAACTTTTTTATCCGACAGAAACAATATCAAGATATCCTACTTTGGTTTGGTCAAAAGTAAGTGTCCTATAATAATAAATTGCTAATATAATCAGGTGTTGGCCAGAGAAATTGCACAGCTGGCGAAGTCGTTTCTCTGGCTGTAAAATTTCAAAGTTGCAAACAAATAATGATTGAAAGGGAAAAAAGTTGACTCTGACTGTTAGTCTTTTAGGTAATATAAGATTTTACAAATGACCCAAGTCCGTTACGCTGGACATACACGCACAGCCTGCTAGAAAGTGATCATGCATATACCGGTTTGTGTTATGATGTGTCGGATACTCTCTTGCCAATGAGACTCTCGTACCCAAAAATCGTAATATTTAAAGTTTCATATACAGCATTTTTTTGCGTCATTGAAAATGGTTTGACCTTTCGTAGAGTTCGCATTCTTTCAGTAATCGGTCGCACTGTATGAGCCATGAGCCAGCTATCTTTAATTGTTCGATATTGGCATGAGAAGGAAATCGGGGGGAAAGAAAGCAATCAAGGGACAAAGTCGCACATTTTTTCATAAATTTTGTTTGATACGAGATACGATATATGTTGCTTGATATGTTGAAAGATACTGAATGAATGGGTGACCATGCATATATTCGATACCAGTTTTAGACACGAGATATGAAACCAACGGAGAATTAATGAATTAATGGTCACAATCTTTGGTATATCCGAGAGCTAATTCTTTATACCAGCCGTATAGAGAGTTAGGTACGGAATTGTGTCTGTTCCTCAAAGCCATTTCTAAACTACGTGTATTCCCTATGGGGGCTAAACTAGCTAAAACGATATACACAAAACCCCGATAATTATCGCTCTCTGAATAGCGTTCTAAGTTTAGAAATTAGCTTTAGTTTAGAAAGTCGGGCCTCTGATGAAAAACTTCGGATAAAAACGATAATTATCGCTTTCTAAATAGCGTTCTAAGTTTAGAAATTAGCTGTAGTTTAGAAAATCGGTCCTGAGGTTGTAATTTTTTTTCCAAGGATATATCGGATAAAAACGATAATTATCGCATTTTAAATAGCGTTTTAAGTTTAGAAATTAGCTATAGATTAGAAAGTCGGGCTTGGAGCAGAAAAGGTTTTTCCAGGATATATTGGATAAAAACGATAATTATCGCTTTCTAAATAGCGTTCTAAATTTAGAAAATAGCTGTATAGTTTAGAAAGTCGGGCCTTCGGTTGAAATTTTTTTCCAAGGATATATCGGATGAAAACGAAAATTATGCTTTCTAAATAGCGTTCTAAGTTTAGAAATTAGCTGAAGTTTGGAAAGTCGGAGTTTGAGTTACTGTAGAAAAAGTTCCCCATAGATATATCGGATAAGAACGTTGGTACACCATTTCTATTGTCATCTGTATATTCGTAAGTGTTTCAATGGAAAAAGTGTGAGTTTGTAGGAGCAGTCTTCAGTCCAGAAGTAAGTTTTAAAAGCAAAAGCTTAAATGTGACTTGTCCAATAGACCGACGATATAGTACTTCCCATAAGTGATGCAAATTAATGCATTGGCCTTATCAAAAGTGTTGCCGGCCAGGCTGCCATCTCCCAGCTGCGTGCTCACAGTGAAATGTGCAGTGCTTGAGATGAAGTCCCGCAAACACTTTCAAGATTATGTCGGAAAAAGGTTGATTCACAGTTTCTGTGGTCATCTGTAAATTCCCGAGTGTTTTAAATTAAAAAGTGTGAGCATGTAGGAGCTTTCTTGTATAGCCTGGAAAATACTATTTCCCCCCGGAAGTAAGTTTTAACATCCAAAGCTCAAATGTGACTTGTCCAATAGACAAAAAAGGAACCGTACTGCTTCAGCTAATGACCAAGGTGTGTTCCATAACGATCGCGTCAATTTGTGCTGATAAAGTTGTGATTCAAGTTAATGCTAATGAGGCATTGATAAGGCTGCTAGCATTAATTTGCACTACAATGGACGCGATCATCGTGGAACAAAGATAATCTGAACCACGTCTTGTCTGTCTAGAACGCTATTTAGAAGCGATAATTATCATTTTTATCCGATTATCTTTGGAAAAATGTTTCCACTCGAGGCCCAACTTTCTAAACTTCAGCTTTTTTCTAAATTTAGAACGCTATTTAGAAAGCGATAATTATCGTTTTTATCCGATATATCCTCGAAAACATGTTTTCAATCGAGGCCCAACTTTCTAAACTTCAGCTAATTTCTAAACTTAGAACGCTATTTAGAAAGCGATAATTATCGTTTCTTGCTTAACTTTCTAAGTTTAGATTTAGATTTAGACAATTCTAATTTAGCTTTCTAAACTTCTAGCTAAAACTTTCTAGAAACGGTAGAAACACAATTTCGCACCTTAATGCGTCTAGATGTATTGTAAATTGTTGCATTGTTGAATAATTGTTCCTCAGCCACTGATCATGCAAAAATTTAAAAAAATCAAATAAAATTATCATTGTCATTGAAAAAATATCATTGTCGAATGTCATTTTCAAACGGTCTTAATGCAAAACAAAACTTCTCTCCGATAGTACCAGTGCAGACAGCGATTTTTCAAAATTTTCTATGGGAGAGGGGACATCTCTTGCTCTCCCATCAAAACTTTTGCACGTTTCCCCCAAATATCCCCCCCTGTACTTTGACACTATCCCCTGAGAGATATTCTACAGCTTGTGAAAACCCTGAGTAATTACACATTTTCGCTCCTTTCGCGGTAAGTCAATAGAGACCCTTTGATACTTTGATATTGATGTTATATGTACAGTGACAGACCGGGAAATTTTTCGAACTTAACTGGTGTTTCATTTGAATAATGTTGCAATATCACCAGTCCTGAGTATCACTGTAAGAAATATTAGGAAGCTGTGATCAACATTCAACAATTAAGTTTCATGGGGGTTTGGGTGGGAGGTGGGGGAGGTTGCGCGATAAACTTAAAGATTTCAGTTTTTGATCAGACTTTGAACTTTTTATGTCGCCTCTAATTGAACCCATAGTTGTTATCATGAAAGCTCAACACCCAAACATGAAATGCAAGATATACATCGTCTAGAATCGAAAATAGAAATTAATGACACTATCGTGTAGTCAAAACTACTACGGATCGACTAGTACGACACCTATGCAAAAGTTACATGCAATTCACCCGGTGCCATGGCGACATCCTTTATCTCGAATATGAACAGGAAAAATATCAGAGACTATTGATAATATCGTTTTTGTCAGGTTGAGTTCACAATCTGACTCGCCGAGATTTCTGACAATGTCATCCAAACTATCCAATGCTGTTGAATGTATATGATACCAAAGACAAAAGATCTAGGAATGTGTGACGATACGTCTAGCTGATAATTTCTAGGTAATTTATATTTTTATAAATTATAATTTCAAAGTGTATTTTATGACAACAGTAGCTTTTGCCGACAATGTCGCTCGACAAATAATAACTTTCGAGCGACGTCTTATTTCCGAGAGACCCAACATCATAGTTGTCGGTGTTCGTTGCAGCTTTTAGCTTGTATGGGACGAGTAAATTAAATATCATGGATGCCTTTTCTTTTTATGTTATCATAATTATTCTCCTCTAAAAGCAATCCTGTGAGTTTCCTAATCGTGATGTGACAAAATCCATGTTTACATTCTCACGGACGATCGGACAGGCAGTTACGAGACATGATCGGCGTCGGAGAAGAAACAATGGGGATTAGATCCATACAGGTGTAAATGACAGTGAGAGATTATAGCCGCTGTAGAAAACCGCGTACCTGGCAGGTTTTTAAAATGTCAAAGTTCACTTGCAATTGGCCGTTGTTTGGCCTCTTCTTGACGAATATTTTCCGAAACTTAAAAATTTCTATGATTCTGAAAGCACCCTTGAATCATAAAATCACCGAGTGAGCCAAAAGTACTAGTTAAAACAATGTATTTTAGCTTGAATAGCTAGACAACATTAGCTCTGCTATCACACAGTCCCTCTATCCACCGTGGCTATCGATAACATCTGACAATGGAGGTAAGAAGAGATCTGAAGTATGATACACGTGTCATCTTGTTGAGAGTCAGCCAAATCATCCACTTTCGTAAACCCAAACAATACTGCAGGGCTCGAAATTAGCGGTAGTCCCGCGTCCACAGACTACCAACTTTTCCCTGGGGCTACCGAAGTCCATGAAATGGAACACGGACTACCAAAGCCTGGGACATGAAATACTTGGCGTGCGATGTCCGTCACTTTCGGACGAGCTAAATGCAATCAACATACAGTTTCATTTGTTTGAATAAATTATCCTTTCATCTGTAAAGAGTTTTTTTCTCGTGACTATTACAATTTTCACTGCTATGTTGTTATTTTCACAAGATGCAGAGCGTTTGATACTAGAATGTTGAGTTGCTTTTCCGTCACACGGTGTGCAGTCTTTGCATGCCAGTTCACACTATGCTGTTGATCGGCAACATACAAGACGTACTTGTGTCACGTTTTTGGGTTTTGATGCTGAAATTTCACAAAACTGTCACTTCTATATCAAGAGATTGTGTAATCAGTTTGATTTGAAATAGTAATACAAAACATTCTGTCAGTTAAGCTTGGCTGAGTTTCGCTGTCTTTTATCTATGGTTGTCGATCAGTATCAATGTATTACTTTCTGTATAGATAGACTCGGGTGTAACAAGGCATGCCAGTTCATAAAGATCATGAGAATATTTTTTTCTGTTTTTCTTTACTCAAGTTACAATTTCTTTGGATGTGTAAGCCGATTTTGAAAGTGATAGAAAGTGTTAAAATGTATATAAATTAGCATAAATTAAGCGTTCGTGACACATAACATGGGGTTTCTCGAGTTGAAGCCCCTAGTTTTACTGCTATTTTGTGTTGCTGAACCGGGGCTTATAGTCGGACGAGTACAGCATCCCTAAACTAAAATATTCATGGACTACCAGCCATTGTCACTGGGCTACCAACTTCAGCAAATGGTAGCCCAAGTGTACTACCAAGGTACAATGTTAATTTCGAGCCCTGCAATACTGGACGATGTTATTGATAGTACTTGAGTATTTTTCGGTGGGAAACTACCACAATGAACCTAAATACTGTGTAGTTTGAAAAGAATTGACGGTGCTCCCTATAATATAAGCTAATTTCAACCAGCCAAACTTGTAATAAAGTATCGTCAGGCTTGACGTAGAAGTTACCACACTGTACTGTCTATAGTATAGTGTTATATATTGACAATTTTAAATAATTACTTGTGCTAGTTTTGACATTCGACAAAATAGTGAGTGACATTCACAAAATTAGATGAAATAATATGGTACCTGTCACGGAGCCAAAAGCAATTGAATTTAGTTAATTCCATCTCTTTCCTTACTTGTTCAAAGCGTGAAACTAATTACGTATTGCATTTATCATGAACACGAGACATTCGCAAAGCGAGAAATATATGGTTTAGTGTCGATAGCAAAATAACGACACAGTCATATGGTATAAAAATATGAATGATCGATAGTAGCATTGCTCATGGCAAAGTTACACTAAATTCAGCCGGTGCCATGATGTCAAATATCTCAAAATGAACTGTCATAATATCCAAGACCATCGTATACCATCGTTGACGTGAAGACTTCACGAAAGATATTACCTAAAATGTTGCACTGATGATTTAGTGACGTATAGTTTTTAAGTTTGACGCACGGTCCCTCTTTTGTGGAGGGACCGTGTTTGACGATATTTTATTACGGCAGTGTCGCTCGTCAAAAATGATTTTCGAGCGACGTCTGATTTCCAGGAGACCAAATTAGTATCCCCGCATTCATCACAACGATCGAACCAGTGTATCATATTTAGCGTTTGCCCCAACATGCGCGTCATGATATATTTATATATATATCTTTATGAGTTCGTCGAATCTTTCCTCTTGCTGGAGACCAGTAAATTAAATGTATGTCATAGATGCTTATTCGTTTTATGTGACAGAATCCATGTTTACATTCTCACGGGCAATCAGACAGGAAGTTACAAGACATGATTGGCATCAGAGAAGAAACAATAGGCGTAAATCCATACAGGTGTAAATGAGAGCGAGAGATTATAGCAGCATGCGTACCCTGGCATATTTTTAAATGTCAAAGTTCATTGTCAATCGGTTGATGTTTGACCTGTGCATGGCGATTTCTATAACCTTTACCAACATGAAAATTTCCATCGATTCTGAAAGCACCTTTGAATCGTGAGATTACTGAGCTAGTCAAAGTTGTGATAATTTATCGCCTAACTTCAAAACCTAGGCGTTACAGTTGATACTATTCGACGGTATCGGACTTTTTATACCAGCCATTGTCTGGAATCAGTGAGATTTGTAATGAAATATCATCTACCTTGAAAAGTCTGATAGACTAAGAGATTTCGAAAATTTCGATAATTAGATATATCTCTGCGTGCGACCACAAATATCTTTCAGCTCGAAAGGCTCGGGAACCAACTAAACTTGCAAAAAATGCGATCTAGCTTGGAAAATTACAGTATATCAAACTAGCCTGTCGATAGTATGATGGTATAGCGTTTGCTCTGAAAACTTAGACGGTACTGGACGCTATACTGCTATATATTCATTGAGATATATGTCTCATGGTATATATCCAACATCATGTAATATCAACTCTTCTCGCTTGTGGCCTGTAATGTAATCCTGTACCTGGGCCTAGACAGGGTTCGTGGTCTCCGTCATCAATCGGTCAAAATAAACTGACTTTGCCTAGCCCATAGCGTCTTTGTGTCACATATTGAGTTTGTGGTCTTTCCCCTCTTTGAATTAGACTTAATCGTTGGAATTTTTTACTTGACAAGAGTAGTGTGACGTCAAACTACCGAGAGCAAAGGTTGAATTTGAATACATTTATTCGTTTTTCTTGCACCCGTACATGATTTTCTTGCTGCAGGTATTTCTGGTGGTACGGGCTTTGCGCCACATAGGCCAGTTTTGTTTTACATCATTCTAGGAAGTACAAGTACGTTTACCGGAAACAGTGTTGGCAATGCTGGTTTCTAATTATCATTAATGTTGACAAGACGAGACAACCATATCGTATTGTTGAGGTACCAGTAGTATCTTCATGGCCTACTTCAGATTTTATTGCAGGTCGATATTCATTTCAACAAATATACAGATTCTATCTATTTCCTGCTTTCCATGTTTTTTTATATTTTTATTACTAGCCTTCCATATACAGTAGTCATGAGACAATTCCCAGAGAGCTGTCGATTCGAATGACATACCTTGGGATTTCAAATCCTGACATCAGGCAAGGCTTATACCATGAATGTCATGATTTTCGAAAAAGTGAGACAATTACAAACCCTGTAAATAAATCCGGTACAAATTTTCTGATATGTTCTATTCCGGGCTTCTATTCAAGGGAACAAAGTGATACGTTCTTGCGTTGACAAAAAACTTACTTAAAACCTACCAAACTCCGGTAATGTGATCTAGCGCATTGTGTAGATCTGACACGCGATCGACACGCTCGCACAGCCAGGGCCGGGTCTAACATCGACCGTACGTACGTGTGTATGGCGTTGATTTGTCTTGTTTATACTTTAAATGAATTTCAAATTATCTACATAGGAACAAAGAAATACTTTTACCTCCATGATAGGAAATATTTAAAACAACATGATATTTTATTGTAATTTCATATTACACATTCCTGTTTGTAAAATGGTGATTAAGAGAGGTTTATGGCTGTATCTTCGACATCCACCTGCAAACCACAGTAATCATTGATATATGCTATCGGGAAAATGCGCCAGTATGCAAGCAGATTGGTTGGTCCACGGTCCGTTGGTCACTGTCACACACGGACAACAAGATACTAGTATCCAGCAATTAGTCTTGCTCAACGATTACAAGACGATGAATTTTCGTTAACGAGGTGTTAATCGTTCTTGCATACCTAGCGTCGACTCCAGGTAGAGGTATCAGACTGCATGACGCCTGTACCTCACTAAATTTGCATGCGGCACTGATCAACAGTTGCTATAAAAGCGGAATATTTTGACTATGAGCACAGTCTGGACCACGGTCCTTCACAAGTGCTTTGCGTGTCAGGTTCCTGCCGTTCTTTCTGCGTGCTCTAAGCTGACTCAGGCTGAACAAGATGACTCGTGCTCGTGGTTGGTGGTTCGAGAAGTCAGACGACTCAATCTTCATCATATTCGATTATCGAGAAAACCCGTCAAGGCTCCGAAAGAAAGGAGGCTCGAGCGCTGTATACAGCAGTGTAGCGAAATTCAAGGCATACTCTGGTATCGGCGATGACGCAATCAAGGTAAGTTTAGTACTTGTGTTTGTTATTTGTTTCATGAATTATCAGGCTTTCGTTTGGCAATGCACTGTGATGTCTTGTTGGATTATTCCCTTCATGATATCTGCATTTTCGAAGTGCGCTGTGTTTTAAAATAAAATAAAGTATTTCAACGGCGCCGTCGCTGATCCAAAGGAAGAATCTTTGGAGATGTCTTCCCTCAGGAGAAGTTAGGAGGCAAAGAATAATAATGCGCAGGAGACCCCGGGCCCGATCCAGGTATCTATCCACAGTCACATGTGATCTATTCAGCTCTGGGACTATGCGCCCCATAGACATGTGTACATATGTCTGAGAAATCTTTTTCTCAGGCATATGAACACACGTCTATACGGAGAGCATAAGGGGAACACCATTTGATTTCTGGGGGGGGGGGTATGGAGGATTTTGAGAAAAAAAAAATTGTCGCCAGGTGAGATAGAAGAAAAAAAAATTGATCCTGTCATGGCCTGAGAAAAAAAAAATTGTCATAACAGACAGAAGTGAAAAAAAAATTGTCACAATGCACCAGAAATTAGCAAAATTTGGAAACCCTATTCTCATATATTCTTTGCCGGCGCGCCGCCATAGGCGGCGCAAATGTTTTTACCACAAGCAATGCTTATGTTCTTTTCCCAGCACTTATGATATAAGCATGCACTACATAGGTTTACTTTACACCTCCGTACACTCAATGTTTTCCTCCCTTTTCTGACCCAAGAAATCATATTTCAGGATTTCTGTTGCAATATCTCAATGGCATAGGCACTATCTAAAGGGGACTTGTTGACTTCTGTAAATTGTGAAAATTTTAAAACACAAGACAGGAGTCAATGAACTATTGTTAAAATCAATATATTATTCTCTCAATATAAATATATTAGGAAGATGTACAAGTTGACCATGAAAAATTGAGGAACAACAAATATAATGAAATACAAGGGAGGGGGGTCATGCACTAAAAAAATTGAAAACTTCAGGGGGGCGTTACTCAAAATGTGGAAAGGAAGAAGGGGGCGGGGTTACTCAATTTTTTTTGGCGAAATAAATTGAAACACATCTCAGATTGCACCATTGCACACATCCATTTCTCAAAATTTTCAATGCAAGAGGGGGGCACCCCCTCTCGTGCTCTCCCCCCTTGGGTCTTCTAACAGTTTTACTGGTAAAAGACAAATTTAAAATACCTATCGGATTGCACTACACTGCACCGTGGAGCACATCAATTTCTCAAATTTTCACAGGATCTAGAACAAAATTGAACTGTTGTGAATTCATCCTTTATTATCACAGAAACATTTTTCATTTACCTCAGTTCAATGACCATTTTGACAGTTAAACATACCATATTCATGCTTTTCATTAGAAGCTGGCAGCTGGAGAAATGACACAAGAAGGTCACAGATTTTCCTTTCCTGTATATTTATTTATCTTCAGTCTCTGGCAAACAGAACTGTTTTTCACAAATTGTATTGTCATTGTTTGGTTGTTGAATATTGTGACACAAACACTGATCATGCATAAATGTAAAAAAATATTGCAGTGTTCAATGTCATTGTCAAACAGTTTTACCAAGTGCAAATAACCTGAAACTCCTCTCAGATTGCACCATTAAACACATCAATTTCCCAAAATTTCCAATACGAGAGGGGGAAACCCCCTCTCATGCTCTCCCCCTTGGGGTGTTATAACAGTTTCACATAGTAAAAAAATTAAAAACACCGCTCAGATTGCACCAGACTGCACCATTGCGCACATCAATATTTTAAAAATTTCCATGCAAGATAGGGGAAAGCCCCTGTGACTCTTTCCCCCTAAGCCTCTCGCATGTTCCCCCCTGTACTTTCAAATTCTGCCCGGTCAGATATCCTAGTGAAAACCCTGTCATAATACCCATCCAAATTAAACAATATATTATATGGTTAGATACTGCGTGAGCTTTTATATCTTTATTTTATTGTGACTTGCAATTTCATTTTGATGGGTTCACCTTTTTTGAACCATCATGAGATAACTGATGATAGTCTAGCAGAGTACATCAGGATTTCAAAGGTCTTTACTGTTGCTGTATTTTGTAAATTTTACAAATACATGTATTTGTATTTAACTTTTCTAAGTGGGCGGGATCAGTCAAAATTTCAAAGTTAGAGAGGGGAGTTACTCAAATTCATCATGGTTGGGGGGGGGGGCGTCACTCGAAATTTCTGAGTTTCAGGCCGTAAATAATGACAACGCATCACAAACTTGATGACAAAGAAAAAAAAATTTGCATTGCTACTCCATTTGAAAAAAAAAATTGACGCAGCTCTGACAGTAGAAAAAAAAAATTGCTGTCACTGTGACAGGAAAAAAAATTTGCTCCCATACCCATTTCCTCCATACCCCCCCCCCCCCCAAAAAAAAATCAAATGGTTCTCCCCTCATGGACGCAGAGCGGAATACATCACAGGTGACTGTGATCTATCGGCGGCAACCGTGCGAATTGCGGACAGGCTAGGCTAAAGGCGTCTGAATTATCCGGAATAACAGCATCGAATTGTATGGTCAACTATTCATACATGATATACCGTGAGGGAAAAAAGTAAAAGAAAACACCTGGGGCCAAGGATCACTGTTACACAGTAGCCTAGATTGGTTTGCGACAACTGGCAACATACCGGTTTACGGTATATATTGAAGGTCATTTTATAGGTCACTCCCGTGAGCATTTGCCGTTGCCCAAAGCATCGTCTCGCAAGGCATGGTCGCAGGGTGTTCATTCAACCAGTGCTGTGTTGAAGATGCTTCAAAAGTAATTGGTAAGATTTTTTCATCATAGAAAAGCACTCGGAATTCAATCCACTATGTCAACCTTCCAGTCGTTTCGACTGATTTAAACACATTCGTTCAGACACGAAATATCCTCTTAACCGAACCCTGGCGGTGACGACGCTGTGCTATGGGTTGCTGCGAATCCTGTTGTAGCTTGGTCATTGAGTGGCTACCCCACTCCCAGAAGAACATGTCAAGGAGTGGCAGGGCTGTTTTCGCAGCAGTGCTATGGCATGACCGTTGTTCGACCCACAATCATTGTCAAAGACCCTCGAGTTTTTCTGGAAGGTCTATACCACAGTTACTTGAAATAATAGTACTAGTTGGCTGCAAGTCCGCGGTAGCTTCGCGCCCGTGCATGGATGTGTGTAGATAGACGTCTGTTGGTCTGATGTGTACACGCCATTACTACGTTAAAAATCAGTCAATACGTTTTGTTTTGCCAACACAGATGCAACTTATTCCCTTAGTTTCCTTGAAAATATGGTGTTTGGCTGTCAAAAATCTATGTCGACAAAATTACAAAATTGCTATCTCCTCCGCAGAAAAGGGGTTATTCGTCTCATTATTCACTGTGAGAAATCAGAAAATTATGATTATGAGAACTATGTTGCGGGAATTTTGAAATTTGGACAGAGTTTTTCTGTGTACGGAAGAAATTTGCTTCAGTGAGTGATCTCCGTGTGTACAGATCATGGAGAATTGTGGGTAGCCTCACTTGTGCATCAGCCAAGTTAGTTACAGCGGTATTGAGCCAAATCATGACGTATTTTCACCTGGTTGGCTTGGTCTATATAGCATCTTTAGTCCCAAAAAATCAAGTTTACAGTATTTATGTTTTCAACCACCTTCAAATGCACAGCCTTCAAATGCACAGTATTTTTTTTAAATACACAATATATGGAATATGTTGTGTTTCATTAATTTTAACCATCTTGAGGTGATGGTGAAATATGGACTTGGCAGGAATAGGGTTAGACTGGCTTTCCACACCTTATTGTTTCAATGATACAGTTTATGATTTAGGCAAAGTTTTCTCTGACAGTGGAGATGGACATTGCCGAAAAATGAAGCAACTTGTTAAGTATTTCACATTTGCAGCAAAGTATTTCATCAATTATGCAAACTACTCACTTTTAGTAAAGTGATGAGGTCTGAATAGTGAGAATATTCATGATGGTTGGACCATGGTTTGTTAGCATTGATTGATAAATCAGTATATAAGTATTCTGCATTTGCCAAATACATCAACCATGATGATAATATTTGTTTTTTTTCAGGTTTACTTTACTGACAAAAATGATCATCCATACAAGCTCCTACGTTCTTCCTTTGTGTGGAACAAGAATGACATGTGTCGCCAATTCAGAGATCTTAGAAGTCCACAGGAGTTCTGTGATCATTTTAATTCAGTATTGTCCGGTAAGGAAGACACATCTTCACCTGCATCAAGTGTGAGTAACCTGACCAACGATTCCAGTGAAGATGACTCCGAGCCAGAGGGTGAATCAGAAACAACAGAAAAATATTAGTCATAGTTCCAGTAATGGCATAGAGTCTACACTAGATGATGATGATGATGTAATGAGTCCCGCAGCTAGTATGTAAGTACATCGACATCTGAGAGACTAAAACACAATTGATGAAAACAAAACCCATGACAATTCATTGAAGAATTCTTTGGACCATACATATCATGAGTTTAACCATTTGAACTTCTAAATTTGTGTAATTTGATTCATGGTCATTGTACCCTTGAACTAGTGACCTTCTGTTACACTCCCTTTGCAGTGGAATCAAATGAAACATGGTTCACATTTCACAGAACTATGAAATCACAAGTTTTCTCAGGTACCAAATTAGAGAAACTGCACATGTATGAATGCAAACATTCCAGTCCTTTGTAACCAAGCCTACAAAGAGATCTAACACAATGAGATTTACCAAGCTACTTTGGTACATATGAAGCAGCAAAGAGAATACAAGTTGCAACCAACAAAATACAGCAAAAGCTAGAGTACATATAATGCTCAAAGTCATATAAGACTGAAGTGCATTAATACGGGTAGTCTGTCCAAAGATTTGTAATAACATAAAGCATTAATGTGAAGGGTAATGGTCCAAATCTCTGGAGACCTATTGCTGACATTGAAACCAATATGTTACTTTGAGTTGAATACAACATTTCTTTTTATTTTGGTGAATTACACAGGTCAAATACTCCCTTATCAAGAAGCACAAAGAAGAGAAAATTGACAGATGCTGCAAAACAATTAGTGCTACCGACACTTTCAAAGAAAAAGAAGGCTGAAAAACTCAACAAAGAAATGAGTGAGGAGGAGCTATCGATGAAAGAAAGCATCAGGGACTACCACATTGGAACTGGTAAGCTTGACAAAGATTTCTCTATGTTTCCCTTATCTGTTGGAAAGACAATACTCTTTGAGGAAATAAAGTCATTATCAATTAGTGCAAAGAGGAATAATTGAGGTATTTGAAATAAAGTGCAGATAAATACTAAACAACACTGACCTTTTTGGTTAAGTACAAGAAAAGAGAAGCTCGTGAAAGACTCGCTCATTCTTCAATGCGGTATGAAGAACAAAATGTCTAAATTATATATGTCGTGTGCAGCTGACAAACATCACTAGTGTCAGTATGAAGCTCCTGGTTAACCTTATAAAAAGTGTATGGTTTGAAAGTGTTTACTGTTGATTATTTTAATTCTAAGGATTGGTATAATTGAGTAATTCTCGCTGATTTTTGACAAAGAAATAAACTTGAATTGGTTATTAATTTAAGCTTTAGTGCTCATCATAAGGGGATTTCAGTAGGTGACTAATCCTGAGCTTTTTGACAAGTCTATTCATACATGTATATTATTGTCTGCACAAAAAGCATTTACACAACCCAAGAATATTCACATAAAGTTATGTGTACTTGCCAATCCTAAGTTGTTTCTCAAGTGGCATGATTGATGGTAGGAACAGTTGGTTTAATAAGAATTCTGTGGGTTATCAGTCCACCCATAGTTGACACACTTTCACCATCAAAACATGAACCAAATATTAGTGATATATCAAACTGTGATGTTCTATCGAAGACAAGTGCCAAGTACTAGCAGATGATAACTGAAGTCTTTCTGTGCACATCTTTGGTATGGTGTGTCAGACTTTGATGAAAACATTTACATAAAAAAATCATTAGAAAAATCTTATTTGTATATTATCCTGCTGTCTTCCCAATGACAATGTAATGTTTGTCTTTTCTAAGGACCGTTTTTAATTGATATCAGCGCACTGGAACTAGGGAAGCAAGCAAGGGCTCCTGATGACAAATGGGTTGACAAATTGGAAGCAGCTATGGAGGATTACCTTGATGAGGCATATCAACCATTAATTGTTGTGTTGAAAAATGAATCACAGGAGAACTTTAGGGAGTCCAATGTGAGTATCTTTGAACTGAACTTTACCTATGTTTGCTTGGCACGCATTGTGTCCTAACACTTTCCAGGCTGAGAATGTATCTAAACAACATCTGGGTCAATATATGGAAGGGTAATGTAATGAAAATACATTTCAACTTCTCCCTGTGAAATGTACATGACTTGCATGTGAGACAGAAGCAGTGTCATGCAACTCAATGCCTGTGAAATGAATGCATGCAAAATGTGCTATACACATTTAGCTGTATTTACAATATTTTTATCTTTTGACATACGGCCTCTACTTAGCAAACACATTCACATTTATTCTGTGCCTTATCCTTCACCTAGTGTTTGAATATCAAAACATGCATCAATGATGTTAAAATTTATTAAATATACCACAGACTTTTTGGTTGATTTCCCTGTACTGTTTGAATAGCAATAATCACAACATTTCTAGATAGGGGAGACTACTTCTTTAGTTAGCGTAACAATTTCATGGTGACTTCTGATAAGAAAGAGAAAATGTATGTAATGATTGGCATTCACAAAGTAGAGCTTTTTGACGTATGTAAAGTGAACAGTTATTGCAATGTTTAACTTGTCCTGTTTCAAAAACCTGTTCTCATTATTATTCTAGGTTAACGGCTACACATATGAGGTTATTGGAGGGCAGCATTCTTTCCTTGCTGTTAAACGCCTGAGTGAAAAATATGGAAATCGGAAAGAACTGAAAAGTAGACTCGCTGTTGTCTATGCAGGACTGAGCGATGAACAGAGGAAGTGGTTGGCCCATAGACATAATGCAACTGTTGAATTCCATCATTCGATGACTTTCAAAGAGAAGGTAGGATGAGTTATCTTACACATCTGCTGTACTGCACTTTTCCAAGTATAACCTCAGAGACACAAAACTGCTTTTTAAAAATTTTTTACTCACAGGGTTCTCCACAAGGGATTTTATGGGTGGGCCACCCCTCCGTTTTTGGAGCAATTTATTCTTATGTTAATAACTGCACATAAGAATACATTTTCACAAGAAAAGAATTTGCAAATTATGCACTGTTGTGTAAATTGGCCATCCATCTGTTTTTCTAAGCTGTGGAGAACACTGACTCATGTAACCAGATCTCTGAAAACAACAACATAGATGGGAAATTCTTGTATAGTGATTGTTAAAATCTATAAAGATGAAAAAAAGTAATTGTTGGAAACCAAAAAAATGTTTAGAGGATGAAATGCAACATTGTGAATAAGAATAGAAATGAAAAATGCATTGTGACCTAAGAGTACCGGTATGTCTGTTCCATTGCACAAAGGGACAACAGAGTTTCACAAAATGATAATAAGGGACTATAATAGCGCAGATGTTCCATTATGTTACCTTCATGGAAACTTTAATTTCACATTTTTTCACACCAGTTTCTTTGGTCTGAAAAGAAATTTTACCAGTTGATTTATGTATGTGTGCAGCAAACGTAGGGGCTTATGCAAAGATCTACTTCATTTTAAACCTTCCACACAAAATTAGTGCAGGGGCTTATACACGAGCAGGGATTATACTTGGACAAGACAGTATTCAACTGTAACCATGCTTTGAAAATTGTACAAATTTGTTCATCACAAGCCATATAAGTTATAAAAAATAGCCTTCGTTCCTCAATACATATACATTCCCATAAGGCTGAAGTGCCTTACTTTTGATTGTCAACAAATTGGATTTGAAATTACTTAGCAAGAACAGAGTGTTGGATGTAAAGAGTATGCAATATCTAAACAAGAAAAAATTGTTGATACTGATAGAACAAGATATCTTTAGCCAGAATGTCAGACATTTTGGAGATTATTGTAAGTTGAAATGTGCATTGAAGCCTTAAAGGTACCATCTAATTATACAACAGCATTGATGACAGTACAATTTACATAATACATCTCCTGTTGAACTCATATAATTTTTAAGTAAAACTGGAGACATTAAAGGAGAGTTTTGAGTTTCCAACAGTTGTACAACATTTTAACCCTTTGCACCCTGACCCCTGGTACTCTATGACGTCATCGGACATATTTGTCCGAGCCGGGTTGAAATCGTTAAGTTTATTATTGCAAGTAAAGTCAAACAAATACCAGTTGTCTTTTGGTAAGAAATTTGACAGTTTTATTTGCAGGACACTTTTGTCTGATAGACTGAACAAAAATTAAAGAGTAATTCAGGTAATTGATTGTGCTCAATGATTTTTGTAAAATATGTATCTAGTATGTATTTTGTTGGATAAGATGTAATATGCCCTCTTGTTTATGGTCATTAGGTTCAAATGTGCTGGGATAGATACGAAGAAATGCCATACATAGAAGCAAAAGAAGAACAGTGGGAGAAATAGTGTGGAATGATACTTAAGGAGGTAAGTTTACTAATGACTGTATCAGTTGATACATAAACATTGATGTTATATATTGAAAATGTAAGACTAAAAACCTACACTGTATACATGTAGGTTTTCAGTCTTATATGGACAAGCTGTGTATTACCAGAACATCACATGATAATCTCCAGCTTTTGTAATATCATATAGGACTCAGCCCTTGGTGTCACGTCAGGGGTTAAGATATTTGTATTGATTCATCATTAGTAATAGTAAAGGATAAATAGAATTAATCATTACTTGCTTTAAATGCCAATCTACCTACTGATGACAACAGTTCAAACACATACACAATATCAGACTCCCTGCAGGTATAGATTTTCTGTTTAATGTGTAAAAATGTTGGACATAAATTGGCAATTTTTACCATCATACCTACCTATTGTGTTTAACAAGGGATGTACTGTGCCATCATTACCATTGAGTAACTGCACTGCCAACTTCCACTTGCAAGCCAAAAACTGACATTGTGGCTGAAAACATGCAATTTTTGCATCAAGTTATTTACACAGAGGATGCTCTCTAAAATTCAATCCCAACATTCTTTACTTATGTTCATAGGTACAGCAGTTTTCTCTCTTTTTCTGTTTTTCTTTAGGCATGATAGTAACAATATTTTATATCATTGACAAGATGATTATGATACTAACTGGCTAATAATAGAGATATATATTTTATTAATGGCATGTTATAAAGTTATACTTTGCACACTTCATATTTGTTTATTCACAAGTACTCAAAAAGCATGGCAGCACCCATGAATTTAATTGTGTACACTTCCGGTTAATCGCATATTATATTGTGAACCTGCATACATATTGTCAGTAAGCCGCTGGCGCAATTATCGATGATGTTAAGTGTCATGCTCATGAAATTGATATGTTAATTACTAATTATTTTCTTGACACAGAAAGCCGACTCCCTCTTCATGAAGATATGCTGTGCTGTTGCGAAAATGAGACATTTTTCATTGATGATGGAAGTGTTCGCAATGTATGAAGAAGGTCGAACAAGATCTCAGAATCTCAAGCCTGCTGAACTGAGAGGATTGAAGAGGCCAGAAATTCCGTTCAGAAAATCAGGTGACTTTCTTCGGCTTAACAATAACGATCAGAAATGGCTGTTAGAAGAAACAATTTCAACAGAAATTTCTGTTACAGAGCTAGTAAAGGAATCGGCAGTACTGAGGAAATTAGACCTGGTACAGAGATTTTTCGTCATGATTACTGGCTGTGTTGAAGGGGCTGGGAAGAGGCAAGGCAAAGATTTCCAAACGAAACAACAAGAGAAAAACTAGAACAGTTTGTAAACCTATCGTACAGTCGTGGTGTACCAGCACAGTTTGAATCATTTTGCCAAAGAGCAGTAATTCTGGAAAAAAACAAGGAAGATGCGAGTAAAACTGCCGTATTTGCAACTGATGGCGCCTATGGATTCACAATCCACAATGCAGATGTGCTTGATCTGAATGCCTCTTCACTAAAACAGCAGTGTCCAGGATTCCGAGGAATTGACCTATTATTGGTTGATATGCCTTCAGTAGTGTACTCTTATCATTGTTACTAACACGACCAACCAAAGCTGCTTCTTTTAATGTGTTTTGGTCATAGCCACGGAAATTAATAAGTATGGAGGTCCTTGCGTACCAATAGTATTTCCCCCTGACATAGTTTTTCGCTTCCAAATTCCACACATACACATGGTATAATCATCTGTTGTATAGGCTGGGAAACTTTTTGCCATGACTTTTACATCATATGGAGTCATCTACACTGAAAAGTGTTAAGTTTAGATCTCAGTTTTTTACTGTCTCAGCCATGACTCTCAACGGCTATCTGAATTTTATGATAAGTTGTTTCATTCAATGTCATGGTTATAAAATTGTTATTGTTCATGTTTCATTGCTTGTTGGAACCCTTACGCCACCCACCTAGCATGTCACTTTATATCTTATACTCATAAACATACACCAGGATTGTTTAGTCATGTGTTTCATGTACATGTATGTTCATGACTTAATACGGCTAGTTTTCAATCGGATTTGAACCCACAACATACGGCATCAGTCGCCTAGCTGAGAGGCCACAGACAGAACCACTCGGCTAAATCTCCACTCCCAAATCATACTGTCTATGCTTAAATCTACCAGGATGTCAAATAGTGAATTAAAGCTGTCTCCAATTTTATTTTCAAGGAATGGTCAGCAAGTGATATCCAAAGACTGATGATTACCATCAAGGCAATAAATGTTGACTGCCAACAAAGTGCATTTAACATAGCTGTCATCTGCAGAGCATCAGAGATGGGAGAGATTATGCAGGCATTTAAAAGAGACAAAAACTTTGTCTCTGTGCAACCTGTGTTCTGTCATGTACAAACTTGTAGCTCAAGTAAGTGCAATCACTGTTTTTACCCTATTGTTCTTTCTTCCCCCTCCCTCTCGTACACATAAAATAGACCACATGATGTAGTGTAACGACCAACACACACACCCTTGTTGGTGCTTATTCAATTCAATTCAATTCAATAGAACTTTATTTATCCCAAACATGGGCAATTAAAAAGCGTGGCTCAAATACAACATCAAAAAAATATATATAATACAAATTTACAAAATGGTAGGAGACGCAGGACTATACAAAAAAACAGTTTAGGAATCATTTAAAAGCCGCACAGCGTTGGAATGAATGACAACTTGCGCCAGTTTGACCTGCAAGCGGGTATCTAAAACGCCGACCAGAGGGAAGTGTGTCGAACTCTGCTGATAAATATGATCACAAGACAAAAGAATTGAGCGGGCTTTCCTGAGTACTTGCTGATTATAAAACGTAGAAAGACTTCTCTCTGGAGTATACCAATTAGTTTTGAGCTAAGTGAAACAATTCTATCAAGTGAAGTTTTGTTTTAACAAACAGATTTTGATACCAACAAATGAATGAAAATGAGATAACGCTTTCAATGTAAGATTTATAAAAAAGAGATAAAATTTGTCTATCAACCATGAATGAACGCAGTTCCTTAAAAAGTACAATCTTGCTGCCCCTTCTTCAGTATAGCATCGGTGTATGATCCCATTTCAATTTGTTGTCAAATATTGAACCAAGGTATGTATACTTCGAAACAATCTCGACTTCTTGATCGTGAACAATGGACGTAGGAGGGTTGCGTTCTTGCCTCCTAAAATCAATTATCATTTCCTTAGTTTTCTTAACATTTAAGTTTAGATACGAATTATCACACCACTCAACAAACTCACTAAGAGCGGGACCATGATGACATTCTGATCCCTGTAGAAGTGTAAGCAGAGCACTATCGTCAGCAAACTTAACAAGATGGCTACCTTCATGTGTACTTCTACAATCGTCAGTATAAAGGATGTACAACAGAGGAGACAGAACGCAACCCTGAGGAGAACCTGTATTTGTTTGAATGATACTTGACAAAATACCATTGACAAACACCCTTTGTGATCTATTTGTAAGAAAGTCAATAAGTCAAAGAACAAGTTGATTGCTAAAATTAAATTTTAAGAGTTTTTCTGCAAGGATGTGGGGTTGGATTGTGTTGAAAGCACTGGAGAAATCTGCGAAAAGGATTCTTGCATGAGCACCTGTTTTTTCTAAGTGTTTGTACAGTGTATTGAGAATGAAAAGCTTAGCATCTTCAACACCTTTTCCCGGTCGATATGCAAATTGTAGGGGGTCTAGTTTGTTGCCAACCTTTGTCAGAATAATGGACTTAATTATTTTCTCAAATGTTTTCATTACCAGGGAAGTAAGAGCAACAGGTCGAAAATCATTGGGTTCTTTAGGGTTAGCTTTCTTTGGGACTGGTACTACTATAGAATTTTTCCATATGGCAGGAATACTAACTGTATCAAGAGAAACTTGGAAAAGGTGTTGTAAGACTACACTAAGCTGATCAGCACAGAACTTCAGGGTGCGACCACAAATACAATCAGGACCTGGACTTTTGTTCACATTTAATGATTTTAAAGTTTTAGCTACTTTCTCTGTCTCAATAGACATCCCTAACTCAGGAGACAATGACTGTTTTAGATTTGAGATTTGAGATGAAAAATCCTCTGTTTCAAAACGAGTGAAGAACGTGTTCAGGACCTTAGGCAGCGCTGCTGAGTCTAAGTTATTTAGTGTAACTTTTGACTCTGAAGGAGTAACCTTATTTACTGCTGCCATATGCTTGATACCTTGCCAAGTAGACAAGTTTGATGCATGTTTTTTGGAAATATGTCAATTTTGTGTAAATATCTGATGAAGATAGATTGCCAAATACATTTAGCAAATGAAATTCATTTAATTAACCCTTTTCCTGCCAGACGATATTACTTCCCCATCAGCCAACTCAGGAAAAGCAGTGTTGAGCCACAACAATACGTATTTCCACCAATTTGGCTTGGTCTGTTCCAGCAGCTTTTGTCCATACAAATATTGTTTTCAGTAATTGTGATTTCAAGGTCTTCAAAAGTTCAATTTTGTTGTTAAAATGCACCGAATGTTACTTATTGTGCTTCACTAGTTTTAATGATCTAGACCTGATGGGGAAATATGAACTTGGCAGGAAAGGGTAATGTATTCTTGGCACTCTTTGTAATCGATATTTACAAACATAAAGTGTAAAAATGCTGAAGTTAGATTTAGGCTTGTAAAATAATAGATATTATTATTTCTACATTTCAGCCCGCAGATTTGGACTGATAGAGGCCGTACAGTGTATGGTGGTGGCTATGTACTGCTCACAAGACAAGAATCCAATTCAACATCCAACCGAAGAACGACACAATATGTGGTCCTGTGACACTCCACAAAGAACGTATGACCATGTGATTCAAACTTTCAGCCACAGAGGGGGATGGATACTTCACATATTCAGTGGATCTGGTAAATAAATTACTTTTAGTTCCATTTTCGTGCTTTCGAAAAAAAGCAGATGCCAATGCAATTGTAGGACAAGGCAGACTACAAGAATCACACACAATTTTATTTCCTTACTGTATCTGCATGTGCTGAGAAAGGTCTCTTTTGCAATGCTTCAAGTGCTGCAATAATTCAACTAATCTTTCTTCCAAGAAAAAATTATAGTTTTGCGTACATTGATAATTTAGGAAATGCATGTTTTTAATTTGGTCAAATTACTTGATATAAGATTTATTCCTTCATTTTACTGAAATACAGTATAGTATTATAACCCATAAATCCAACATAACATCAAAGCACCAAAAGCTGCAACTTTTGACATTATTGTTAATGAGTGTGCAAATAAATATTATCTATCAACCTCTGTTCATGCCTTATTTTTTAACACTTATTATAATTGTGAACAAATTCAATTTTAAACAAGTGCATCCATACAACATAGTTGCAACTCTTGCCATGGGGGCTGATTAATGGAGAGCAGCACCCACGTAAAAATTATTTTGCTCACATTTCGACATTCTGTCATTAGCAGAGGTTGATAATATCGGTATGTGTATGGATACCCAACAGTATGTCTATCTACATGCACTAATTGTACATTGCATGTAACATTATGAAAATATTGTGAAAAGTTGCAGCTTATAGGACTTTTAATGAATTTGTTGATAAGACAATATGAATTCACTCATCTTTCCACAACACTTATCCTTTAATTTTCTTCAAATTTAATGGACTAATAAAAATTTGTTTCATTCACAGGTAATGGAATGATATCATCCTTGAAGAATGGCAGACACTGCATCGTCACTGATCATTCATCGGACCAATTAGCTATCCTCTGTGACAATGTCTCTCAGTTTGTTGGTTCTGAAGAGCTATGAGAATCTTTGTGAAGCAAGGCAATCTCTGGGTATAGTATTATTGATAAGGGACTTTTAAAGGCGGACAATCCATGTAGCTATGTTTTTACTGCCCACTTGTGTACCATCTTAACAAATGAGTCAGGGAATGTTTGAATGGCTTTCATTGGCTGACACTGTACACTACTTCATTTAAATTTATCCAAACATTCAATTTAAGGCAAATTAATTTATGTTTACTTTTTAATTTGGCCTTTTAAAATGAGTAAATTATTAAAAGAATCCATTCCTCGGCACCAAAAGATACATTCAGCACTAAAAGGACAAATACAACAAAAAATGTACACAAAGATTGAAAAAATGAAAATCCCTCAAAACGCATAACAGAGTTTGACTTTTACAAAGGAGCCACTATTGTCATATGATGATGGTCATGTTACATATGCCCTGACTAAAGAATTCAAATCGATTACTGACAATTGTACCAATTAGCTTTCAACAAGTGAATTAGAATTGGACCAATGCCATAGATTAGTGTGTCAACCAGTGAAGGACATATGAAATATGCCCTGACTTCTGAATTAGAATTGGGCCAATGTCAAAGCCAGCCAAAGAAAGGTCATTTTAAATTGACCCTGACTTCAGATACAGATGTCTGACCGATGTCCTAGTTTAGATTGTCTTCCAGTGATGGTCATTTTAAATATGCCCTGACTTTAGAATTGCTTACTTGTGTCAAAGTTTATTGTTTCAACCAGTGAAGGTCATTTTAAATTGACCCTGACTTCAGATAGATGTCTGACCAATGTCCTAGTTTAGATTGTCTTCCAGTGATGGTCATTTTAAATATGCCCTGACTTTAGAATTGCAATTTTACTTGTGTCAAAGTTTATTGTTTCAACCAGTGAAGGTCATTTTAAATTGATCCTGACTTCAGATAGATGTCTGACCAATGTGCTAGTTTAGATTGTCTTCCAGTGATGGTCATTTTAAATATGCCCTGACTTTAGATTGCAATATTGCAAGTTTACTTGTGTCAAAGTTTATTGTTTCAACCAGTGAAGGTCATTGTAAATTGATCCTGACTTCAGATACAGATGTCTGACCAATGTCATAGTTTAGATTGTCTTCCAGTGACGGTCATTTTAAATATGCCCTGACTTTAAAATTGCAATTGGACCAATGTCAAAGTTTATTGTTTCAACCAGTGAAGGTCATTTTAAATTGACCCTGACTTCAGATACAGATGTCTGACCAATGTCATAGTTTAGATTGTCTTCCAGTGACGGTCATTTTAAATATGCCCTGACTTTAGAATTGCAATTGGACCAATGTCAAAGTTTATTGTTTCAACCAGTGAAGGTCATTTTAAATTGACCCTGACTTCAGATACAGATGTCTGACCGATGTCATAGTTTAGATTGTCTTCCAGTGACGGTCATTTTAAATATGCCCTGACTTTAAAATTGCAATTGGACCAATGTCAAAGTTTATTGTTTCAACCAGTGAAGGTCATTTTAAATTGACCCTGACTTCAGATACAGATGTCTGACCAATGTCATAGTTTAGATTGTCTTCCAGTGATGGTCATTTTAAATATGCCCTGACTTCAGAATTGCAATTGTACCAATGTCAAAGTTTAGTGTTTCACCAGTGAAGGTCATGTTTGATATGCCCTGACTGCAGATACAGATGTCTGACCAATGTCCTAGTTAAAAGTTTCTACCAGCGAGGATCATTTGAAATATGCCCTGACTTTAGAATTGTACTTAGATTGTTTCAGTTAGCAAAAATTACTGATTGTTTACTTGATTGTATGAAATAACTTTGAAGAATTGAGTTTTCACAGTAATTAATAGAGTTTGACTCATTTTGATGTACTTCTGTGGAAAATATGCTGTTGTAAGTTCCTTTTCCTGACAGAATTTAGTCATTCATGGTTATGCATGGATATTCTTCTGTTTTTACAGCTGGTCAATATTCAGTTTAAATTTACACTATAAAATTTACATTTTTACTGTCAGTAATGTAATGTGTTGTACCATATTGGAAAAATGTCATGTGTGATGAAATTTTGTTTGTAGGAAAAATAAGATTGCTAGCAATTCTGCAAGAATTACCTTGTCAATTATTCTTCAGTGACAGTGTGAATGTGAATAGTGGAAGTCTTTTTCATTCCACTCCGTGTTTCTACCATGCCTTTCCCTTCTCTCCCGATGGTGGCGCTCTCTTCAAAAGTACTTGTTTGCATGCTGTGAGCATGCGCAGTGTTCATCTATCCAGTCCTCCGCCATATTGCCCTCATTCTACTTTTCCGAGCCGTATCTGCTACACGTACGCTACGGTATGGTGGTCGCCGAGATGTCGGAGAAAAGAGACAAGCGGAGCAAGAGAAGTAGTCGTCCCTCTGTAAGTGCTAGCGTTGGCATGGAGGGTTCGACTGAGGTGTCGGCAGGACATGAAGCCGAGAAGCATAGTGACGCTAGTCCCGCATTGGATATCATTGATACTCCAGGGGCGAGCACATGTCCAAGTAATATGCGTGACGGAATTGACGAGAGTCACTTTGAACCGTCGCAGGTCACGCCATCGCAGCAAGAGCAACAGGGTCCATCGAAACAAGATGATACTGCTTCTTTAGCTTCGCTACTTACCCAGCTAGTTCAGCAGAACCAACTTATGCTGCAAAGAAGTTCGCAACACCCGGAAGAGAGGAGTGGGTCGCCTCTGCAACGTAAGCGACGCTCCGAGGACGACGGGCAAGACGACGCAGCATACAAAATGAGAAGAGTTACGTACAGCGAAAGTGAGTCAGATTCAGCCAGTTCGTTTTCGGACTTTCCAGAGTCAGTCCAAGAACAGGCTAGCTCAAGTCAACGTGATTCAGCTATGTTAGACGTCGATTTTGATGATGTTCCTGACCTTGTCAAGGGCCCGGTCACATGGCCGGTGGCTGACAAATCAGTTGTATGGCTTGCACGGCGTATTGACAAAAGTATGTCGGCCGGGCAGCTGAAGGCATTACTACAGAATTATCTGGTACCTGAAGAAAGTCAGAAGCCATTTCAAGTTCAGAAAGTACCCTCATCACTCAGGGCATACCTGAACTCATCTGCACCAAATCTGAGAACATATGACAAAGGGTTGTACAAGACTCATACCACTTTGCACTCAGCACTGCTGCCCATTGTCAAGGCTTTGGAGTTGGTATGTAACAAAGATAACTCTGCAGATAAGTTTACCACTGTGAAAACTGAATTAAAGGCAGTACTGTCAGATGCCTGTCACTTGATAGTTACTGGCAGTAATATGATGGCTGAAGTCAGACAGGCAAGACTTAAGCATTCTTCAAACCAGAAATCAGAGGGGTCTTGAATGACCGAAAGCCTACCAATGAGGGCTTCTTTGGTGGAGATTTTATCAAAGCCATTACAGATTCTAAGAAGTCCGTCAATGCTATGAAGTCTGTCTCTCAGTCCTACAAGTCTAGGTCAGCCTACAATAAGCAAGATCGCTTTAACCAGTCCTTTCGTGACAAGCGAAGAAATGAGCAACAGGCTAGTTATACCTACAAAGACAAGCAGTACTCCCAGAGAAATGATCAACAACAGTATCAGGCTGGTAAGAGGAAATATAAATCCAGACCTAATACTAAATAGAAGTCTCAGCAACCAGATAGATATACCACATGCAGGAAGACTACGATTTTTTGTTGAAGAATGGAAGAAAATCACTTCCAATAATTTCATTTTGAAAGTTATTATTGGTTATAAACTTCAGTTGACCAGCACACCTATACAGAACATCAACCAGCTACAGCAACTAAATCATCAGAAGAACAGACAGTTATTCAACAAGAAATAGACACCTTACTGAGCAAGAAAGCCATAGAAGCTGTGCCACCAGCTGATAACCAGTTCATATCTAGGATATTCACTATCCCTAAAAAGACTGGTGGCTGGAGGGTCATCATTGATTTACGAGAACTCAATAAATTCATCAAGAAAACTCATTTCCGTATGGAAGGACACTCTGACATTGAACAGTTTTTGTCTCCAGGAGATTACATGACCTCGATTGACCTCACTGATGCTTATTTTATGATTCCTATTTGTCCTGATCACCGCCATTTACTGTGCTTCATTTGGCAGGGACAGGTCTACCAGTATACATGTCTACCTTTCGGACTGACATCCTCACCAAGAGTATTTACCAAGCTCTTAAGAGTGATTCTTTCACATGTAAGAAAGATTGGAATAACTTGCAGCAGTTACCTAGACGATCTTATCAACATTGGACACAGCATAGCATCAACTCAGACCAATCACAACCTGGTATGGGATGTTTTATGCAGGTTGGGCTTCATACCAAATGTAAGCAAGTCTTGCATAGTGCCAACCAGACAACTTACACACATCTAGGCAAGGTGTACAACACAGTGAAAATGGAAGTCTCTCTACCACAAAGCAAAGTTATGAAAATCCAGACAACTGCAAGCAAACTACATTCAAGAGAAACTGTAACACTACGAGACGTAGCACACTTTCTTGGACTAGTAGAGGTTATAAGAGGGGCAATGATTGCAGCTGCCACCCACTACAGACATATTCAATGAGACCTGATTCAGCATCTATACAGCCAGAATTGGGAGAAGAAAATACATATGTCCAACGAAGCAAAAGTAGAACTGCTTTGGTGGATGGAACAGTTACCCAACCACAATGGCAGACCTATCCATCAACCAGTACCAACCGTTACAATACAGACAGATGCCTCACTTCAGGGCTGGGGAGCACTATGCGACAACAAAACAGTGCTAGGCCACTGGTCAGCAGAGGAAAGGACACGCCACATCAACGAACTGGAGTTGTTGACAGTAATGTTTGCTGTTCAGTCCTTTCTGCAAGACAAGACCAATATACATGTGGTAGTACAGATAGACAATACAACAGCAGTGGCGTATATCAACCACCAAGGGGGAACCCATTCAAAGAAACTATGTACAACAGCACTACAAATTTGGGAATGGTGTCTCCAACGCAGCATAACTCTGCAGGCAGAACACATTCCAGGACTTCAGAACCGGATGGCAGATGCACTATCAAGACAGCCAGAAAACCCACACGACTATATGCTGAATCCAGTAGTATTCAGACAGTTGTGTCAAGTGACTTTCACACCGACAATAGACCTGTTTGCCAGCCGTGTCACCAGACAACTTCTCAAATATGTTGCATGGAAGCCAGATCCACAAGCAGTGGGCCAGGATGCTTTCACAATCCATTGGGCTACAGAGAGACCATACCTATTTCCACCACTTCCACTGATAGGACGATGTTTACACAAGATAACACAAGACAGAGCAGTAGTACTGTTCATAGCACCAGTGTGGGCAAATCGACCATGGTACACCAGACTATTACAAATGTCGGTTCAGCAACCATTCTTACTGCCACATCAGGAACAACTAGTCACCAATCCTCACACCAACAGACCAGTTCATTTCAACATTCATCCGTTAGCCGCCTGGATACTCTCCGGCGACACTATAGAGGCAAGGGCTTTTCAGAGAAAGTTACCAAGATACTTCTCAGAGCCACAAGACAGCAGACATCAGTTCAGTATGACAGAAAATGGAAGACCTATTGTAGCTGGTGTCTACGAAGGAAAATTAATCCACTTTCAGCACCTGTAACAGAGGTCACAGAATTTCTCTCAGAGCTTTCAACCCTACACAACCTAGCTTATAGTACAGTGAATGGATACAGGTCTGCAATTTCATCTGCACATTTGCCAATTGATGGTCAGCCTATAGGAGCTCATCCCATGATCAAGCTTTTCTTTCGAGGCATTTTCCACATAAAGCCCCCAAGACCGCGTTATGTTACAACTTGGGAGGTATCAAAGGTCACAAGATTTCTGGAAAAACTTCATCCGGCAAGAACTTTGAACATGAAGATGCTTACTTTCAAGACTGTCATGCTTATAGCGCTGACCTCTTCAGATAGAGGGCAAGCCATCAAAGAACTCAACATTGAGTATTGCCATATCTCTATGAATTCTATATACTTTGTTATACCAGAATTGACGAAGACTTCATCGCCAAACAAGCCCAACAGAACCATTAAATGTCCAAGTTTTCCAAGCAATAGGAAATTGGATGTCCGTAATTATGTCAGACACTATATTGAACGCACCATGCCACTTAGAGACAGGGCAGTTGCCAGGGGGACTCAAGAGACCAGCTCAGCTGTTACTGTCATACAGACCACCTCATCACCCGGTGTCATCACAGACAATCGCAAGGTGGGTGAAGACAGTACTGACCATGGCAGGAATAGACACCAGTGTATTTAAAGCTCACAGTGTTCGTGGTGCAGCAACATCAGCAGCTTTGTTCCAGGGAGCCACACTCCAACAAGTACTCCAGTTAGGAGACTGGGCAAATGACTCTACTTTCTGCAAATTTTACCAAAGACATGTTGACTCATCTGAAGTTGGCAAATTGGTATTGCAGGCTTCCCAAGGAACGAGAAACTGACTGGGTGAGTGGACAACATTATACTGGCTATAGTCCATTGTTTTTTAGTGGTGCCTTTGTGCTTTACCACTGCGTCCAGCTTGGCAATCGGCATGGTAGAAACACGGAGTGGAATGAAAAAGACTTCCAATTTGCCTAGGGTCTTACCTGAAGTGCAAATTTACAGTCTTTGAATGAAACGTAGTGTTTCTACCTTATTCCCACCCACCCAGCCTAACTCAGTGGTCAAAAGCTACCATGTCACAGCACTGCTTACAGTGGTTTCTTTACTGGCTCGTCCAAGTAGAATGAGGGGCAATATGGCGGAGGACTGGATAGATGAACACTGCGCATGCTCACAGGCATGCAAACACAAAGTATGACTTTTGAAGAGAGCGCCACCATCGGGAGAGAAGGGAAAGGCATGGTAGAAACACTACGTTTCATTCAAAGACTGTAAATTTGCACTTCAGGTAAGACCCTAGGCAAATTGGAATTTTAAGATTTTGCGGGGAGCAAAATTACAAACTGACATTATAACAGCATTTTGACGCATGAAAGAAAGTCAAACAATTCAACATATTTTGATGAAAAATATCAGGTTATCTGTAGTCTACTGACAAAAACTAAAAATATGCTGTCATTTTAAATCTTCACTAGTAATGATAATGAAAATTTGCGTTTTTTAAGGAAAATTCAAAATTTTTCCACATTTAGCATGTCATTTTGAACTGATTAGAGCATTTTTTGTATTTTGTTGCAAATCCAATTATCCCAAAATAGTTCCAATCGTGTTACCAGAAGACGACGTAGCCATGGGCATAGACATGGTAATACCAGCTGTCCCCCAAGTTCAGTGATCTATGGTCTATTCTTAATCAGCCGCTAGGAGTTCACAAAATAAGAACTGCTTTGTTTGCTTGCTCCTTGCAGAAATTGAGATTGCTACTGTAAAGAGTTCAAACGATGAATATCAACCAAACTAGCCCTTATTATCATTTAGTCAAAATTATTATTGATATCAGCAATTACCGGCTGTTTAAGCCAGTAAGGACAGAACTCTTGAACAGTGACAAACATTTATTTTTTCATGTACCATTTGCAAACAAAGGGATTGACCAAATAAACATCAGCAATATTTTGCATGATAAGAAAGTTGTGGAAAAAATACCTCCATATTTTAAATTTCAAGAACCACCTATAGTTTCCTACTCATACACAAAAACCATTGGTAGGAAACTTTTTAACTATAACAATGTCTTGAAAAATTTCAACTTTCCATTAAACAACAGCAGAACTTGCAATTGCTTGTCATCCCCCTTTTGCTATAAACCACTTGGTCACATAATAACTGGTGATCTGACCATCATTACCAACAGTAAACTTCGGCAACTCTTTCAATATGGCCCAAAATATCGAGAGCCACAAAATATTAATTGGAAATTTAATTTCAGAATTATCATGGATGCCGCCGAAAAATATGCAAGACAGTGGGCTGCAGTTGAGGAAGTTGATGTGGAATGCCTCTCTGACTGGCTGAGCAAATCAGAGATAAATTAAAATCACGTATTTCACATTTCCGTTCTCACAGTAAAGATGTAAATAATTCCTCAGTATTAGATGACCCATCGGTCAAGCATGCCTCGATGCTTTACACAACGAATATGTTGTAGTTCCTGCAGACAAAGCTTCAAACAACATCATCTTTGTCTGTAGGAATTATTATATCCAGTGTATAATAGATGATTAAACCTTCTTCAGATAGAGTAATACACCTACGCTCTTTCCTATAAGAGTAATACACCTACGCTCTTTCCTCCCTCACTGATGAAGACATTTTTGCAAACCATTCATCTGTGCTCAATGAATTTGGCATTTCTTTGAAAGAGAAGGACAAAAAACTGCCTATGTTGTATTGGATACCTAAACTGCACAAGAACCCTTACAAACAACGTTTTATTGCAGGATCAAGCAATTGCACTACCAAACATCTGTCACAATTATTGACTATAATTTTAACAACCATCAAAGATGGTCTTTTTCGATATTGTGACAAAGTGTATGAAACAAGTGGGTTGAATCAAATGTGGATACTTAAAAATTCGAAGGAATTGTTGCTTGATTTAAAAGTCAAGAAAAACAAGTTCAGCTCAATCCGAACATTGACTTTTCCACTTTATACACCACAATTCCCCACGATAAACTTAAAACAAGGCTGTCATCTCTTGTGAAACAAGCTTTCCTGCATAAAAATGGCAGTAGAAGGTACCAATACATTACCATCAAACAAATGACAGGTTATTTCAGTAACAACATGGATGCCAAGCACAAATACACAGATGAAGAAATTATTAAAATGCTTAATTTCTTAATCGACAACATATTTGTTAAGTTTGGCGGTATGACATTTCAACAATCTATCGGCATACCAATGGGTACAAATTGTGCACCCCCTTCTTGCAGGCTTATTTTTGTATTCATATGAAGCAGAGTTCCTACAGTCTCTCTACAAAGCAGGGTCTAAAAAACTTGCAAGGCGTTTTAACAACACGCACAGATATATCGATGATCTGATCAGTCTAGACAATCCAGACATATCAAATTACTTACATCATATTTACCCTGATGAGTTGGATATCAAAGAAACAACAGAGGGTACGAACTCTGCTTCATATCTTGATCTGTTCCTACAAGTGGGTACTAATGGGCTACACACTAAGCTGTATGACAAAAGGGATGATTTCGATTTGAAATCATAAATTATCCCCACTTGTCAAGTAATATTCCATCTGCACCTGCTTATGGTGTGTACGTGTCTCAACTTCTCAGGTATTGTAGGGCTACACTGATTTTCAACTGAGACACAGCTCATTGGCATCAAAATTACTGAGACAAGGATACACAACAAAAAGACTCGTTAGGACTTTCAAAAAGTTCTACGGTCGATATGACGACATTGTGGCCAAATATGACACCTCGATTGGTCACTCAAATGATTACAGTGATTCATATCCTGTATCTTTTCATGCAATATTTAGACAATTTTGGGACCAATCCTGACGGGTGTAGCATGCTAACAGGGTACGCTTACCCATTCCGGACACCTGGTACCACCACTAATTATCAGTGGTTCAGGATGGTCCTACTTAAATTTGTAAATCACAATTGTCCCATGGACCTGGTAATATATTACCTTGAATGGAAATGATTATTGGACCAGTTTAATGTGATATTCACAGATGACAATGTAAGAACATTTTGTGATACTGTGAGTGTCATGTCAATATCTTCTCATTTGCATATTTAATGAACTTTTGTTATTAGTGAGATAACTCTGAAATTCCTGCACCAAACTTGATTATACATGCAACAAATATTGATCTGATATATATCTAATTATACTTAGAAGCATAAGGCAGTGTCAAGTTAATAAATAGCTCATTTGCATATTTTATGAAGGTTTGTAATTAGTCATATAACTCTGATATAACTTCACCAAATGTGATAAAATCTGCTGCAGATACTGATCAGACTGATATCTAACTGTAGTGTAAAGCATTAAGTAGTGTGAATGAATTAAGGATTCATTTGCATATTTAATAAACTTTGTAATTAGGTATATAACTCCGAAATTACGGCACCCAAGTCAGTGACATTGGGTACAGATATTGTTTTGATAAATATCTAATTGTACTGAGAAGCATTTGGCAGTGTCAAGTTAACAAATAGGTCATTTGCATATTTTATGAAGTTTTGTAATTAGTGATATAACTCCAAAATAACTGCACCAAATGTGATGAAATCTGCTGCAGATACTGATCCGACAGATATCTAATCGTGGTGTAGAGCATTTAGTTGTGTGAAGTTAATTAAGGGTTCATTTGCATATTTAATGAACTTTGTAATTAGTGATATTACTCCAAAATTACAGCGTTAAATTTGATGAAACTTGCTACAGATGTTGATCTAATAAATATCCAATTGTACTGAGAAGCATTGAGCAGTGTCAAGTTAATAATTAGCTCATTTGCATATTTCATGAAGTCTTATAATTAGTCATATAACTCCGAAATAACTGCATCAAATGTGATGAAAACTGCTGCACATACTGATACGACAGATATCTAACTGTGTTGTAAAGCATTTAGTAGTGTAAAGTTAATTAAGGGTTCATTTGCATATTTAATAAACTTTGTAATTAGGTATATAACTCTGAAATTTCGGCACCAAAATTTTGTGAAACGTGCTATAGATATTGATTTGATAAATATTTAATTGTGCTATGAATCATTGAACAGTGTCAAGTTAATTTAGGGTTTATTTGCATATTTAATGAACTTTGTAATTAGTGACATTACTCTAAAATTACAGCATTAAATTAAATAAAACGTGCTACAAATGTTGATCTGATGGATATCTAATTGTCCCATAAAGCATTGAGCAGTGTCAAGTTAATTAACAGCTCATTTGCATATTAAATAAAGTTTTGTAATTAGTGATTAAACTCTGAGAGTACTGTGCGAAGTTGAAAAAAACCTGCTACATATAGTGATAACATGTATCTCATTGTTCTGTGAAGCGTATCACTATTAATGAACCTGTTGTAAAACACGTGAGCATATTAAGTTCATATCTGGTCCCTCATGCGATGAAGACTAGTTTATATATTTTTTGCAGGATTTGTTTTTAACATCGCGTCAATAAATCATCTTCAAAAGAAGACTGTCATAGGTCTGAGAAACTCACTATACTCCTCTGTTTACTACGATGAGTACAGTCAATGGACTTTGGACCATTTTCTCATCTCGTCCCGAAGGATAACTTCAAAAAAATTCATCCAGTCGCCATCCTTGAACCTCTATTGACTCAAGACCATATATATGCAGCTTTGATTACAGTTTTCGTCCGTTTCGAGTCCTTGTTGGAAACCGAAGCATTCAATTCTTCTTCAGAAAATAGGATAAACCAAAAAAATTCTCGACTATCGTTTCGATCGGCCGCAGACGACATCTTTGTTTACATTCCGGTCCGCGCACGCGTCAATGTCGTTTTTGACGTCAGCAGGCATCATTTTTCGGAACTGATGCCTGGCAGGCAACAGGTTCAACAAATGATGCCTGATGATGTCGTTTACGTGGATCAGCACAAAAAGAATGCATCCCACGTGACTATCAACTGGCGAATTAGAATACAGACTGCGGATGAGGTGTGTTACAATATTAAATTTACTCATGCACGAAATACATTTTTTAGATATAAAGCATTTTTTTCATTAAATGTCCACACGAACGTTTATACACTACTATCGGGACTTCGTCGAGAGGGCCGATCGGATATCACCGTGAGTTTGGAAGGGCCTCACATGAATTACATTCTTTACATGTAATCATTTTTACTTGGCGATGGGGACTTGAACAGAGGACATATCGGAAATCATCGAGAGTTTTGGCTGTTCTTCTATGAAATACATCCTTTACAACAATAGACGATACTATCTTTTAAAATAGCGGGCAAATATCCATTATATCGGAGATTTCATCACTTTGTAGATCTGAGTAAGCCCGACTTCCTAAGTTCGACACTGACTTCGAAAAAAAGACGACACTATAGATTTGTCGAATCGCGAATTAATATTTTCCGATATATATCGGAGATTTCGCAACCTTAAAGATCTTGCCAATCTCGACTTACATGGTAACACGTACAATCAGTCAATCCTTCCATATCATTCACGAATCAAAAATATTTTTAAGCGACTGATAAAGAAAAACTCTTTTTGAGAAAGTATAGCGTTGAAGGATCGCAGGGTCACTCAGTGTCTCCAATCCAGTTCGGGGTCTGTACAAGCACAGTGACTCTCTCCGCGAATCATACACAAAACTGAACAAGATATGAACGATGTGCGGAGATGCTTTCCCATTATTACATATCTAGGTTTAAATTAGTATGGTATGATTTCAGTTTGGATAAGGTAATACTCGATGTCAGAAATATCGCAGTCCGAACTCTCCATAGTCGTCTTACGAAGGCACTGAACTGTTCACAGTACTCCTCCAGCTGCAAGCTACAATCGTCTGTATCGCCGATGACGTCACGCACGCTCCTCCCATGAGCCCTTTCGCGCCCATGGAATTCCGGGCTCATTTTCATAAATCTCGTCTACTTCAAATTCTCTTTTAGTCGCGCCGTAGTCGTCAGCGCGTGCAATTATGTTGCAAATTTGAACTGCATTTTATTCAAGAGCGTTTTTGGAAGGGATAAACGGTCAAAGTCAATGGACTTAGGTTTCCCTTCCCTTTAAACGTTTTATAAAGAGGAGTGACCATTCTTTGAGTGACTTTACTATAACAACAAGACTTGACCTCATTAGGTGTAAAACTTTCTTTTTTGTCGTACGTACACAGCCGACTCAGGCCTGACAAACATGTTGAGATCATGAGTCACTAATGTCCTTTGATATTTTGACAAGATCCTGTTCTCATTAAGGTACCAGAATGAAATTTCTCATCCACGTAGTTTCTAGGACACATTGAAGTAGAATGGTCATCCAGGTCATCAAAACAGTTTTAAGAAAAATTGTGGATTCTCTACCACTCTCCACAAGAAACAAACCTAGCTGCTTAAGTTATGGGATACGATGAAGAAGGTCATGTTTTATTCAAGGTCACCCAAATTGATTTACAGGTGAATTTTTCCGTCATTGGCGCATTTGCTAAATTGAGGTCTAAGGTCATCCTTATGGCCAATCGAAAGGTCAATGGTCAAGTAAATGAATGCTTATACGGCCTTATCAGCCCTTAAAGTTTAAAGGTCTTATGAAGAATAAGAATAAAATTGTGAAAAGATGATTTTTACTCCCTAAATAATGCATTGAAGGCGCAAGAAAAACAACTGCAGTAAAAAATTGTTTACGTGTATATTAACTGAAGAATGTGCATTTCCCCAAAGTTTAGTCATATTTTCCCGCGAAAAATCAAATCTGGATGTGTGACATCAGTTTTAGATCTGCCTATCGGTGCTTGCCTGGGGATCACAATGGCGGCGGCTTCTGTCAATTACCCCAGGACAGTGCTTATTTGTCCTCTGAGACGAACAATGTTAGCAGAGTAAAAGTGGAAGTAGTCATGTACGTCAGTCCGTACATGTATGATCCAAATGCCGTCGAAAATCCTTAATACACTGCACCACAACGACCAGATCTACTATGGCGGCTTGACCCATTTTAGGTCAATGCTTGACCCAACAAGAATACTAGTACAAGTAAATAGCTGCATTCATTGTTGCCCTGCGTACGATGCTGTGTTCGCAGTCCCGTTTTGGACTGCGCACGAAAACCTACCTGTTCTAACTATTTTCGGCCGAAAACAACTTGACTCATTCCTTACCAATAACCTTCCCCTTACCCCTTGACCTTGAATCGCTGATAAACTGATGGTTTTGGACGTCCCGAGAGCATACTTTTTTGCAGCCTGAGGGCGATTGAATTATTCGGGTTGGTATAGATCGGAATCGAGTTGATTCCGGCCGAATTAGAAAGGGTAGAATTAGTTAGAAAGGGTAGTGCGCCGTCCGAATCTGGACCGCGGTTACCGTGTTTTCCTATAGCATTCAGCAGGGCTGTGGTGGAAGGCAGTATTGCAGCCCACGGCCCCGTCCCTGCGCCGGCTTTTCAAGCCCAGACCTTATTCGTCGCTTACAGCCTCGGAGGTCGTAAGCGACGAATAGGGTCTTGGCTATCTTTTTCTGGCGTGTTGCTGTGAATCGCTGGCCACTATAAAGGCGATTGTACAGTACCTTTGCCAAAGCTTGGCCCAATGTTAAATGAAGCTTCAAGTGAAGGCTTTGAACAGGGGTTTGTTAATTGTGTTCCAAACTTTACCAAAGAGACTGACACAAGCTTTGCTACTCCTGAACCTTTGGCGTACCGACCTTTGTGAAAGTTTATGTTTCAAAGCTTCGAAAATGACTGTTACAACTAATTACATCCACCTTACATAGCATTTGCGTGCAGAGATGCCGTACGCAAACTCTATGCGTGCGCTGAGCGAAGTAAAATCTTTTCCTGATATTGTGGTGCGCCCAATAACTTTCGTGAAGTGCGAATTCATTTTAACAACACGAAAATTCATTCACATTACCCACTCCAGCTTATATCTCTCACCTAACGTCGTATTTGAGTTTAAATAAATATCCTTCATGTTGTAAAAATGGACCATAGACCGCGTTAAGGCATGAGAGAATGCTAAATTCCAACTTTCACATTTCAAAAATAAACAAAAAAAAACGTGGAGTGCAACAAAACACATGGCATACACAACATATTTATATTGAGAAAATCAAAGTTGCAAACAATGCTACTTTGGTAACATTAGAACTAGAGTACATGGACATTCTAGTACCTCACATAATGAAGCATTTGACTCAGTCAACAGGGAATTTTATCAGGAAACGTTACCAAACGACTATATGATCGGAAAACGAAACACAAAACATATACCAGCCATGCTGGAAATAAAGTTGAGAAATAACAGTTTGGAATTTAAGAATTAATTCTGACACAAAGAATAGTTTAAAACAGTGCATTTGATCTCCAGCTTTACCAGATATAGCTGACATTACATTTCACGATACAAAATACAATATTAACATGCATGACAAATGTCATGTTGCTGAGATTCTGAGATGGAGTATTTCTCTATTGAAATGCAACATGGGCTTAATGAATTCAAATCGAACACCAACAATAGGCATCGAAGGTTTTAATTTTCTTTTGGAACTCTTATCAAGAAATAGCATATTCAGGCCTAATTGTCTATTATAAAGGTTACAATATAACAAAGAAAATTCTCGCCACCGGAACACACAAAAGCAACTGATATATTGAAGTTTATATACAGAAAGCCAAGTCACTCTGAGGCAACATTGAAGGACCTCATTAAAAGTGAAACAGTAGGGAACATTAGAACATGAAACAACCAAAATGATTTTGACCATAATATGACACACTTCCAGATGTACTAGCGCACAAGAACGGGGTTCAGTATAAATTAAAAACTAAAGATTTTGTACCCGTCTTTCTTTAAAAAGACGGGTACAAAATCGTCAGGGCTTGTCAGATACTCTTACTTCTTAAAGTACTCAATGTATATAACTAACATCCTTCTCAAAATTGACAATACCGGTAGGTTAAAATATTCCATAAAATAAAGTTTTAATCTCTGACATTTTGGTGTAATAATTGCAAAGTTGGTAAAAAGCAATTCCATTCCGTCGCACATTCTTCCATTGAAATTTGAGTCTTTACTGTTCAATGTTTTACTTTTCTGCTATTATATGATAATAATATAATTATAATTTAGAAAAAGATCAAGCTTTGTGACCTCATATTTTTTCTTTAATATTTAATACTTCCCAAAACATTATGATATTTTCAAGTCTACAGGTCTTCTATGTGTTGCTCTCTGGCCTGATCTTATTATGTACAAGTATATCACACTATAATGAACGTCATTTGACCCAAACTTTTATTCAACAACAACAGAGTCAGAGCTATGTCTGCCACTGGCGGTATGCAGTGACAGTGATACTGCCAGTAGGCAGTAGCAGGGCAGATATATTAACTTTGATAATTTTGACGATGTTTGTGCAGCTTATACAACAGTGTTATCGTCCTACTCCCTACATCATGTTGAACTGCCGATCATTCAGCTTGCCAACGCAGCCTATGCATGTGTATAGTGCATTTAGTCCAGTCGAAATAGGGTTCGACTCATCATAAATTGCTACATAATTTTTTCTTCAGAATGCATTTGAGAGAGGTACCCAAAATAAATTATCAAAAAGTTTACTCGAATCTACCTTTGGGAAACATGTCTAATTTGCATAAATCAAATATTGCTACCAACCGTCCTACAAAGTAACATAATTGGCCTTATATCACATGAACAAGCTATTTCTGTGATTTCAAAGTCTAACATTTCTTATTTAGCATGGGGAATCATTTTTGGTATACAATTTATATATAGGCACATCGTTAATTTTCATTATTCTAATATGACGGCTATCATTCCTACAAACATTTTCGGTCATACACCACGTAGCTATATCGCTAGCTATTTCAGTGATTTCAAAGTTAAAAAAATTATTTCTTTGGCATGGACAAACATTTTTTAGGTACAATATTTAACATAGGCACTTTGTCAATTTTCATATTTCCAATATGGCGGCCAGTGTTCCTACAAATGACATTGTCGGGCATATACAAAGTTTTAAACAAACTATTTTAGTGATTTAAAGTTTCAATACATTTCTTGGAACACTTTTGTCAGTTCATTGTTTTAAAAAGGCTCTCTCTTTTACAATTTTCATAAATTTAACATTGCTGCCAAAATAATGCCCCATTGAATAATCGATTCTAAAATGAATAAGGTTCTTGTATAGTTTTTAGTATTAGCAACCTATCAAGAAGAAACTGTTAAGTCCTTGGACATTTATTTTTTAAATTTTGATTGTTCTATATTATTGTTAGTTTGAATAATATATTCTCTCACTGAATGTAACATTAGATTCATCTGTACATTATTTGTATTGTTGTTTAACACTGCACAGTGTCAAAACATATACAAAACGTGTTGTGGCTGTTCGTTCTTGCAACATAAATACTGTATTCGTCGGTCTATGTCTTAGATCACCGTGCCACACAAAAAGAAAAACCCTTGACGCGAAGGCTTTCAAAACTCAAGTATGACATCCGCTGACTGGCCACGACTCTATTCTCTTTTTTTTCTTTTGCAATTGCAAGTATTTTTCTGTATAGTTTTTTTTGTTTAAAATAAACCTTTTCGGTGTGTATATATGCATTATGTATGTGAACCGAGTACCACCTCTTCCATCGACATGAACTGAGGTTCCACCCCCCACGAGCTAAAATTACACTTCTCCATTTTGTATCACATCAAATTTGTTCTGTGTTTTCCGAGACTATGGTTTCAGTTTCCGGCCTGTATAAAGATGCTATTTGTTGAGAAACTACATGACACGAGAATTAAAATCAAACAAACAACTTAGGAAGTGCTAATATGCCTGGAATGATGACAATTCTTGAGTTAGAGTGCTGTTGTCGTAAAATTAAGCGAAGGAAAGGATAGAAATATCGTCTTGTTGTTCTTGGTAAAGCAATGCGTTTTGTGTAACATTTTATTTCATATATACTTAGTCTGTCAAAGCTCTATAAACGTTGTCAGCAATGCCGTGAACAACTTAACTTAATTTAACGTAAATAACGCGTTTAGTACCAGAATTTATGTCGTAGTCCTGATTTACTTGTCGATTCAAAAAGACACCCATTTGTGTACATGTGTCGCTGCAAGACGCCATTTACATGCCTACTCCACCGTGTCTTGACGAGTATGCTTATGACAGTTAGGCCAATGCCGAATCTTAATTGATGTCTAGTACAACACTGTGCCCTGTCATGACGTCGAATCCTTCGAATGTGTTCACTTTCAAGACTTTAGTCGTGGGAAAAAAGGTACTGAAATCAACGTGCGCTTTGGTATGTTATTGTTGAGCTTTACAGGTCGGCGATAGAGTCTTTGGCGAAGTGAGCTTCAGCATAGACATTTGGGAGTGGTGACTCATGTGACGATATGTATTTGGTGTTTGTTTGTTTTTTTATTTGATTTGGTTTGGAGCGAGTTTAAGAAAGAGAAGTCTACCAGGCAACTAGGGACAGAGCTCCATATTAAAATCTAGCCTTTTGAGTTTGTTTCCATAAAAACACTGTACAAATCAATCTTATCATTATAATAAGTGCACCAACTTTCAATTACAATGCTGAGTTTTCTAATCTGATCGCACCTACTTTTTATCGATTTCTTTTGAAAAGTTACATGTGAAAAATCGCGCATTCATTAACAACCGATGTCAACCCAATGTATGTGAATCTCAAGCTTTGTATTTAATTTTTTTAGTTCTCGGATCATTTCTGCTTGCGCTCACCAGTCAGAGTGACTATAGTAGTAGCATAGACAATGGACGCAGCTGTCTGTTGTGGTAGCTGTTAGGTCCATATTATGACCAAATGATGCAGTGTCGCTGAACATATTTGTATACAAATACTATTCTATTGTTGGTTTATCACCGCATAAAATCGCCTCATTATATCAATTTGATCCAGTCGCATGACAAGACTTGAAAATTAATAAAAATCATAACCATGCAATAGTGTAAATCAACATTTTCCGGCTTTTGTAGTGCGGCAAAGAATCGAACTCAATTGAAAGTTATTGCGTTTTTACTTGTTCGCATTGTTCAAGTCGCCAGTGGATCATTATCGATATCTAACTTCGAAACATCACGTTTACAATATAGATGATACAGACTGTCCGTATATGGACTAAGGCGAGTACAATTTCGATCATATATAAGAAGCGCTTTCTTTCGATTGAGTGCTTTCTTGGATGGCGCTTGATTCCTGGTAGTCGATACCGAACGTTTAGTATGCTTGTTTGAAGAATTGTGTGTTCACCCGCAGAAAGCTGGATCGTTGCAGCGATATTTAACAATCCATACAGAGAGAAGAGTACTAGAAAGGTACAAACGTACATAAGCTTATAGTATTAGTGCAATATTCAGTAGAAGTCACTTTTCGCCTCTCCCCTGTCTGATAGTGAACAATCCCTTCACACAGGAAGGACAAGAGTGCGACCATGAAGGTAATAGTGTAACTTTGTCCTGTAAATCGTAAAAATATACACGTGCACATGCGTACATCTTCGAATATTACTCGACCAGTGAATGACGTTATGATGGCAAGTATTTCGGTTTTACAAATAAGATTTTTCAAAAGAATTTTGATGTTGTAAACGGGCAACTATAGTTTCTAATTAAACGCTACCGATGTGACCCCAATCGATCCATACGTTTAGCTTCACCATGCCGGTTCAAGAATATTTCATCAACGTAGTAAACATCGGCCTATGAAGCTTATAAGCTAAAGGTTAAATAACATATAGCATATAGCCAACAGCTCTAGCTCCGGCAAACAAGCGATGGTTGTCGAACCGGCGAAAACCGTTGCCGAGTTGTCAGTGTAAACGGCTAATTTCATGCAGTTTTATTTGCGATATAACCTATACCGCCTTTTTAGTTAAAAAAATCATCCAATGTTGTGAAACATCATTCACAGTTGTGCAACATGTTATAAATTTACACATGTCGGATAAAAATTACACAGATTCATAATATAAAGTTCAACGCTTCCCAATACGAGACTCTAGTAATCTCGAGTCTTGTATATTAATGTAATACTCCTAGTATGTTGATAAGTAAACTTCCACACCCATATACAATGCAATGAATTTTCTCAAACATGTCTTAATAGGCGTATGCTTTTTGACTTTTCAAAACAGTTTGCTTAAGAAATGTTAATGCAATCGATCTTAGCGTGTTTGCAAGGTTTTACTCTGAGGTGAAAATGTTCACAATTTTGTAAGCACATTGTACTTTCTTCATATAAGAAACAAGGATGAATTTTGACCAACGTTTTTCTTGTCTGACTTGTATTTCAAACAAGGTACATCTTTTTATTTTAACGTATGACGGCAGCCTAACCTGTTTACTGCGACGTGTGAAAAAACAGAAACAAACTTTCAACTACTTTTAATACTTTTTGTTTTGTTTTGTTTTTTCAAACAAACGATGGATATACGTTTGTCTTTTAAGAAATTACGTTTGCAGTATTTTGGCAATCATTAAGATAGTAGTCTACATTTTAGCGTGGATTTGCCAATCTTGTGTCGGTAAAGGCTCAATGGTCTTTTACTTCGTGGTTTCAATAGTTAGTTTGTTTGAACATGGAGGGCCTGGCTATTTGTCGCTATCACTAATGATGTGATCTCATTATTGTTTAAGTGATGGACTTAACGCATGCGCTCTATGTATAACTGTTAAGAAGAAGGAATGTTCTAGTGCGTGGTACTTATATTTCCATAAAAGAATTTCGATCAAATATTTTGGAACATGTCATAAATATCCACATGTCAGATAAAAAAGACATAATGTTATGTTCAAAGGTTCCTAATAGCTGTCTTGAGTAATCAAAAAATATGTAAATTAAGGATGTACGATCAGTAAAATTAAAAGTAATGTCATTTCTCTAAATTGTCAATTTTTAGATTCTCCTTTGTAAGTATTATCAAAATGTGTGATAAAATATAGGGGTCACCGCGCTCGTTTGTGAGATAAATGACCATGAATTTTGCCATTTGTGAGTCAGCATTTTTTCACCAATGCATTTTCTATGGACGAAATAATTCAATGCTGTTTATCTCAAAATTTAGCGCGGTGACCATATAATTTTATTTGATCAGTATTATTTATTTCTCTAGACTGAGCTTTGTGCAAATTTTCATGAAAATGACATTAGTAGAAATTGATTTTCCAGCAAATTTCAATGTAATCCTATGGGAAGTGACAAATTCCACGCGCGCGTACCGCTCGTACATCCTTAATGTAACACACCTTTAGTATGTTAATAAGACAACACTCTACCAATACACAATTAGTGTTCTAAAGCATGTCTCCCTAGGTGTATGCTTTTTTAATTATTTTTAAAAAAAGCGTTTGCTGAGAATATATAATGCAATAAATCAGCATCTTAGCATGTTAACATGATTATTTTGATGCATCTTGGTTCAGAATGTTCACAATTTGTTTGCACATCGTATGTTATATGTAGAAAGACGATGACAAGTGAAAACACAGAATTAAATGTTTAAATTCTGGTCATACACCTTTCGATTTGGTTACACAGACGATAGATAATGTTTATTCAGTGTATTTTTGCATCTTTCGTAAAGTTATGTTTGCAGGGTTTTTGAACTTTATTTAGAAAGAAACTTTGTCGAAAAGAGGGCAAGTGAAGTAGCGTGCACTAGCTTTAATCTAATGATTTAGGTCAGCAGATTTTTTTAGAAGGGAGTCGCTGGAAGACTGACGGTTCAATGATTATATGTCAAAGTGGAACAGTCGCAGAACACTGAAACATTCAATGAAGCCGGCGATTTTTTAAATACATGATACTGGCTAGGGTCGATCTGAGTGACTGTTTCAATAGAATGTGCATGACTAATTGCAACCCCGTTGTATTTCTTCATTCAATGGATAGATGTGTGCAAGTTGCTCGAAGGCAAAAGCGTCTTGTCTAAAGACCTTGCAAGGTTTTTTTTTCAGTTTTAGACACATGTCAGTTGTCACTAAAATACATTTGCGGTATAACCGTGACCATCTTTTAGTCAAAACATTCAGTTAAGGCAGAAGTCTACTTGTAAACATGGATTGGTCATCTTGTTTTAGCGAAGAGGCTCAGTGACTTTTACTTCGTGGTTTCGTTAGTCAGTTTGGAAAGGAAGGGCCTGGTTATGTGCCGTAAACACAAATATCGTGACTGTTGTCTCTGTTTAAAGTGATGCACTTAACGCATGCGCTCTAAGTGTAACTCTACAGAAAGTTAAGGTGCATGCTAATTTTATTTCCTTAAAAGCATCAAATTTTGACAGATAAAGTTTGTCATTATTTGTTTGTGCCTTTCGTTATTTTACGTTAGCAGTATTTTCACATGTTATTCACAGGGAAAGTCGGTGGCAACAAGGGCTTAAAATAGCGTGCCCTAGCTATAATCTAAAGATTGCGTTTGGAAAATGTTACGAGAAGAGGTTCGTGGGAAAATTTACGGATAAAAGATTTTACAAATATATTTACAAATGGTACAGTGGCCAGAAACAATTGACATTTCAGTGAAGCCATCGATCTTGGCATACATGTCCCCGGCCAGTGTCATGCTTACAGAGTGATTTAAGGTATATAAATAATTGCAGATAAAGCTGTATTCCTTTAGTCGTTGAAAGACTGATGGCTCAAGGATTATATTTCAAAGTGTGACAGTGGGAAGAAATATCGAACAATTCATTGAAGCCGCCTATGTTTGAATACATGTCCCTGGCTTGGGTCGATCTGAGTGACTGGTTGCAAGAGAAGGTGCATGACTAATTGCAGCCTCGTTGTATTTCTTCATTCAATGGAAAGATATGTGCATGTTGTTCGAAGGCAAAAGCGTCTTATCTAAAGTCCTTGCAAGTTTTTTTTCAGTTTTAGACACATGCCAGTTGTCACTTAAATACATTTGCGGTATAACCGTAACCACCTTTAAGTTGCAAACATTCAGTTAAGGCAGAAGTCTACTTGTAGACATTAATTTGACAATCTTGTGTTAGCGAGAAGGCCCAGTGACTTTTTTTTTCATTAGTCAGTTTGGACAGAAAGGGCCTGGCTATGTGCCGTGATCACAAATATCGTGTCCTTGTTTGTGTTTAAAGTGATAGACTTAACGCATGCGCTCTAAGTGTAACTTTACAGAAGAAGGAAAGTTAAGGTGCATGCTAATTTTATTTCCTTAAAAGCATTCCGATCAAATTGTGACGGATAAAAGTCTGTCATTATTTGTTTGTGCCTTTCGTTATTTTATTTTGGCAGCATTTTGACATTTTATTTGCAGAGAAAGTTGGTGGTAACAGGGGCTTAAAATAGCGTGCCCTAGCTGTATTCCAAAGATTGTGTTGAGAAAATGTTATGAGAAGTTGTTCGTGGGAAAACGTACGGATGAAGGATTTTAAAATATATTTACAAATGGTAGAGTGGCCAGAGTTAATGGACATTTCAGTGAAGCCACCGATCTTGGAATACATGACCCCGGCCAGTGTCATGCTGACAGACTGATTTGAGGTATACCAACCATTGCAGAAAAAGCTGTATTCCTTTATTCGTTGAAAGATTGATGGTTCAAAGATTATATTTCAAAGTGCACTGGATGCGCACTGCAGCCCAAAAGCCCCTCATTTTGTCCAATAAAAAGCGTCCCAACTTTTCGCCACACATACGCAAAGTACGCGCCAGAGGGTCAAATCCACCTTCCATGTCATGTTAAAAACTTCGCCGAATTTCCTCGCTGCAAAGGTAAATATTTGTGAACGAGTTGCAGATTCCATTTTCCTTACATGTTGCCCTTTCAATTATAGTATTTTGGCAAGAATTTCAAGGAGGAATTCCAAAAATACCCAAGCGATAATCGTCATGTACAAAAAAGGTGAAAACACAGTCAACAGCCAAACGATCGTTAACTCGTCATTTCAGAAAAATAAGAGAGAAACTCAAAAAAGTAAACTCATAGACTTTTAATTAACTTTCATGAGATGTGTAATCTCAAATATTGTAAGAAATAACGGCGAAATAAAAAAGAAGTTAGATCAACTGGTTTTTCTGATGTAATTTTTCGTTTTACGATATAGGGAATAAGCTCGATTTCCCATATAAAACAATGGCGTCTAATGTACCGAACAGGTTGCACACTTCTCGCTGGTTCAAATTTTTCAATTCTGAACAAATAATGGTGAAAAGTGGCGCGGCGATCCTTTGATTGATATACAAAATTCCTGTGGTTTTAGATTTTTGATATTCTTCACGAAACTGGTTTTATTTGCATTTTATTTATTGCAATTACTCAAATATACTCTTGCCGCAATAAAATGGCGATCTGATGGCGTTTACATACACAGAACAAGGGTCTCAAATTGACGCATTGTAATTGTCTCTTAAGTTGTACAGACCAAATACCTGTAAAGTTGTCGTAATTTACACACAATTTTAGCAAATATGAAAGCTAAAAATTCCAGTTAACTGGAAAAATAACACAGAACGGAGGCAAACGAACGCAGGCTCTCCACTGTAATTGTGCAGTGAATGTTATCGATCGATATTCTTTTGTCGGAAATTGATAAATTGTTGTGTTGCAAACTCGCCGGTTGTTCCCGGCTCACAGTGGCGCCAAACTAGACCAAAGCGCGCCAAAATACACTGAAACGTAGAAGTATCACCAAAACTGAAAAAGGTGTCGTCAATTTAATGTAAGTACAAGAAACCAACAGAAACGCTGATGTAATAGTACCTATTACATGCTTCGATGTGAGTGCAAATCACTGCATTGATTTGAATGAGAACATCCGGGATGTTAGCGGGCCGGTGAACGATGTAGTGACTGGTTTCCATGGTTACCCGGTCTTGTGAAGCCGTTCGAGGTTTCCGACGTCAAAGTAGACGCTTAACGCTAGGTGTAAAATATCCATGCGCGTCCTGCAGTTTTGACTTTCGTTAATATCTCTTTGATGCTGGTCGATAATGGTAAAATTGTTTGAAAATGCCCTGCATGTAACTAAATGTCATATAGCATTAACTGTGAAGAGGCATGTAATAAAGACTTTATTGCCTGAATACATGGGTTTACGTGCCCTCGCAGCAGGAGACAATTTGTCCTCCTGGCGTCGGCAAATTGGCACCTGCTCTCGGGCACATAAACCAATGTATTCAGGCAATTATATATAATAAGTCAAAATATACCGGTTATTATAGAAATATTCATCTTGTGTTAGCGAGAAGGCTCAGTGACTTTTAATTCGTGCTTTCCTCAGTCAGTTTGGACAGAAAGGGCCTGGCTATGTGCCGTAATCACAATATCGTGACCTTGTTTGTGTTTAAAGTGATCGACTAAACGCATGCGCTCTGTGTGTAACTGTACTAAAATATGAAAGTTGAGGTGCGTTCTAATTTGATTTCCTTTAGAGCATTCGGATAAAATGTTGTGTTATTTCACGCACTTAGAATCATTCCAAGCAAATGTTGTTGTGGAACATGTCAAAAATGTGCACATCTCAGATAAAAAAGACATAGATACATAATGTTAAATTCTACACTTCCTAATGGGAGTTTCGAGTAATCAAGTTTCCTATAAATTAATGTAATACACCTTAGGTATGTTGGTAAGAGAACTCCACACCGGGATACAAAAATTGCTGATGTCATAGCGATGTCTCTCTGTCTATCCGTGTGTATGTGTGTCTGTCTGTGTGTCTGTCTGTCTGTTTACACGATAACTCAAAAACACCGAAACAGATTCATGTCAGATTTAGTACACGGGTACCTTATGCTACTTGTAAGAACTTATTAAATTTTGGTTAGTGTGGCTTGCATATTAATGAAGTTATGCAATATTATTTTTCCTTACAATGGTTTCCATATGGAGGCGGTAATGACAGTGTGGACATATATCATGAATTACAGCACAACATTTTTTATGAAAATTTTCACATATAACAATGTCAGAACATTATGATGATAATGTGTGTGTCATGTCAATTATCTGCTTATTTGCATATTTAATGAACTTTTGTTATTAGTGATACAACTCCTGATACAACAATTCCTGCACCAAACTTGATGATACGTGCAACACATATCGATCTGATATATACCTAATTATACTTAGAAGCATCGGGCAGGGTAAAGGTAATAATAGCTCATTTACATATTTTATGAAGTTTTATAATTAGTCATATAACGCCGATGTAACTGCATCAAATTTGATGAATTCTGCTGCAGATACTGATCTGACTGATATCTAATTGTGATGTAAAGCACTTAGTAGTGTCAAGTTAATTAAAAGTTCATTTGCATATTCGATGAACTTTGTAATTAGGTTGTAACTCTGAAATTACGGCATCCAAGTCAGTGAAATCTGGTACAGATATTGATCTGATAAATATATAATTGTACTGACAAGCATTTGGCAGTGTCATGTTGTCATTTGCATTTTATGAAGTTTAGTATTAAGTCGTATAACTCCAAAATAACTGCACCAAATGTGATGAAATCTGCTGCAGATACTGATCTGACAGATATCTAATTGTGGTGTAAAGCATTTAGTTGTCTGGAGTTAATTAAGGGTTCATTTGCATATTTAATGAACTTTGTAATTATTGATATTACTCCAAAATTACAGCATTACATTTGATGAAACTTGCTACAGATATTGATCTGATAAATATTTAATTGTACTGAGAAGTATTGGGCGTGTCAAGTTAATAATTAGCTCATTTACATATTAAATAAAGTTTTGTAATTAGTGATTTAACTCTGAGAGTACTGTGCGAAAGTTGATGAAACCTGCTACATGTAATGATATAACAGCCACCTGATTGTTCTTATTACACGCCTCACACGGTTATTACACGCCTCACACGGTTGTCAATTATATTGGTATGAATTGGGTTTATTGACAGGAACATTGGAAAACATAATACAATAAATCCTCGTCAGAGATAGTTACCCTTGCAGTAGACAGTATACAAGTTTAGTCTCATCAGTAATCTGTCTTACACTCCGAGTCTTGTGCTCAATTGAACTGCTGTCAGAATATACAACATCTGTCTTTGTTCTTGTGTTTTGGTTAGTGATTATCCTGAGGGCTGCAAATGTTGCGTAACATATCCTTGCTCGTTGATTTGTCACTTTCATATAAGACAGGTCAAAGGTAGAATTGTTTAACACATCTTCATAACAATCAAAAAAGTATGCAATAATTCATGTCATACTGTATTATTTCAAGCGTCCAGTAGTGTCTGATTAATGTCAATACATTCGAATCATCAGCAGTCACTGTCAAACTCAAATCTATAAGTTTACATGTCATTCCTGCCACTCAGGGGTCACATTAGCATGTCAAGTTGTTGTGTTGAGTAAACGCTAAAATTTTCTAGTCTGTTTACTGGATATCCAACATTCTGTGAAGTGTACTACTATTAATGAACCTGTTGAAAAAGACGTGCGCATATTCAGTTCATATCTGGTTAAAAATTGGCTTATGTAGTTAGTCGATCGGAAATCGAGGGCCAAGCTAAGTGTCGCAATCACAAACTCATGTCACCTTTTTGTGTCTAAATAATTAACGCATGCACTGTATGTGTAACTGATAAGAAGAAGGGGAGTATTTGTGCCTGCTAATTTCACAACTTGCAAATTATTGCAAGCACACGAATTGGATGCCCTCTGAGGTAAGAATGTTCACAATTTGTATGCATATTATACTTTTTTCCAGAAAAAAAAGCTTGTGAAAACACTGAAACAAACGGTTCAATTTCTGGTTCAATGCTTTTCGAGTTGAACACTAACACGATAGATAACTGTCATTCAGTGGCTCTGATTAAGATGTAGGGTACTGCGACGTCTACTTACGCGTACGTAGTATTCTCTTGCTGTGGACTCTCACTAAACAGTGGCGACAGCAAGAGAATACCGTGTAAGTATGAACGTCGCCGTACTCTATATCTGATTTTAGTCAGATTGTTATGTTTGTATCTTTCGTGAACTAAATTTAGATAAATAAATTGTGGAAAAAAGGGCAAGTGAAGTAGCGTGTACAAGCTATAATATAAGGATTTAGATCAGTAACTTTTATGAAAAGGAGTCGTTGGAAGACTGATGGTTCAAGGACTTTATTTTAAAGTGCCACAGTCGCCAGAAATACTGTAAACTTCAATGAAGCCGCCGATGTTTGAATACATGTCCCTGGCTAGGGTCGATCTCAGTGACTGGTTTCGAAAGAAGATGCGTGACTAATTGCAGCACCGCTGTATTTCTTTATTCAATGGGTAGATATGTGAATGTTGCTCGAAGGAAAAGCGTATTGTCTAAAGCCCTTGCGAGTTTTGTCAGTTTTTGGCAAAGGTCAGTTGTCACTTACTCACACTTAATTGGTATGGTATATTGTATGGCAGTGCAAATACCGACTGTACGCTTGCTGCTGTACAAATAAAAAGTGGTATACATGTGATAATTATATTCCCCCTTAATCCTTACTTGTGTGTCTGCGTTGCTGACTAGTGATTCCCAGTGTAGCAGGGATACGGCCGCTACACGCGGAATCACGAGTCCGCGGCGAAAACCATGGACAGCAGAGTTTTTCTCTACTGTCTATGTACAGACACACGAGTGGGGAATACGCAGGGGGGGCAGGGGGTGGAATTACATATTTATCACATGCATTAACTTAGTTTTTCTTGAATAATCTGTCAGGAATGAGATTTCACGCGAATAACTGGAAACAAATGATAGCGACTATTTACAAAAAATCATGCCCTTGTGTTTTGCGCCCACGGTCGTGTCTAAAGTCAAAACTGACTTGCTTCGCTATATTATGAATTTTATGTTTAATATTTTACGAATAAAACGAGCTTCTTTAAATACAACGAAGAACGGTGTTCGGCTCTGAGTCAAGAATTGGTAAGACTACGAGCAGCGAGTGTCACTGGGGGAGTGTTTGTCTAAGCTCAGCGGACGGAAGTTCAACTATAAGAACGTGATGCACAATATGAATGGACAATACAATAGCTGCAATTGTGCCTGATAACTTTGTGAACTCGTCGCTCTTGAAAAATAAAATTATTATTAAGTACGGCATTATAAATTTACATACATCATTTGCTTATTCTTCACTACATTTTCACTTTTGCTTTTCAGGAATTTGAAAATAAGTTCTGAACACCAGGGGATTTTTGTTTACGTTTTAAAAGTAGTGCGGGTCCCATATCACATGTGGAGTATTGATTCATTATAGGCGTATACCTGTAGTGTGACGTCACACCATAAAGATAGTTTGACATATGTTATGGTTATGATGATTAGTAGATATTTACCATCGTTGAGTTGTAGATTTCTACCCGATTTCAAATAACGATGAATGTCTTTATGGTACTGGCAATCAGATTTAAGAAGTGTGTTAAATTAACTTCTGTAAACTTGGAAAGCTATTGGACATGTGATTCATATTTAGAATGTATTCCTGGTATCATTTTGATATTTAACTTGTTACGAGTAAGAGTATGAAAAAATGGCTTACTCAATGCGGAGTTCTGATCAGCTGATGACTTCTGGTCCGGTCGATCCGATATTCTGAATTGCTTACACTGGCTTTAGCTTTGACGTGTATCAAACCATAACTTTAATGGCAACAACTATGGTATGGCAGGATAATTAGTTTTCCGCAATTTAAGTGATTTTTCCATAACAGTGAAGAATAAAACTTGCAACGAAATCATTTGAAAGCTTTAGAGGTGTATAATCAATGGTCACATCTTGCGCATTTACCAGTACATTTTCCTATATCAGGTAGAGAGATTAAAATTAGAGACTGAGGCTTAGTAACATGTGATTACACGTACGTATGACGATGCGCGGAGACGTACGCGTATGCTTGGCTCAGTTGTGCGTTCCTGATAACTTTGCAGCATTTTTCTTACAAACATGCGAAATTCGTGTAATTTTTGAGAACAATTAATTCTTTGCGTGACGACAATTCTTATTTAGCGTTCGATCCTAAATCAGTCGATATTCTTTGATACAATTATTTAAGAGGTTTAAAGACATGTTGTCAAGGCGTCATATGACAACAGGAATCATTATTTTGTTTACGTCATAAATCACAACGAGTCCTTGTATTTTCCGATATCGCTTCCCTAAATTCACGGGCAAAATCAACTTGAAACAACTCTCTAAAAATACTGCTTGTAATTAGGACTCAGTTCACGTGTAGATGTGTTGTTTGCCACCCCGAAAATCTGTGCTACACGTATGCGACATCTGGTTATTATGTGACAAAAACACCACTACGTTAAGCGCACTGATGGACCGTTCTGAACCGCCAATGTCGGAAAAAATTTCACTGCCCCCGCTTGTTCATTCGGAAAAGTTCGGAGAGCATTTAAAAACATGGTAGACAATAGCTCGTACAACATAACGATTACCAAAACTTGATCTATATTACACATTTCAAAGTTTTTGATTATGTGCCCTGTAAAATCTTTATCATTACGGGAAGGCTCCATTAACTTAGGAATACCCTACTTCCCTATGAGGATCAATTTCACAGACCTGCCTTTCCTACAATGGCACTACAATGGCACCAGCTGGATTAGATAAACATAACAATGGAATATTCACACCTTGAGGGATTAAAAGTCTTCTGTTTGTCACCCGAGTTGGTCAGGCAAGGACTCGGGTTTCAGGTACCATGCAAGTTAATGCAGTCTTCCCTAATGTCTCACAATCCGCAGGTGATATGTAAATTATGTACCCAGAATAAACCCTGGGTCAACATTGCTGCGTATCACATATGCGCCAGCTCAAATACTACCCTTTTCGTGATTACGAAAGCACCCTAGCTGAAAGCAAATTAAAGTTCATATAGTCAATATTATCGTTTTTTAAAAATTATAGCAACATGAAATATCCATCATCATATCCTTTAATTTCGAAACATAAGTATGTATGATGCTTATGCTGTAGTCACAGATGGAGACGACATAAAAAAAAACACATATATGTTTCTGACATATGAAAATCTTATGCATTAACTTTATTGCATACTTTCATTCAATAAGTATTGCCATCTTACGTTCCGCTACCGCTTTGAATCTGGGTGGCTCATTAAGTTAATTCGTCAAGGAAGCTTTGCTTTGCTATATTTTGAATTTAAGTTTCAAAAAAATCCAAAATTTTCATTACATCACAAAACCTGGCCATACATCAATGTTGGAGCCAGGACGCGCCCTTACGACAATGTCCCAAAATCGAACACATTGCACCGCATTCTCGCATGCTTCGGGTCACCTTAGGCGCACTCACGAATCGACTATGTTCGATGTAGTCTGCAAGAAATGTTATCTGATACTGACGATAACCTTCGTTTTTCATTTTTGGGTTCGTATTTTCATACTTTCGGAACTGTGAATAGAAATAATTAAACACTGCACTTGATATTATAACTTGCTTGTTATTTGACTGAGCTCTCTGATTGGCGGCAGATACGGTGTACTAGCAGCTACTATTACTTGCCTGAAATTTAATCATAGTGAAGCAGTCCCGGTAGCTTGAAATTTGTCTTATCAAACTAATTTGTAACAATATAATACAAAATTTGATAAAAAAAACTGACACATGATCCACCTAAAGAGAGGGTTTATACACCAGTGATGATTGAGCGACAGACTGATTTACGGACTTTGGGAAAGAGATATATATACAGGCCGAGGTGTAAGGCTACCGCCTCGGGTGCAAACAGTACCGTAATTTATTGTGGTGCCATAGCTATGGTGTTTTCAAGTGGATTTCTGCCTTTTACGGGCTGGTTTTGACTTTTACGTATTTAACACCGCTTCCCCAGCTATATGAATCTCAGTAGACAAAAGTCCACAATCCGCCCGGTGCAATGATGTCAGTTTGTGTTAAGATGTTGCAATGTCACCGCTAACGTGACTTTAGTGTCATCCTCCACTGAGCCTCGTCCATCACTTGTACGTCACAAAAAGAACGGTTTCCGAGCTGTTGGCAATTGTAATTTGGATGGAAACTTTTCTAAATATCGTCGGACAAAGTTGAGACAAGCGTGCCGTCGGGCGAATTTAGGAAGTGTGTCTACGGAGATTCATATAGCTCTGGTGGCGGGGTTAAAAACGGAAAAGTTAAAGCCAACCAGTAAAAGGCAGAAATCCCGCCCGAAAACACCACAGCTTTGGACCCACAGCAACATCTTAATCATAGAGTGGTAAAGCATACAGAACGATCATTGTGAGAAAATAGTTGGAATATTTTTGCCGATGAATTTGTTAAGAGTAGTTCAGTTGTTAACAATAAATTGCACTTTCAGAAAGTGCGATGATGCGCCAAGGACACCGAACAATTTGTGATTACACTGTGAATGAACATTATCGGTGATAATTGAAGTGTGTTGACCAGTGACCATAAAGAGCCAATTTAAAATTAGTTCCCGAAGACGAAATGGACAAAGTTGCAAATAACTTCTTTGTCAAAGTGAGTTTGATTAGTGACGCTTTTATCTTTAGCAACCAAAATCGATATTTTTTGCATGACATTCTTGGTCGTTCATAAGCCATGTTTGGTGATTCTGAACATAGCCTGTATCTCTTCACTGAATTAAATCACAATTATAGCCCGGCAGAGCAAATGGAGCAGAGATCAAAGAAACCCGTAGACATATTTACGACTTCAGTGATAGGCGAACAATAACTCAACTTCAGACATTGCTTAGTTGAGTGGGTTTGAGGTACGTGGACAATAAAGACATTTCAGCAAGATATTTGTTTGTGTTTTTGTGTTGACTATTTAGAACGATATTTTGTAAAGATTTCCAATTGCCCACAGCCATATATGTTTGTGCTCGAGTGTCGTAGACATGCAAAAAGAAATGAAACGCAGATGAATATATGAGAAATAGATTAGTACGCATCAGGCCTTAAAGAAAAAAATAACCCGAAGAGGCTAATTACACGAATAGAAATGAAAAGCTACAACTGTGTCTTTAGATCTTTTAAATCTGTTTGTTTTTATTTTACACAACTTTAGAAAGATATGCCTGGACAAAGCAAATCTTAACAACAATTCCTTGTCAAATGTTTCACCGGTAACTCAAAGAATCATAGCAACTAAGTGGTGGGAAAAATCGAGAATGACATGCAAAAGCATCAATTTTGATTTGCTAAAGATACAATGCGTCACCATTCAAAGATTTATGTGACACTGACACCCCAGCAGAGCATAAAGAGTAGGGATGAAAGAAGCGCTTAAACTTTTTATGACTTCAGTGGTAAGTAAGAAATAAACTCAGGGTCGTCCTTTTGTTTGGTCGAATGATTCATTTGTATGTGCACAATCGATACATTGTCAGCAAGATTTCTTGTTTATGTCTTTTTGGGTAATGAGAAAGTTTTCCCACGGATTTTACAGCTACATTAAGACACTCCAATTAAACATATCCACAAGGGTATGACGAAGCTCCAAAGCAACTTAGTATGTGTTTGATGATGAAAGTTAGTTGACAAGACCCATCTGCTACAATACAATAGATGTTTATTCTTCCTAACGTTTCGGACGTACACGGACGACCTTCATCAGAGGCTATACAGACACAATGGAAAAAAGGATACGAAAATTACATTTTTTTCTACTCGGTCAATGAATACGATAGCAATACGCAGATATTAAGCGTATATTAGGCACTGTAGAAATGTTTTGGTAGCATGTAAAGTCTATTGTAGAAATTCGACTACTGTAAAAAAGGGACAAACAAAAAATGAAATAGCGGAAAACGGCAATGAAGTTGAGTAGGGAAGTTGAATAATGCAATGTATTGAAAGGTGGATACTGTAAATTCCTATAAGAAACCAGAAATGAACTTACAGGTTTGTGGAACACGTCTGTTCGGTTTGAACTGTGACAGTGAACAAAGAAAAACGAACAGTGTTCCGATGAATGGTGGGACCCCTTAGCAGGTGTCGAAGTTAACTACAATCTTTTTTGTTAATTTCTAGAGGATGAATGGTTCCCAGATTATAGATATATTTTATTTCCATTTGTTTTCTGATTTTTGTTTATGTTGATGATATTTTGCAGATTCCAAACATTGTGAAATTGTTAATATTACGATCCTTCATATTAAAGTGTTTGCTTACGAGCGTGTCTTTTTTTTTTTTTTGATGTTATATAGATGTTCGTATGTCCGTGTTTTTAGTTTCCTGTCAGTTTCTAGCTTATCACATTGTGAACAATTGATGTCGTATATGATATTGCTGGTATTGCAGGTTATATTGCCAATGAAAGGGTGAAGTGAACCAGTTTTATTGTCTTTGACTCTGTCTGTGTTGAGGATGAATTTACACTGTTTGTAGTGGCCGCATCTATTGCATGATCCTGGCTGAGTTTTATTGCTTTCTGGTTGTTGTTAACGTGACCCAGACGTGATGCGTGCAAACCAACTACTGAGGACAGAATACCACTCGTAATTACTTTCAACCCCAAACTACCAAACATACTTGCAATAATCAATAAATACTTGGACATACTTCAGGCAACTCCAGACACAAGAGACATTTTCTGCAAACCACCAACAGTTTCTTACAGACAACTTAGCAATCTCTCCAAAATTTTCGTCAGAGCCAGAGTTAACAAAACCAGAAAGCAACAAAACTTCTTATAGTGGCGATATTCACCACTATAATGAAAATTAGTTTGTGTTTTCAGCAGGATTCCTTTTTGTAAGTCACGTTGATAAAATCATCTTAAAAAGAGACTGACAAAAGTCTTTAAGAAGCTCGCTACTTCGCTGTTTTTTCTTTTGATTTAGTCCAGCATTGATACGCACTCCACACTGCACTGCGCTGAACACGCACACTCAACACAAAACGTGAGCAATACTTTCATTGTTAGATTTGGAAATAAAAAAAAAAGATGTATTTTCGAAGGAAATGAAAAGAAGTAGCATCTCTACCGTTTAAATCTAAGTTGATATCAACTTTTAATATCATTCCATTCAAAAAATGCAATGCATAAAGAAAACGGAATGTTCATGCATCGACGTCAGCGAGGTACATGGTACCAGTTGATCGATACTATCAGGATAATGTCGCTAGTGGTACAGCATGTCAGTTGCAAAAAGTTGTACAATGTTATTCAAATTAGTAATGGTATATATAAATTTTAATTTCGATTGTTTCTTGAGAAGAGCTATTTTATTTGCGAACGAGTAAACTCGACGTAAACGGGTGCTTGAAAGGTACAGTTGACAAACATACTGGAGAGTTCGTCGTCGATACGGAAAAGTCTGGAAGTCGGAATCGATCATGAAAGTTGTCACCAATTACAGCCGGTGCATCAGACCTAGGTAATCGGAAAGCCCACGGTTGTCCTGATTGTTGGTTGTAGCTTACCTTGGAACGACATTTTGAATAACTCCGGAGTCATTTCCGTAGATGTTACCGGTCAAGGTCGTTGACAGCTGCTGTTGTTGGCCCGTTGATTACTTGTTCGAGAAGCTTTTGACGCTTACGTCATTTACATGCCTCTTATTTTATATGTATACCGTGTGTCAAACCCAGCATCATGTAGGATTTTGTACTGGGCTCTGTTTCAACTGTACATGAATGGAGCTAGCCATGTTGTCAACAACGTAGTACTGCACACTGCACAGCGTATCGGACGGGGACTACTGAGCGCGAGCCAGACAGAGCAGACGACAAGTGCATGCGGGAGGACTCAAAATATTTGATAAATCGTACAGTAAGGCATTATTATCGATATTGTGCACCATTATCAAGATTTATCGTTTTTGTATTACATGGTTTACCCCATAATTTCCCTCCTTTTAAATGCCCAGTCCTCGATTCACTTACAAACAAAAACCTTGTATTGTTTTGCACGCTGTGGGGCCGCAGTGCTGGATAATCGGATACATTATCGATAGTAATCAGGATATATAATGCTACTAAATTCACTGGTATTGACAAAGTTGTAATACAATCTCTGTTATTGACAGCCTGAAGTGAAACCAAACTAAACGTGTATGTATAACAACGGTCAATAATGACATCTTCAGTGCCGAAATATAATCAAATAATGTTCCTGTTTCAGGAAACATAAAACAATCAGGATGCCGAGACTGCTTAAGTTTCCAAGACAAGAAATTGACCTTTTTAATCTAACAATTCCCTTGTGGTGAATAAGCTAAGAACCTAAGTAGTTTATACATTTTCTGAAAGCCTAGATATAGGGGAACCTTTTGTAACCACAGTGTCGCCATTGATTACATAACTATAACGTGATAGGTAATTTGCATAACCTTTCAAAAATCGATTATCCTTATGTTTTGTGTCAATATTTCAAAATATCTGACTCAAACTCGCTGGAATGCAAGCTGTCAAAATGCTCTTCTAAAGCATGTCTCGGATTTTTTATACCTTGTTAGTTATTTCGGAGCACAATTTTAAAGAAATCAACAAGGGTTAAATTCACCGCTCTGGAAGTTTTTCTGGCATACACAATTGTTTGAAAAATTGTAAAAATATGAGACACACTTTGGAAGATCCTCTAGAGAGCTTGCACTCACACACATTTCAGCCAAATATCTTAAAGCATTAGCGCAAAACATCGGGGAAACTGATTTTTGAAATGTTATGCAAATTACCTGTCACGTGATAGTTATGAATACAATGGTGACACTATCTTCATCCAAATGTTTCCACGCTTTCCGAAAATTATAATTGATAGGGGTTCTGAGCTTAATAATTACTTGAAAATTGTTTGCTGAAAAAGGTCAATTTCTTGTCTTCGATCCTCAGGCAATTGCTCTGAAGAAAATCGACAATCTGAATGATTTGAATTCAAATTTAAGCTGTATGCATTTTAATGGGGCCTAAGCATTTGCACATGTAGGCAAAAGGTACCAGAATGAACTTTCTTGTAATTTTATGTGATACTCTACTGTAGGAATGGTCATCCACGGTCATAAAAACAGTTTTAAGAAACGTTTGGGATGCTCTATAATTATCCACTAGAAATAAACCTAGTTGCTTAAGTGATGGGATACAATGAAGTGGGTCATAGTTCATGCAAGGTTATCCAAACTAATTAGCAAATGAATTTTCCGTAATGGGCGCATTTGTTAAATTGAGGTTTAAAGTCATCCAGGTCTCATTACGCTTTGGTAAAAACTTTTTTCAAATACATACCTTCTCCCGCAAAACTTTTGACCTCTATCTCTATTGACTTGCTCAGAAACTAAGATGATCATATATAATGAAGTTCAGGATATAGTGCCATTATGTTTTCTATGCTAAATTATGAGGCCAGTAGCACTAGTTGTTACTGATTTATAGGTTTATTTATTAAATCTTGGTCTAAGATCATCACAGTGAATTCATATTTTGTCAAAATCAAGTCATTGCCAATGATACAGTCCCCACTTGTTAATGGGTACTTTAATTAAAGTCCTCTGAGAGGAAAGAGTACTCTTCATAAATTAGGTCTGTGAGCAAAAATACTGCAATACAGAGGGGGCTTAGTGCCCAAAAATGAGTTCCATGGTTGGGAAAACATAAAAGCAATGTAAGCTGCCATACTAATTACAAAAGGTCATTGAAATGAACCAAATACTACTTAATCGACAGGACGCTGCCAAACATTTTGCATACTATCCTAACATTCATCCTAAAACAAATTCCACGATGTCAATGCAAACTAGCAATTAATTTATATATATAAATGATACAACTAAGTGTCATTGATTTGTATTTACAACACTATGAGATAAAAAACTGTACCAAGTTTCATCACATTTAACTCAGTATTTGTGGATATATCACTCTAATTAGGAAAGTTCTTTACATATGCAATTACAAACTAATTAACTTGACACTGATAAAGGTCTTTTTCACTGTTAAAGTAATGTGAGCCAAGTTTCATGAAAGCCAAGTTTCATGAAATTTGATGCAGTATTTCTTGACATATCAGACTAAGTACGAAAATTCAATAATTGACATGATACTGCTACATGCCGTTAAAAAAATCGATGTGCATATGTATGACAAAGGTCAATGTGCTTGTGCCAATTTTGAATGATACTTGTGGAAATATGACCGAGTTATAGCTCTGTACATGAAAAAATCGTAACAAAATGGCCACCAGGCAGCCATTATATTGCATTAGACTGTAAAACCAATAGAAATGCATATTTATGACATGATAGGTCAATGTCCTTGTACCAACTTTGAAAAAGTCAGTTGATACTTGAAATTATGGCTGAGGACATGACAAAATCATAACAAAATAGTCACAAGGCAGCCATATTGCATGGGATTGTGCAACAAATTGACATGCATATTTATGATATAAGTTAATGTCCTTGTACCAACTTTAAAAAAAAATCCGATGATAAATGTCTGAGTTATGGTTAAGGACATAAAAAAATGTGTGTGTGTCTGTCTGTCTGTCTGTTTACACGATAACTCAAAAACGCCTGAACGGATTCAAATCAAATTTGATACACATGTACCATATGCTACTTGCAAGAACTGATTAGATTTTTGTTAGTTTGGCTTGCATAATAATGAAGTTATGCAATATTGTTTTTTTTCCGTACTAGGCGACTGATGCCGTATGTTATTTTGTGGGTTCGAATCCGATTGAAAACTATCCGTATTCCCTATGGAGACGGTAATGATATTGTAGACATATATCAAGAAATACTGCACAAAATTTCATGAAACTTTTTACAGATGACAATTTCAGAACATTATCATGATACTGTGAGTTTCATGTCATTTATCTTCTCATTTGCATATTTAATGAACTTTTGTTATTAGTGAGATAACTCTAAAATTCCTGCACCAAACTTGATGATACTTGCAACATATATTGATCTGATATATATCTAATTATTCTTAGAAGCATTAGGCAGAGCTAAGTCAATAAGTAGCTCATTTGCATATTTTATGAAGGTTTTGTAATTAGTCATATAACTCCGATATAACTTCACCAAATGTGATGAAATCTGCTGCAGATACTGATCCGACTGATATCTAACTGTAGTGTAAAGCATTTAGTAGTGTGAAATTAATGAAGGGTTCATTTGCATATTTAATGAACTTTGTAATTAGGTATATAACTCTGAAATTACGGCAGCCAAGTCCGTGAAATCGGGAACAGATATTGTTTTGATAAATATCTAATTGTACTGAGAAGCATTTGGCAGTGTCAAGTTAACAAATAGGTCATTTGCATATTTTATGAAGCTTTGTAATTAGTGATATAACTCCAAATAACTGCACCAAATGTAATGAAATCTGCTGCAGATACTGATCCAATTGTGGTTTAGAGCATTTAGTTGTGTGAAATTAATTGAGGGTTCATTTGCATATTTAATTAACTTTGTAATCAGTGATATTACTCCAAAATTACAGCGTTAATTTGATGAAACTTGCTACAGATGTTGGTCTGATAAGTATCCAATTGTACTTAGAAGCATTGAGCGGTGTCAAGTTAATAATTAGATCATTTGCATATTTCATGAAGTCTTATAACTAGTCATATAACCCCGAAATAACTGCATCAAATATGATGAAAACTGCTGCACATACTGATAGGACAGATATCTAACTTTGTTGTAAAGCATTTAGTAGTGTAAAGTTAATGAAGGGTTCATTTGCAAATTTAATTTACTTTGTAATAATTGACATTACTCTAAAATTACAGCATAAACGTGCTACAAATGTTGAACTGATGGATATCTAATTGTCCATAAAGCATTGAGCAGTGTCAAGTTAATTAACAGCTCATTTGCATATTAAATACAGTTTTGTAATTAGTGATTAAACTCTGAGAGTACTGTGTGAAGTTGAAAAAAACCTGCTACATATAGTGTTAACATATATAATTGTTCTGTGAAGCGTACTACTATTAATGAACCTGTTATAAAACACGTGAGCATATTCAGTTCATATCTGGTTTTTTGTTGTTTTGTAAATTTAGAATCTGTGTGATATGGTCAATGAAAAGTCGGAAACGCTCTAATACTCAGAAATGTGTTAGATTTTAACAAAAATAAACATTGTAGACCAGTTCGATTGTCGCCACTTTTCTAATGTCTTAACACTTCCCTGATTAGTCAGAGTATCTCAAGAGCGTAAGTAGATTATCTTAATCCGATCCGTAGGAGTGTGCATGCGTCGTGCCGAGTTGCAGTTGGAAAGTATGTTGTCGCTTCCCAAGACCCCGGCTTCGGCCGCCCGGCCGAAGGCAACCGTTGACAACAAAAGCATGGTCCAAAAAAGCGAAATATCAAGCAAAGGGCCCAAATAGGAGAAGAGTTGAAATTATCAGGTTTACAGTCCAGCTTCAAACTCCAGTATCCGATGCGTCCACCATGCTACAGCCACAATACGTCAAAAAATGTGAGCACTTGAACTGGTCGCAAGCGCACACAATAATGCAGAACGCTACTCATTGAACACTAGCACTTCGAACAACAGCTGATTGAAGTTGACGTTATTTTTACCTCGTTTCTTATAACAAGTATTAAATATAAGGTATTACCGCATAAAATAAATAACTGCGGAAATCCACATAGTACGTTTTTGTCTAATGTTCAACATGTTTGTCAATGACAGATAAAGTTCAATACTCAAAATTATTCGCGGCCGAAAAACCAATACATACATTTGTTTCCGTTATCATAGGTATCTAAGAAATCGTAGTTTTGACAGTGAAAGAGATGCTATGACTATGCATCCAGTAGTTTTGACCAGGGGTCTAGGTAGTCGCTTCGGGAAAAGTGATGCTGTGCAGGATTATCCGGAAGCCGTTACGAAAAAACCAACAACGTTTTGACTTTGATGTCAATGCTGATGGCGCTAATAACATCGAAGCTAACACTCGGCAAAATGCTTGATTTACAACAATATATACACATAAACTGATTCTGTAGTGTGTCAAATATGTTTATTACTACCCTTTTCAGAATTAGAGCACAAAGCCACTGCAGTGAACTGCAATAAAACTGCTTACACTAATTAGTTTCAGCTGTAGCCAGCTGCAAAGTCGACAACATTGTATGTCCCATGTAGACAGTTTGTCTGGGAAGTTGAAATAAAAAAGATTTGTACATGGACCAGTGCATGGTAATGTTACATTGTATCTTAATCTTGAACACAGGGTGCCAATCGTAAACTGTCATTTACAACTCGAGCCTCAGACAGAGCTAGTTGCGCCTTTGTACACGCAGACTTTTTGGTCTTTATCAAGTAGCCTTGTTCAACACCAAAGTGGCTACGGCTACGGCTGAAACTAATTAGTGTAAGCAGTTTTATTGCAGTTCACTGCAGTGGCTTCGCGCTCTAATTCTGAAAAGGGTTGTATATACGTACGTATGCATAAGTACAGTGTACACTTAGTGTGCAAAGATATGCATTACGTTTACTCTTGATCTGCAGAGATACGCAATACGCATATCAACGTATTGAAATGTTCCACATACAAAGATATGTTTCCTATACAATAACAGTGGTTTGCTTTGAAACATTGGCATTACGCGAATTAGACTTATTATTTAAATTGAGGTGTTGCCTACACAGTCTGGTGTAATTATCAGCTGAGTAGTAATTCCAATCAACAACAGAAAAATCAACTCCGCCAAAGTTTAAACATTGTCTTTCTGGAGGTCAGACGTAATCAAAACATATACACCTGAAAGCAAGTAATAACTCTTGGACAGTGCTTGGAAATAATGTGGTGTTGTTGTTAAAACTATGTCTTACCGCCTGCTTGACAACGTTTCAACTTTTGCAGAGATGATTCGTTTATGATCGACTCATGTTACCGCTTAGCTGTTAATTGCACCCGACAGTTTTGGCAACGCCTCGATTAAGACAATGTATAGTGCATCTAATGCTAATGCTTCAAAGCAAACCACAGTTTGTAAGCACACACTGCTACACAGGATATGGCGTTCAAGGAATTTAATAAGCAACAGTGGACAAATACAAAGCAGTGATAACCTAAACTAACTACCGAAAATACAATGTCAAGCAAAACTACAGAGTAAAATCTAGGCAAAAAACCGTTTCAAAATAAGCACAAAATAACTCAAAGATTGGGTGAGGGGTCTCCGCCAGTCTGCTTCCTGGGCAAAGGTTTGGGTTGCAAAGTTGTGTTTGCAGACCTTTGGAAAGCCGAAAGTGAAAGTGGTTCCACCGGGCCGGTGGAGACCACCTTCTTGAGTGGGGGTACATGCAGGGCCTGTGGAGCCCACCTTCTTGAGTGGGGTACATGCAATGTATGGCCCACAGTGGGAAGCAGACTAGTGGAACCAAGGAGGAGATTGGGTTGGTGGTGGGATAGCTTGGCAGACAGCCTGATGGCCTAGAATAAATGAACTTGGACCAGAAGCTTGCAGCAAGGTTTAGGTCAAGTGCCATGCGCAAGAAAGATTGGTAGCTAGATAGCGGGTGCTAAGGTGTCTACGTCAGCAGACAAGTAGTTAGATAGCCAGTATTCAGATGTCTATGTCAGCAATGCAAAGTGACTTCAGGACATGTTTGTTCTACAGGCGGCCTAGCTCCGTGGACTTACAAAACTGGATTTGTGTTAACACACAATTCCTTATTTTGTAAGCACACACCGCTACACAGGATATGGCGTTCAAGGAATTTAATAAGCGACAGTGGACAAATACAAAGCAGTGATAACCTAACTACGGAAAATACAATGTCAATACAACTACGGAAGTAAAATCTAGGCAAAAAACCGTTTCAAAACTAAGCACAAAATAACTCAAAGATTGGGTGAGGGGTCTCCGCCAGTCTGCTTCCTGGGCAAAGGTTTGGGTTGCAAAGTTGTGTTTGCAGACCTTTGGAAAGCCGAAAGTGAAAGTTGTTCCACCAGGCCCTTGGAGACCACCTTTTTGAGTGGGGGTACATGCAATGGACGGCCCAAGCGGAGGACAGTCAAACAGACTGGACGGAGAGACCCCCGTGAAAGTGTATGTATGAGTGTATGTTTGTAGGAAGTATGGGTTGGTCACGCTTGAATCCAAGTTGACTTGCTTGGTTGGAGATGAAAGTATGGGACTCGCGGCCCAAGGGGCAGTAGCATGGCTCAGGGGGAGTTGTGGGCTCACGGGGCCCAAGGGGCTGCAGCACGGCTCGGGGGGAGTTATGATCTGCGGGGGATAGGTGCCCCTGTGTGGCCCCAGCATGAGGATGCAATGATGTTTGGTGCTTGTGCAATGGGGGTGACGCTCGAGACCAAGTTGACTCGCTTGGTTTGAGATAAGAGTATGGGATAAGAGCCCCGAGGGGTGGCGGCACGGCTTGGGGGGACTTATGGGCTCACGGCCCTATGGGCTGCAGCTGGGGGGACAGGTGCCCCTCTGCGGCCCCGGCATGAGGGATGCAATGGTGGCTGATGCTTGTGCAATGAAAGTATGGGATACGAGCCCAGAGGGGCGGCAGCACGGCTCGGGGGGGGGGGGGAGCTATGGGCTCCCAGCCCGAGGGGCTGCAGCTGGGGGGACAGGTGCCCCTGTGCAGCCCCAGCATGAGGGGTGTAATGTGGGTGACGCTCAATGGACTCCGGTCCCGAGGGGCTGGCAGCACGGCTCGGGGGAGTAATGATCTGGGGGACAGGTGCCCCTGTGCAGCCCTAGCATGAAATGGTGTGTGGGTGGCAGGTGGCTCTGCATGGGATAAAGATTGCAGGTGGCCCTGCGCGGTCCCGACAGGTCCGAAATGTGGTGTGAGTGCAAGACCGAAAAGAAAGTGGCTACCGAGTGGCTAGTGTCTCTACAAAAGGCCCTATGGCATAGTCGGTGATTGAGATGCGTGACGCAGCAGGCTTTCTGGTGTCTGAATATAAGTACGGTAACAGTCACTGGACCACCTGCCGAGAGTTTGATTAGGTGGTCTGGAAGGTGGGCGTGTGCGGCCGTGGTGGCTGCCCCAATGCGAAATGAATGTCCAGCGTACAGGTGGTGCTGAAAGCCAAGTCGCGAAAGTAAGGAACGGAGCAGCGCAGTGAATGTCTCGCGGTTTAGCGGTACTCTTTCTGGAAGGATGTGCAGGGCTAAAGGAGCGTCCAGAGCAGGTGAATTCGCTACAGCGGAGAAAACCAAAGAAGGCTAAGACGAACGCAGATTCCAGCAGGAGGTCTAGATATGGTCCATACACGTCGAGCGGAGCAGCAAGCACAGTTGTCGCAGGATATCAAATGTTATGGGTAGCCGGGGGCGTGACGATGGTCCTTGCAGCCGTTGAATTCCTCGTAAGGTGTACTGAGGCGACAATGGGATTGAAAGTTGAGGTTAGTGGGTTTGGCAGACCCGCCATTATGTAGTGATGACAGATGCCGGCGAGATAAACCTTGATGGTGGAGTACTTGAGGTGAAGGTGGGTTGCACAGTGGACGACGAAGTAGATTAGCAGGTCTTCGGAGATGGGTGGATAATGAGACATCTGTACATGAGTGTCATACCTTGCAGAAATTGTACCCACGAGCGAACTCCGGTTGCATAAGATTCAATTGTCCGGGTGCCCAGTGCAGCTGGCTTGAAGGTGGTGGCCGCCCTATTCAGTTGAACATGATGTTGGAGGGTAGTTGGCAGGGTGTCGTGTTGGCCAAGGGAGCCGCTTGGCGGAAGCGTGTCATATGGAAATCAGCAATTAAGTTATGTTTGCTTGTATGTGGTCGGCATGGAACATGAAATTATGGGAAGCAGTGCAAATCACGAGGGTGCGCATCAGTTTCATGATTGATGGTGACTTGGAACGGCCTTTATTGAGAATATGGACCGTGGCCATGTTGTCGCAGTTGAACACCAAGCGTTTGCGGGTCCATGATTGGCCCCAAAGTAGAGCTGCGATGACGATTGGGTAGAGTTCCTGAAAGCAATGGAGAGCTCAGGGTTGGCGTCAAGCTTGAGAATAGGTGGGGGGGCAGCATGCATGAAACCATTGCCCTTGGAAATACCCGACAAAGCCAATACCACTGTCATCTGTAAAAAGCTGTATTGCTGAGGCCCTTGTAGCGTGGGAGTCGAGGAACATTGATACTCCATTCCAGCTGGAGAGAAAGCGGTGCCACATTCGAAGGTCAAGTCTGCTCTCAGCGGTCAAACGGATGCGGTAGTGGAGTTTCCGTGCTTCTTTTGAGATTTCTATTAGGCGCAATATGAAAATTCGCCCGGGTATAATGACTCAGCATGCAAAGTTGAGGTGCCCTAGGAGGCTTAGCAGTTCTCATTTTGTACACGCGGGGCGAGATAAGAAGGACTTGAGGAGGGCGGCTATTCTAGACAGTTTATCGTGAGGGAGCCGCGCTTCCATCTTCACTGTGTCAACCTCTATTCCAAGGTATTCTAGTAAAGTAACGGGTCCGACAGTCTTGTGTGGTGCGATGGGTACACAGAGTCTCCTGAAGATGTGGGTAATTAAGGCCATAGTGCGGTCCGCATCAAAGGATGGTTTGTCAACTGTTAGGAAGTCATCTGGCAGGTGGAAAATTATCTCGATACCATAATTTTCTTGAGCAATCCAGCAGATGGCCTTGGAAAGCTGATCGAAGATCTTAGGGATGGAGCGTGACCAGAAGGGCATTCGGGTGAAGAAATAGAAATGTTTGTTCCAGTGGATGCTGTAAAAGTGCCATAGCGAGGGGTGAATAGGGATGAGCTTGAAAGCATCGACAATGTCAGTCTTGCACAGCCATGCTCCTCGGCCAGCCCTTTGAATGGCTGCAATGAAATCGTCTATCTTTATGTAGGAGAGCGAAAATTCCTGTTTGTCGATGAAGTCATTGATGCTGGGTGTGTCTTCATTGTTGTGAGGAAATGATAAATCGACGATTAAGCACTTTTTGGCTGAGTATTTCTTTTCTGCGTTACCTAGCGGGCCACAGCGATAATTGGCGTATGGTGGTGTGGTGAAAGGGCCGATAAGATAGCCCTTTTGCAGTTCAGAGACAATTTGGTTCGACACAAAATCCGGATCTTGTCGGGCTGAGAGAAGGTTGTGACAGATGAGCGATGAGGAAAGTTGACAGCGTAGGCCTGTGTTAAATCCTTTGGAAAGTCCTGTAAGCAGGTAACTTGACGAATCCTTTGTCGGGGTAATTTGAAAGTTCGGAGGCAGGGTGCCAATATTAATTGGTGTTGATGGTGCAAGAGTGTCAGCGTTAAATGTGGATGGCGTATCGTGCAGTCAGGCTCTGTTAGCTTGGTCTTTAGGTCGGCATTTTCCTTGTGCTGATGAGTGATCGGATGAGTAGCATGCCAAACACATGTGGGAAAAACCACAGTTACTTCGTTTGCAACCAGGCTGGGAGTTGAAGTTATTGCAGATTTCCTTACCCTGGTAGGTGACGCGTCTTCTCCCGCTTCTATCGACGGTACAAAGGCGATTGGAACCTTGGGGTTGCTGTTTGGTCTCTTACTCTCAAGGTACGGCAGACTTTGGTGGTATGCATTGCGCTATTGCAGACGTTGCAAAGGTTGGCCTTGAGACCGGAGAATGTCGAGGTGTAAATGAGCGAATCGCGAACTCCCCAGTCTACTTTGATGCCATGATTTAACAGGAGTGCGGCTGCCTTTGCCGAAAAATCGCGGTGGTATTCGTAAAAGGCAAAACCGCTGAAACGTTTTGACATACCAACGATGTCCGTGATGTATGCATCAAGTTCTGATCAACGATTAGGGAATGCCTCACACATGACGTTGTTATAGACGGTGAAAGCTTGAATGAATTCAGTAATGGTGAGAGGTCTATTTACTCTGCCGTCCTGGAGAGGTTTCAGCGACAGGGCTTCGTTGCCGATGATGATATGTCGTTCGCCATCGTGGTAATTGTAGCTGGGTATGAGTAAGCAGGCAAGATTGATATCTTTACCTGAAAGAATATCGCAGAGAATAGCAGGTGAAACCAGTTCGACGTTTGGCAGTCTTTCGGATAGTATGCCGCGGCCCTGGAGGAGGTCGTTGGCAGAAAGTTCGAGGCAAGCGCGAGCAGCAGCGCGACCGTGTTTACCCCTGGTTGGGTCGCTTAAACGGGTGGATCATGAGCTGCCTGGGCGCCGCCATCTTGGTTCTGCTGGGGCTGCTGTTGTTGCTGATACGCGTATCCAATGTATCATCCTAAATGAATTGAAAAGGCTACATAATAACTTATTCACAATAGCTAATTCAGCTCTGCTGTTAATTTGAGTTTGGTTCAATTCATTTAACTGACAATGTGGATATAGGAAATTTACGCAAAATAATGGATATATTATGAGTCACAACGTCTGTTGCACGTACGGTCAGTAAATTTGCCAAAGTTTCATATTTTTATCTACAGCTTATCAAATATGTAACAATATATTAATGCGCACTTGAGCAAAACATGCAGAAATTTGTGTTCTCAGAAACATACGCAAACCCATGTCACAGTTATAATCATGCAGTAATTGCATATGACAGATATGTATAGAGCCTACGCAGGACAAACGAAAAAATTGACTATTTTACTACCGGTCTATCATTATTGGTGAAATCAGAAAGAATAATTCTTTGCTGTCAGACCTGATCACAAGCAGGACACATGAACTGGCAAAATCCCTCCTTAATTTTCGGGTAAAGGGTAAAATCCCCAAGTTGATGCAATTCTGGATAAAACACTACATAGTCTAACAACAGCCTATCTGAAGTGGCACAGAAATAGATCAGAAACCGATATGCCCTAAGAACAATCTTGAGTCATGTGTATGAATGGCCTAGCCGGCCCCTCTGAACCTACACTGCACAGACTATGACGGTGGAACACTGAATTCTAAGCCATTATTCAAAATCAAACATAAAATTTCCTGGTACGCTTTCTAACATCTTCTAAACGATTTAAACAGAGATAGTAAAGATGTGGGATAAAATTCTTACCGTCTCTTGCATCTGACTTGTTAGCTGGAATGTTGTTAGCGCCATCCAACGGTGGAATTTTAGTGAAAACGTTTGGTTTTTCGTCACCGCTTCCCAATAATCCTACATGGCATCACTTTTCTCGAAGCGACTACCTAGACCCCGGGTCAAAACTACTGCATGCATAGTCATAGCAATTCCTTCTCTGTCAAACTACGATTTCAAAGCCACCCCTGAATATCTACAAATTCACAACTGACCCTGCCCGAATCACATAATAGCAGAAAATAAAAACGGGGTTTTTTCTGATGACATTTACATTTTTGTCGGCATCTAATGAAGAGCGACATTCGAAATTGATCCCGCTTCAAACTAATTGGGACCAAAGATGATAATGCTTGATAAAGGTTTGAAATGTCTGCCATACAGTGAAGTCCGGCATCCAAAACTGTTTCTGCTTACGGGCATAAAGACTACCTTCCCGTACGTCACTATTAATTTTCCATCTTTTTTTTGAAAATGGTTGCGACATCGTTTTGATTCGATATTTGGTCGCGCAACATTCTCTCTGTAGAAATTAGAAATATACTAATAGTGCGAACTTTACAGCAAGAAAATTGCTCCGGTTTTTCCTCTGCAAGGTTAGGCAACGTAATGTCTTGTAAAATCTATGCGGGTAACGCACGTACTGTGAATTTTGTTATGATGCCGTAATTTACAATAAAATTATAATGTTGACCTTGCCTTTCTTTTTCAATAGTAGCTAATCAATGCAGCTTATCGCAAAGCAGACAGTTTATTTCGATCTATTTTATTGGCGCACTTCTCATGTGATCAGTCAAAGTCTATCTCGATTGAAAAGTATGCGATAGTTTCCTTCACAAATTTATCTTAGTATAGTTTTTTTATATGACCGCGGATTAGTTCTTATTAGACGTAATTATACACTAATGCAATTAATTTAATGAATCAAAAATAAAACAAAGTAGAATAATTCTCATTAACTTGAAAAATTCAAACAACCACGAACGTGCTCTTTGAATCCACAACTGCTTTTTCGAACACAACCACGCTGACAAACAGCGTGCCGCTTGTCTGTTTGTGTCGTTAATATCGTATTTCAACAAACAGTCGCCACGAAAGAACAACGAATTCTCGTTTCAACATATCAGATAGCACAACATTCAACTGTTTGACAGAAGTTCACGTATTTCAGAAATGTACAAAACTCGACTGTCGCGCTTATTTAGATCAATCGACGCATTCTGTTATCAGCATTGTTAATTAAAGATATACTGTTTTACATACCAGTAAAGAAAAAAAATCGCTTTTATAATTGTTCGAGGTTCGTGTCAGAATGAAACTATTTAAGTTTTCACCGACGGCTACTCTTTATCTTGAGTTGGAAAGTCGTCTTAAAAACCAGCTATTGCCTTGTGTTGTATTTAGTTTAGTCTACTGATGGGCTCTAACCTGGCGCAACAGTGATTAGTATGGTTAGCCCTGAAATGCTACTCTGAGGTCGGAAACAGAGTATTAATACTAGCCCTGCCCTATAGTATAGCTGCTCTAAGTTACTAACGAGGTCGGGGATTGTTGGGTCGTTCTACAACAGGCAGTCGACACAAACTCGAGGATTCTTAGTGACACGTCCGCGTCGAGTTTCTGATACCCCGGAAGACGAATGTACTATTGACTCGGTCCCATCGCTAGCACTCGTGCCCAGGAAGAAGTTTCAACATAAAAGCTTGCGTACGCAGCTAAGCTGAGGGTAGGCAACACGGGTATCTCAATAGACTTTACGGGTTTGTACCTATGTACGACACAATTAATTTATTGTAACGTGTCTCTCTCCAGACAGGTTGGGGAAAATGCGTTGACGATTGTGCAATCAAAATGGAGGAAAATACTATGTTATCGGACTCACCATGCAAAAAGCATATCAGTTTTACGAAATATATATGCAGCCGGCTATTTCTTCGCTTGATAATCATATTTTATCTGCTACACTGCAGTGTACAGTTAATGTGCTGATTTGTATTTAGCAAAAAACATTATCCAAAGATTTAACTCCGAGTGACAGTTGTGTAAATAAATAGGAACGCTTACGACGTGAACTGGTCGTTTTTATGTGCATTTTCTTCCCATTGTCACGCCATGTACTATTTTATTCATACACAAATACAAGCAATTGTGTAAAATGTTCTAAACTTTATTATGAGCTGTCAATTTCCACCGAAAATGCAGGCCAGCCTGAATCTTAAATTGACTCTGTGCGACTCCAAGGGTCGCATACACATTTCTGCGATTTACTCCGTTCCGTTTTTGGCAATGTATCGCAACTTCTGGAGAGTGTAACTTGGCGCCACGTTGACGGATTAGCCTTATCGTTGCACAGATGGTAGTTAGTAACTATTTCTACAAGACTTTGTCCCAAAATTCCGATAATGTTCCGAAAACAAAGTATAAACGTCGACAAAAGTGATTAATTTCTTCAGATTCCACTTTCAATGCTAATTGTGCAAATAACAAGGCAAAGTGGCAAAAATTCAAGCCCAGTTTTGTGAACACTTACCCTGCTGTCGAATCCCGTAAACAGCTCACCATGGCTATCACACCCTCGTACTTACACTTCTTAAGTGACAAAAACCTTAAAAACACACATTTTTGTGCAGAAAACCCATATGCACACATATATTGAAACATTCTCACAATTTTTGTAATCTTCAACTGTCGAGCTGCGAAAATATATACTATATGTCGGATGTATAGATTAATTTTTAAGGTGAAAAATTAGTTTAAAGATAAGTGTCTGCGAACATGGGTCTCCCCTTAAGCAGGGAGGTGATGGTAAAGCCTACAGAAAGATCACCGTGAGAAATGGATGGGAAGATGTTTACCTATTAGAGTGTGTGGCGATGGGCCAAGAAGACAGTATAATATATGATTTCATTGTAAATGAGCTCTTTTGATGATACTTGAAGTGTGTTGCCTTTGGCCATGAAGAACGACTTTAAAATTAGTTTTTCAAAATGAAAGAGCCACTGTGACCAAATACCCCATTTGCATGTGAAAAGCATTGCCATGTACTTAAGAGAAGCTGCAATGCGAGGGGGACACAGTGCTGGTAGAGAAGCAACACGCATTCGTCTTCGCATCGTACATACATTGCACAAGTCTGACTGAACATCGACAGATCGGTGCTGCGGATGGCTTGACGACCGACTGCGATTTCGAGACAGGTATGCAAAGTTTTTTTACCTATCAAAGTTTGCTAAGGTGCTGAGTTGACAAAATGTACGTTTACACAAAAATCTATATAATTTGATGTATTCAGAACCACACTGAAAAGCCTAATCCATGAATATTCGAACGCCACAAACAATCAACTTGATGAGAATATGTAAACTAACCTGAAAGGCACTTTATTTTTGTAACAGACACACTATAATGGTATCTTCAAATGAACTTCGAATGAGTCAATTCAAACATATGACAACAAGTGCAGCCCCTACTGGCTCTGCCATAAATAAATTAAAGCGCAAAGAATTGACTTGAATAACTGGACATATAAAACTATTTCTATCGCTACAAAGAATGCCAATGATAAACGTAGCCTACTATTTCTCATATACTATGGCCGACATTTAGTGAATAGACACTCAGAGACCCTAGTCTGTACGAGGGATCCACAGCTTTGACAAAGCACACACGTTTCTCGCTTGTGGTTTAAAAATATCTGACGACCTAGAAATCTCACTCAAGGCATCGACGACTGACCCATACTGTCGAGGATAGCCGAGCAGGATTGCACCCACAAACAGAGAAATTTGTGTCGTGTAGTCTTTATAAGCAAAATATAGACATTTCCGCGCAGCCGTACCGTAGATGCTAGTCTTCCAATTTAACAATAGCATAGAATAGCGCGTGGCTCACACGCAACACCCTGACTATCCAACTTCACAACCTGCTCAGCAGTACTGGCGTAGACAACGCTCATCAATTTGCCCTCCACAGCTTCAGGAGTGGCTTTCCTACTACAGCTGCTAATGCCAACCTACCAGCATGGCTCAGCAAAACACTAGAAAGATGGACAAAAGATGCGTACCAGGTAAACATATCATCGCAAACCGACAAGCTGTTCCAACGATATTGGGCTGATTGGATGAATCAAGACATTAATGTTCAGGTGTATCCGTGATCATCGTCCACTTCTGATGCTCATTCGTTCATTCAATTAGCTTTGCACTGCTCACATCATTCCATTTGTTAGAGCTAGTAATTGTTATTTGCATTGTTTTGGCCATTCTTGATATTGCAAACACTTCTTATTTGCATCATGGACACCAAAACATTACATCATGAAGTCTACTCTCAGTCGATACTTGCATAGTTCGTATGGGTTATGTTGCTTTATTTCGATCTATACTTATTATTTAATGGCTAGCCTCTTTCGTCGTTCACTGGTTCTTACATACCACGCCTTGGATTGACTTCACGGAGCCTGCTGAGTCTGTCTGATACCAGGCGGACAGTCACGTGACTTGAACCGGTAATTCCAGACCCTCTTCATGTGCCAGGCTGCTAGCGACGCCGGGTAAACTTACTGTGATGGCAGGCTTCACGTCAACGCCAAGTCAATCCTCTTCGATGCCATTCAAATCTGATATTGGCACCGCAGGGGAGGAGCCCTACGATATCTGTGTGGAGTATATCTCCCAGATTTCTGTAACGCCACTCTCGTGTCACTGAGTCTTTCTTTCATTAATATCTATTGTATATTATGCTGCGTTCTACTTTACTTAAACTCATTGCAATGTAACTTACCAGTATATGTAGTTTTGCCGGACCTAAGACAACCAAATAATGCCTTCTTGTTGATTAAAACTGGGTTTTGGGATTGTTGTCTCAGTTAATTTGGAGCACCAAAGTAAATGTAATGTCTCTAGGTGACTGCATAGGATTTACAAAAGATAGTCTGTTTGGTTACAGTTTGATGTACCCTCCACATTCATTCTGCACGCCTCATTTTTCGACAAATGTAATGTGACCATTAAGCAAGGGTAAAATCTGTTCAGTTGTTACTCTTTTTGAAACCATTTGAGTGTGCTTATCTAAGAGTTTGCTTAAAACAGTGTTATATGCGGAATCTAACGTATCCATATTTGTACTCTGCAAAATAATCGGTTGCAAAGAACTAACAGTAGCCAATCATTTCTGAATGCAGTTATGTTGATTTTCCTATGAGCAGGAAGCGTAACATATTTTTGTCAATACTACCATCAACACGACTCAAGTATATAAGAACAAAACAATGATTACAAATAAAGTGTCTACTTTCAGATGAAGTGATACAAAGTCAATTATTTATGATAAAGTCCAGAGCATTTCAAGATTCATCGGTAGGAACAGACACATGTTGAATAAGGTCCCTTGAAAAGCAGATGTTCTGAAATTTCTGTGGTAATTGATCTTCAGCGTTCTTGACGTGATATTGACGTCGTCGCATGTTTTGATTGGCTAATTACAGTTTAACATACTATCCTGGTAGTTTACAAATTCATGTAAAAAGACATTGAGACAAACTGGATGAACCTTTGAATATGGAAGCCGGTATATTGTTACAAGCTTTATCTTTCCATTCTTGCCAGTAACACTCCATTCGGCAAATTCAAACGAACATTCTTCCCAGCATGAATCTTACTAACATTGAACAGGTCTTCTCGATAAACCACAACAATGCCACAGCCAGCCCTGTGTTATCCTGGGTGATCTCTTATATCGCAGAGTTGAGGTAAATACTCTGACCGTACTGCTGTTTTGTGTTCTCGTAACAAGGTTTCCGTGATAACATATAAATCTATGTTGTTTTCCAGAAGATGATCATAGGACACATTTCCATTATTCCTGGTTAACGCACGTTGGCAAAAGCAAATTTTACAGTAGCATCACATTAATATATTACAGTAGCATCACATTTCAAATGTGTTTTCATTTTTTGTTATAACTGAAATTTGAAAACATCACTCCTCTATTGATCCTAGGGTCTGCCTCTGTTTTTCCGTCTCCTGTTTTCCGTCTATATCTCCTTAAAATGCTAGGGTTTTCACAATTTGCAAATAGATGAGTTTCGATATCTGCAGGAAACGACAGGGCTTGAAATGGGTCATTTGAATATAAATGTCTACCCTTCAAGTTCAAGATGTTACTATTGTGATGAGTTACCTTATTTGAACGACAGAGTCTTCCCTTCAAGTTCGAATTTGTGTTATTGTGACGATTTTCAGCTCTGCCAATCTTCGCAGGTCTTTCAAAAGTTGGTTTACCGACTATATACACAACGCAAACGGTCAAGCGAGGGATGTTCGTTGTCTCTAGATGTTCATGATCATGTACAACATTCTCACATTCAACTTGGCTATGAAAAGACCAAAATGTAGCATGCATTTTCAGGGCATATAAAGACGACGGCAGCCTAAACGTGGCGCCTCATTTGCCCAAGGCGCACTTGCCTGAAGTCCGGCCTGAGGTTTAAAGGTGCATGCAATATCTTCATTTTATACATTTCTGACGAAGTTAATAATATAATAATGGTTTGTTCTCACAAAAACGCTCAGCATCTATTTAAATTAATTAGTAGAATAATGAGCTAGAATATTTATAGTCATGTTGTAATTAATACATTGGCATTTCTTATTAAGAGTAGGTATTATTTTCTATCTGTCATCTCTGAAAAAATCTGCTTGACTGAAAATATTGAGTGTGACTACGGCTTCGAACATTTCAGTAACTAAGAAGCTAGAAAAACGTCAAACGACAAACAAAAACAGCTAAATTCGCAATCTTCCTTTGAGGAAAAATTTATCAGTAAACAGTAATTAGTTTGAGTCCTTACGATCAGTATACAATCGATGAACAGGTAAACACATGTCTCTCATTAGGGTTATGCTGGGTTATCATTTTGCTCGAATTTCAATGGAATACGAATTGTTTATCGTTGACCCTACTCAGCGTTATCGGGTTATATGAATGGGTTGAAACCTAAATTCAAAAAGTGTATATGTTTGAATCTTTTTATCGAGGGTCTTATTTCTTCATTTTGATCTTAAAACTCACAAATACAGTGTACCATCAGACGCATGGATGTCAGAGGCTAAATGGGATAATAAACGTTTTTCAGAAAAAAAACCCCAAAAACAGTAAACATGCGCAGTTTTCCAGACGAGTTAATGTTTGCCAGACCATCTTCGCAAGTTACATTCCTTGATTAGTGTGATTGGGTGTAAATTTTCGATATTACCGTTAAGTCCTTTTAGAGGAGATAGCAATTAAGGTAGCTTTCCATATTTACTGGGGTATTTTACTCCGGAAATACGGAATCTTTTCCCTCAAAAGTATTTCTGTAATATTGATCTTCATATGTGAAGAATATCTTAGCCTGAAAGTTTCTGTTTCTGGCCGAAATTTTGTGATAAAAATTTACAAGAGGAACAGATGCACGTTTTTGGCGTTTTGAGTTTACCATTAAGTCTTGATTGGCAAGGGGTTAAGCTAAACGCTACTATATTGTCGCATGCACTTGGACAACATCCGCTGTGAAAATCACATTGACGCCTACCGTAACTGCGTGTGTCAAGATCATCGTCACTAATGGTGTGTATAGGTAGCGATCAGGCGCACAACAGTGGATCGTACGTTTTTCCCGTGGGTGGCCGCTCCCAAAAGATGGCAACTTCTGAGTTAGCGACACAACGAGGCCAGACATGACATTTGTGACGATTTTATTTCAGGTTAGTACGGATCACAAATAGCAGCATATATCGAGTGTCACAATCTACAACATGAGTAATGGCAGGACCTGTATTATCAAACTAAAATGATAAAAAGTCAAGGTCAAGTTCGCTTGTCAGAAAGCGGCCACCTATTGACGTTTTGTGACGTGGAGGGACCGTGTTTCAATGATCATCGGGGCAGACAGTAGTTTTGATCAGAATCCTAAGTATGGCAGCGTAATCTGAGTCAGACGAGTCGTGTCGGCAAGCCGTGTATTTGTATTTGATTTGCCACATACCAAATGTTTTATTTGAGACACTTTTGCGGGTTTGAAAAAGCGCCCGGAGCAGTGATAGAGAAGCTCCGCACGTCCCGTATACATAAATGGTACGATTCACTGGAGGCCACACAGCGATGGCGAATACATGAATACAGCGACTTACCCGTATATGTTAAGCATCCAAGCCTGAGACAGAAACAGCATCGTGAAAGGAAGAAAACGAAAATGGATTACGAAAAGTCCTTAACAACCACAGCGTGTACAAGATAGCCTGAGAATGTCAGACAAAGGATCATGCTACAGCCAAACTTTAACGCCGATGGCCGATAATTTGTAGTCCGTTGAGAGCATTTGTAATGATACCGATGACACAGTTTTGGGACAGCCCTCGACGAGAACAGTGGCTCAGATAATATGACGTTCTTGCCTTAAAGTTTAAGATTTCTTAAATTCTCTCCCTCGACTTGTTACCGCTGACTGGCATTGGCTATGTCAGCCAAAATGACTCGAGAAACGGTCTTCGCCTCAGAAATATCGTAAAGGGCAGAGGCAAACTATTGTCTTAGAAACGCTCGGAGTTGAGTAGTGAGTGTTGATCTTTTTTCAAGGCGCGTGAAGTTCAAAAAAATAGCAGCTGACTCAATCACAGCATGGAGGTTTTTTTACCCTCATGATCACAGACACTGCCAAACAATATATACATATAAACGCAGGTTCTTTTAGTTGTGGTGTAAACCGATGTTTCATTGCTATTATATTGCAGTAGCAGTCCCAACAGTTAGATTAAACAGTCCATACTCTGTCTACATCTTACACCTTATCCGCCATAATCATGCATAATCCCTTCCTAGGCACTCCTCAAGTATATTTAGTCATCGGCCACTATGTAAATTGTGCTCTGAGAGGAAACAGTGCTCCCGAAAATCGCTCTTTTATCCTTATTTTAACCGCTGACACTGATTTCAATGAGTGAAAATACTGTTTTGGCTAACACGTTCATAGCACTATCTTGTTTTGGTGTTTTATCTGTCGAGTAAATTGTTTATAGCCATTCATAAAGGAAAACCCGAATCAATCTATTAAATTGCCCTTTTCTCAGTTCGGCATTTGCTCACTTTGCAGCACGCTCGAAAGAGTTTAACTCGAAAACGCGTGGACGGAAGTCCACAAGATTTTCACAGATGTTTGTCGAAAAGGTTGTGTCTCTAAAACTGTTTGTCAGATTTTGAATGTTGGTCTTTAAAGTCGAGTTATCGCTGCTTAATTAAACGGCATTGTGAGACTAATCGGTTGATAAAATTTGATTCAGCACTGTGAAAAACTAAGGCGTATTTTCAATCTTTGACACGGTTTTTGTAGCCAGTGTTTCTGAAGTGCAATTAACCGTTACACCTAGACAATAGCCCCTTCAACTCTGTCTGAAATGTTTTTACGTCAGTTTACCCAATTTCTTTACAGTTTCACTAAAATCTTCATGAATATTCATCATCCATTAATTTACTTGATCAAACAACAAAATTCATATGAATATCTTTCAGGTGATATAATACTTGGGTAAAAATACACAACTTGATGCCAAACTTTACGTTCGAAAATAGTTCGACGTTAAGGTGGAAAGCTACCTTAATAAAGACAGATGTATACATGTGAAAATAGCTTAAGGCATGGGGAGCCCATATATCCCCCTGTCTCCCTGGGCATTCATAATCTAACATGAGTGACACATGATAACAGCGTCAACGAATGCTCCCGAAAATCTGGAGCTTGCAACAACCATGGTGTAAATTAAAGCATTGTTCCAACATATTACGTTTTTGAATACTTGTGGCATTATCTTGTTGGCGAAATTCTCTCATTTTTTCTATTTTAAGTTGATTTTTGATGCCAAATTTGCTTCGATGCCGTGTTCGAAGCGTCCAACAAACAATAGATGAAAGCATTCAAACAGCTGCCAATCACGAGGGGACGCGCAAAGGTGCAAAACGATCAAACATTTGTTGTGTACATCGGATCGATTACGATGTCAACAATGAATAAACGATTCTTACAACTGAGCAAAATACTTGACCAACGGTTACTGAACACGAGTCTCAGATGAGTTCAGACGCAAACGGACTATTTCATGGTTTCAAGCAGATTGCCTCTCCCTGTTTGTTTGTTGATCTGTGCACCTCTAGGCCTATGAATGGGTGATGTGTATGTTGGCCCGCAGTACGATATTTTACGATAGATCTCTTTCGGAAGTATTTTGTCGCCTAGCCCTGCATACGATGCCGTGTGTTCCCGGCGTTATACGGCCTCCCACCACAGCTCTGTTGATTGCCATGGACAAAATCGGCAACATGCGGATCCAATTCGGACGGAACACGAAAAACTACTTTTCGAACTGTTTTCGGCCGAAATCAACTCGATTCCGATCTATGCAGCCAACCCAAATCACTCAACCGCTCACAGACTGTGGAAAAATGCTCTCCTGACGCTTTGTCCTGACGTTTTGAAATCTTAATCAACTTTTCTTTCCCAACCAGGACACAACATTAACTTTTTACTTTTCTAGTAACTTAGGATTCATTTAATTCGCAGATTAATGGACTCCTATGTTCTTCCTCGATTGTCTGTGACTGATTTTGCTATCCCGATACCGATATTGCGTTCGCACTCAGGTGTCTTGAAACTTACGTCATTCACTGAAATAGTTTTCGGACAAACTCAAGAAATTCGACAACTACTAACCAATGTTTGGCAAATTTATAGAGATTAGCAATAATAATTATGGTCATTTTACCGTCTTTAGCTAAGCGGACTCGCTTGGCGGAATCGGTATTTAACGTTCTGAGTTCACATTTTTACCCTACCGTGTGAGTGTAGTATTCGAACGGGTGAGATCATAATCTTTCGCTGTTCTGAGTGGCCAGGGGATTTTTTATAATATACAATAAATTAACCTTATCAAAATTACTCTGTTTCACAGTGCTTGGATATTGATATTTTTCTATACTTTTTTACTTTTGATTTGAAGTCTTTTGATTCGGCAGCACATGTACGGTTACAACCGTCATGTGATGACCGGAGTGTGCTTGTAAAGTTGTCGGCAAGTTGTCGGGAAGTTGTATTTAGAGGCTGCAGTTCGGGATTTTTCAAGATGAACAACACATTATACATTTCCTACATCTTTGAAACGGGGATTACGGTAATCTTTCATGTGATGAACATTTTTTGAACGTCTTTGCAATGTGTTCCCACGATGAGTGTGAGCTGATTCTTTGTTAGTAAAAATCGTCAGAAATGGTCCAGTGATCGTGTTAAAATAGACACAGATGTAAAACCATTGCGAGGAAATAGTGAGAAATTCACGTTGCAATATTTGCTGTCGTATTTCTTAGCAGGAATAATCATTTTTTACACGTTGTGTATAAGAACAGCAAGCAGGTGTTCGGCGGTCAATTGCTTCTATCATAATGATCTTGATCGCAGCTATTTGGCGAGAAGACAGTGGGTACTTATAATCTCGCAAATTATTGATATCATGTCTTTGTGTAGAAAATTTTCGATCGGAGGCAGCTCAAATCAACAGCAATGGTATATTGGGAATAGTGTTCTCACTGGACACCGAACTACCTGCTATCAACAGAACGTTATGTACCATCGGCGGTAACACATTGGTCGTAATCTTGTCTAATTCTGCCCCGCCTTTTGTACCGTCCAGAAATTTCAAAACTAGATTTTTTTACCCTGACATATAATACAGCGACCTTGCACACTAATGATCATTCCACTGTTTCTGTTGGGATTTGTTGGTTTTTTAATTTGTTCCGTGGCCCCGGTAAGATTTTTTCAATACGATACACAGTTTGAATTTTTTTCAAGGTAAATTTAGTATATTCCCAGTTTGTGGGGTAAAGTTGTCTGGAGTGAAAGTTTGAGTTGACGCTGATAGAGTAGACGTCGAGCCCGGCACAGTTGACTGAGATCCGGTCGGTTTGGGGTCGTTTAGTCCAGAAACCTGCAGAGTTCTGTATGATCACCGTTCGGCATTTGGGTGAATTTCTTTTGGTCAAAGTAATTCAGTAACAATTAACGCCAGATTCCTTTAGCTGTTTTTGTCACCGTCATACACGTATACGGACTATTTTCGATTAAAAACAGTAAAAATATCCAGTTCTCGTAAATGCGTGCAAAGTTTATTTAATGACTGTTTACGCAACAGTCGTAAATACGACTAGGATTTACCACCACATAACAACTGTAAACACCGCATCAACAGTCCATACGGAAATGTGTGCTGAATCGAGGGAGATAACAATTGCTGTAGGAAAGGTCAGTCCACCATCTGTCAAAGTTGTTGATCGGAAAAATCTTCACTGTTCACAAACTACATGAGTGGCTTTTATAGTTGTACACGTAGTTCCATGGGCTTTCCACTGTCCCTTGTTACGTATGTTCAAAGTGGGTCAAGCTACGAATATTTTCCATGTATGGAGTTAGAGACATCGGTGAAGTACCGGCTACATTTTGTTCAAAACCCCTGTCTGTTTGTTCCCCGTTTTGTTTTTTGTGTCCCTAACGTCGACTGGCTCTATGTGCGTACAAACATAGCAGTCGGGATTAAGATTTCCTGGATAAATAGATACACTCATCGTTTATTCCGCCTCTGACGCAAAGATACACACTGTTTTACATGTACCACTCCTAGGCCCTGGGATCGATTTCCATACCTTTAATGCTTAGCCAGCTAGTGTCGACGATTTGTGCAGATAAGGCCAAACAAAATTAACTGTGCTGTTCCGATAACATGGTTTTCAAAAAAGGTAGGTAAGTTCTGTAAGTCTGTAAGTCTTGTTTTTTTCAAAATAATTTTATTTGAAGGAGTGCATTTTTCAGGGGTTCAGGCAAACACTGGCAAAATTTTTCTAGAAACACGTATCATAGCATTTGAAAGAATACAAATATAAATTAAAGCTGCAAGCAGCGTTGGCGGGGCCCAAGCGATTAACATGGTTTCCAGTTCGTGCAGTGATTTTATTATGTGCAAAATTTCAGCTTGAAAACAGTCAAGTCCTTGTAAAGAAGAATTTTGAACATCATCTCATATTTACTGTCTGTTTCAATCGTAATCGTATGTTTTATGCAAAATACAATATGGCGGCAAAACCACGTGACCGATCAAATTGTCTTTCACAAACTTGAAAGAGCTCTCACTAAGAATGACAAAAGTGGAATTTCATTGCCATCAGTGTTGTGGTTCTGGAGAATAAGATTTTAGAGATAAATTGCGATTTTCGCAAAATCAAATGTGGAGTCTGAAACTGAGCACGGTGAGCTACCAAAAATGTCTTTCAAAAGTACAAGACATATATGAATTAGATGCTACTCAAAATTGACAATACTGGAAGGCTGAAATATTGCATCAAATTAATGTATTCATCTCTGAAATTTTGAGTGTAATAATTGCAAATTTGTTGTAATTCCATTTAGTCATATGTGTTTTCATTTCATCTTTAGTGTTCAAAGTTTTACTTTTGTATAATTTTATGGCAAGAATGTGAAAATTTAGAAAATCAAGCATGGTGACTCCATCTTTTGTTGGTAATATTTGATTATTCTCATATGTCAGAATTCAAAATTTTTTCCATGTGTTTTTCCTTGTATTGCTTTCTGGCCTGATCTTGTTTAGGTATAATGTTTCACTGTCATGAGCGTCATTTGACACACACTATTCTTCAACTACCATGTACATCAGAGTCAGAGCTCACTCTGTCACTGCTCACGTGTGCAGTAACAGTGACACTACTGTACCAGTAACAGGGCAGTATCTGATAGTGACAGTTGCCCATATGCAGTAGCGGTATTATCTTTGATAATTTTGACAATATTTATGTTCAGTTTATACAACTGCGTTCGTGTTCTACTCTCTACAGCATGTTGAACTGTCCAGTATTCAGCTTGCTAGCACAGCCAGTGTATGTGTACCATGCACCAATGCTGACAACTGACTGTCAGTCTGGACTCTAATTAAACTATCACCTAATACATATTTATATATACTGGCTTTGTCGAGAAACTGAACATTGTGTGTTTGAGCATGCTGTAGGGAGACAGCAAGAAACTGTAGTTGATATATTGGATAGAAATATTGCAAAAAATTATCAACGGTTGGAGCTTGTGCCCTGTTACTAGGCTCAAGTCTGATTTTTATACGACAAATCACAAATGTTTAGATTTTTTTCGAGATAAAAGTCATGGAATGTGACAAAATGGTTGTAGATTCTGTTAAATTATTACATTTGAATGACATAAAAATGGTATTCATTGTTCATTATATTACCTACAACTTGGAATCGGAAAATGTAAAACATAAAAGGAAACAAAACATTTTCAAGTGCCCCCTACAGGTGGGGCAATATTTCAAGTTCCCTCTCTACTACCCTCAAAATTTTCGAATCACCGTTCCTGAATTTCTCCAGCCCCCCCCCCCCCAACCGTTTTTTTTTTTTTTTTTTTTTTTTGTGAACGCAGCCTTGGTAAAAAACCTGCATCGCTATCAGTGCTGTATACTATACATGTCGCGCTTTAACAGCACGAAACCTGCTTCATCACACCAGTTTTTCAAACGAACTAGATATCCATTTTCATACCAGTTCAAAAGTAAAATACTCATAGACTTGAGATATTTGTGCATGTTAGACTTTCGATACATTCGCTTTACGCTTGAATTTAGCATGGAGCTTTGGTAGCTCCATGGATTTTAGCAAGCGATGCTCGGACAGCGCGCACAACGTATCGATGACACTTGGGTCAGGGGTCATCACAAAAAAAAATCAGTGCGTATTCACGGCCAGCTTGAATCATGCCACGGATCGCGGAAATCGTGGATCATAAATCCAAATGTTCATGTCTATTACTTAAACAGAACCCTAAAATATGAAATACATAATGTTTTGATATTGAGAACCATCTTTTTGTTTCACTGACGATCAAGTTTAATGCTCAAATATCGCGACAAGAATTGCGCATTTGCACGATATGAATGCGGAAGTACGTTGACTCGGCAGACGAGCGAGCGCCTTCTCTGAAAATCTGTTTCCGATATCACGTCACAGTACACTGAAAAATCTCGCGAATTCATCTCTACGGAAGCCAATCAACACAAGTTCCTAACGTCAGTAAAGATATTGTCTTGTTGCCAGCAATACACCACCAACATTTTCGCCGTTCAGGAGTGCCTTACTCGCTCTACTTTGTAAAATAAGTCGTATGCTTTTGCCGTTACCTAACTTTCCAAATTCACGGTAGACTTTCCGCAATAGTATTTGGAGATTTTGTTCAATATATCGCGCGTGGGGGAAACCGCAATTATCCATAATCACACAGTCACCTACAGCCAAACACCCTTTTATTAAAGTGTAAACTAAATTCAAAGCGACAGGAAGAAAGTTAGAAAATTATGTAGTGATATAATTTCATTAAAGCTCCATGCTAAATTCAAGCGTAAAGCGAATGTATCGAAAGTCTAACATGCACAAATATCTCAAGTCTATGAGTATTTTACTTTTGAACTGGTATGAAAATGGAGCTGCCTTCTAGCTGCATCGTAACTGTGATTTGTGAATGCCTATAGTGGGGTGAAGGCGATGTGAGACACCTGAGTGTGGTGAACGCGATAGCGGGCGGGATGAGCGCTACACAAAGGAGTTTATCCCGGAATCCCGAGGACACCGCGACATTGCACTTAATATGATATCCAATATTTACGGCTACTAGATTATACAATATCGAAGTTAGATTGGCTCGGCTAGATCTATAGGGTGGTGAAATATCCGATATATATCGGATATTTACCCGTAATTTGACAGAATTCAGTATCGCCTAGTATCAAGGTTAGAGTCAGTCCCGGAATCATTGATGTAAAAATAGCATGCTGGAATTAAGTCGGGTTTTACCAGAACAGTAAGGCGGTGAAATTTCCGATATATATCGGATATTTACCCGCGATTTGACAAAATCTAGTATCGTTTAGTATCGAAATTACAGTCAGTCCATGAAGTCGGTTTTATGAAAACATGTACATGTAAGGTGGTGAAATGTCCGATATATATCGAATCCCCGACTGAAACTAACTCACTACTGCACAGACTCAGATAACGCATTCCATTGCTAGGAAACCTGGCCTGCGCTGCCTAATTCCAAATAGGTTCGTATGGATATAGGAGAGACACCAAAGAAACTACGATTTTAAAAAATATTTTAATTTTTAACATTTCACCGACTTCAATCAACTCTAGGCGCATCGTACCGTGCATTTGTAATGCATTTGCATTGTTTGGATGTCTTGAAACTACCGAAAGCGTACAATGACCGGACTATAAAAACGGGGGGGGGGGGATCTTGAAACTTTTTCGCGCATGCTCATTTAAGCTTTTGTCAAATTCCAACGCTATCAACTCACTATGTTGGTTGCATGCCAAAGAAGTCTGCCGTCAGTCATCGGCCGACGTACAACAAAGCGACAAATTATTTTGTTCAAAGAGTAGACAATTAAATGACAAAACATGTCAATAATATGGCTGATATAAGGATTATTTTTTATTCATTAGTAACAGTGATGGAACCGGCATAATTTACGACGGTGGACATGGTTTTCTCTCGCCTGCGCGATTGTGCAAATCGCGCATTTCCGAGCCATTGTCTGCCCTGGTAAAGTTACTGACAGCGCGGAAGTCGCGCACAAAACAAAGCAGGCAAAGACGCCGAAGGAAGTAGATGTTTACCGAGTGTTTCCACTATAATAAGCATGATAAGTTGTGCAAACAAACATAAGATGCCAGGTCGCACCTATTTAGACCTAGAACTATGGCAAGAGCGTCCAACTTCTCCGATATTGGATATAAACCCGCGATTCGACAGAATCTAGTATCGTTCGGTATCGAAGTTAGAGTCAGTCCTTGGAAGTCGGGTTTGACCAGAAATGAAAGGTCACGATATATATCGGATATTTAACCGGGATTTGACAGAATCTAGTATCGTCTAGTATCGATATTTGAGTCCCCAAATCGCCAATAAATATCTAGTAAATATCGGCGACTTCACAGACCGTGCGTGCCGAGGCACAGGGCAAGTCATTCTAGTATTGTGTACTATCGATATCAGAGTCCCCAAATTGCCGATAAACATCCAATTAAATATCGACGATTTCACAGATCTGGCGTACCGAAGCACAGGGCAAGTCATTCTACTATTGTCCAGTATCGATATCAGAGTCCCCAAATCCCTGATAAATATCGGGTAAATTTCGGCGATCTCTTAGACCGGGCATGCAACTGCACAAAGCAATTACAGTGAAATTCGATCAAGCTGCAGAACTTCATTTAACAAGGTGCTGTTTCAATAGATATGTATCAGCGATTTTTACGACATTAACGGCTGGACTTGATGTGGTTTTGTTTACATTTTAATCAGCTACATGCTCTCAGTTACACAACACACCAGGGCCACTCCATGCACGTCAGATAGAGAAACATAAACAAATCACCACACCTTGCAATGTCATGTATCTGTCTTTTTTATCATGATGAACAAGTGGGCGTGCATTCAGACACCTACATATAAAAATACCCGAATAGCTTCATTTATTGTCCTTGACACTCACATATCAGCTGTGCATAGACCCCAGTAATTGTGCCATTCAGTCGATCACACCGGTCGGCCACCCCTTAAAGCTAGTGGCACACTCCTCTAAGTACTTCCGTCGCAGTATACTCGACAACGTCACCTGGCCTACAAAGCTGGTCGCAAAAGTTGCCTTACAAAAGGGGCCGAGATTAGGGTTCGTGTGACTTCTAGCTGAATTTGACAGCGGGCATTGCAATCTGTCGTGCCGTCTTTGACTTTCAAGTGTACAATATAACATACATCACTGATCGATCTTCTGACTGACGAGGTTTTAAACTGCAGCATTACGAACATTGGGGCGACTTAACCGATCCAAATGCCTTTCGCAAACTTGAAAGTGCTCACACTATGAAAGATATGAGTAAAATGTCAGTTGAATGTGTGTACTGGTTCTGGAGAAGAAGATTTTTAAGATTAAATTGTGATTTAAACAAAATCCAATATGGCGGCCAAATTACGTGACTGATCAAAATGCCTTTCGCAAACTTAAAGGACTACCACTAGGGAAAATAATCGTAAAATTTTAGTTCAATCATGTATTTGTTCTGGAGGAGAAGATTTTTAAAGAATAAATTACAATTTTCCACAAAATCCAATATGGCGGCGAAAACCATGAGACCGATCCAAATGCCTTTCGCACACTTGAAAGAGATCACACTATCGATGATAGATGTAGAAGCTTTTTGCAAACTTGAAAGATATCAATGTAAGGGTGATATGAGTAAAATTTCATATTAATCAGTGTTTTGGTTCTTGAGAAGAAGATTTTTAAAGATTAAATTACGATTTTTTGCAAAATTCAATATGGCGGCCAAACCACATGACCAATCCAAACGCCTTTTGCAAACTTGAAAGAGATCACACTTTAGATGATAGATGTAAAATTTTAGTTCAATCGGTGTGTTAGTTCTTGAGAAGAAGATTTTTAAAGATTAAATTGTGATTTCACAAAATCCAATATGGCGGCCAAACCACGTGACTGATCGAAATGCCTTTTGCAAACTTGAAAGAGATCACTGTAAGCATGACATGAGTAAAATTCCAGCTTAATCAGTGTTTTGGTTCTGGAGAAGAAGATTTTTACAGATTAAATTACGATTTTTTGCGCAATCCAATATGGCGTCCAAACCACGTGACCAAACACAAGATGAAAATCTAGATTTATGCGCAGCATAAAGGTGACATAAAGTTGCATAAAGATGATCTGTAATCATCTTTATGCAGCATAAAGATGGAACTTTATGCACCTTTATGCTTGTGCATAAAAGGGTTTAATGGCTGACTAAATTTAATCACCTTTATGCAGGACATTACAGATGCATAAAGATTCACATTTATGCATCAACCTGATTTGTATTTATACATCTTTATGCACAACATAAAGAAACATATTCAATCTTCTGTAATTTGGATCTTGTAGGTCCAAATATGAACCTGATTGTTCTGTTTTTGCACCTATTGTACTGTAGTTCTGCACTCATTAACTACATTAATATCATTGTTGTATTAACTACTTTGCACATTTAACCCATCTAACATACACACATATCTACCAAAGCAAGATCATAGAAGAGGTATCGGTTTTAATTGTTTATTTAAAATAGTTAAATAGGAAATCACATGGGACAAAAAATACAGAATAAATTCCTCAAAACTTCCTCAAAAATACAATATACTTCATGTGAAAAACAAAAAATACACTTATTGTTTTCTTCTCAGATGCAATATTGAAGTGTCAACCAAGTATCTGAGAACTGATTTAACTTGACTCACTTTACACAGCAATTATGGTTTTAGTTATAACAAATAAATAATAAATCCATTGTTCTCTAAGATTTGAAATAAAATTGGATGTACCGGGTGTTTGGATGTCTAAGTAGAAAAGAGACTCCACATTTAGCTATATTTTGTGTTGCATTGCTAGTATCTATTACAGATCACACATGATAATGAGTTCTGCCATATCATTGAAAATTGCCATACAAATATTTTGATTACAACCTAGACTCGAGCTAAGATTCAAGCACATTGCATGTACATAAAGCTACAGTGTTGCCAAAAATAATTGTAGTTGTAAGTTGGTGTACTTAATCTGTAAAATTTGTTTGCAAAGATGCACCTCATTTTTAACACATTGTTCATGAAATATCAAATATGGCCACTGAAGAGACTAAGACAGAATTATTGGTCTTATAACTCAGCCAGTAATCGGTCGAGTACAGTCCACATATTCACACATGTACAGCTTTGGGTATTCAGCTTAATCACTGATTATAACTCAGTTGGTGTAATAACATATGGAAAGTGTTCCCAGTTGGACTTTCATGAGTACAGCCTCTGTCTGGTTAACAAAATTCAAAAGTTGAGTGGTCTTAGTTCGAAACTAAAAATACATCACTAAGCCTTTGGCAGAGTCAAGAAAATGTATAAAATATGCTTATACATGTACATTAAACATTGTCCTGTATTGAGTTGTCAATGCTGCTGGTATTGTCATGTGTCTGTCAGGCTCTGATCTGATTGATACCAGGCCCTAAATGCAAGGTAGCCTCAATATGCATTTCCTTTGATGCATGTGTTTTTCCATATGCAGTTTCACTTCTTTCTCTATCCCATGGCAAGAGTCTCCGAATAAAGGCACCACCGTTGCAACTTCTGTCATGTTCGCTATCCTCAGAAGAAACACACACAACTATCAAAATGTCTTCAGCTTGATGCTAGTCCTTGGATAGCCCAGATTGTATGTATTTCAGTTCCTGAAAATAATGATACACAGAATAAATCATCAGGACTGTACATCATCAATTTTGTTTGTTTTTGTTTAAATCCGTGTATTTATAGACATTTGATAATTCATTTTAAAGTACTTCACTAGACAAGAATGGTTAAAAGTTGATATGTATGCAAGAAATTTGATTTCTGAATTTCACTGAAATGTTGATTCACTATACATTGGAGTCTATGAGAAAACTATGAATAATTCACAAACACAATTAGACTGAAAGATTCCGTTGCATGCGAGCGTTCCGGTGCATTGCGACCTACCTGGTAAAGGGTCGCAGGTCGCAGTGCGCCGGAGCGCCCGCACACGACGGAATCTTTTAGTCTTAAACACAATCGGTGCTTTCTGAGGTGTTTGACAATTGATACAAATGTATTTGATTAAATTACGGTGTTTGAAGGTTCAGATGTGGACAACAGTTTTGATATTTGAATTTCAACTAAACCTATTTCACTTTTCATGGTACTAGTGGTCTACAGGTCACTTAAATATTTTCCCTGACAAAAGTTGCTATATCTCTAATACGTAAGTAATAGAAATTGTTCATTGCCCTCCATGAGCTCGATTTACAATAAGACAAGTCTCAGAGTTTCAACAGCAAGATGTTCATGTGACAGATAATTATACTTTTGTGTAGATTTACAGTTAAATGACTACCAAGAGTGAAATCATGCGAATCATTTTATCTCCCAGAATATTTTTGAACACTAAAACTTCTTTTTAACAGGACAACTACTTATAATAAGAAAATTGACTGACCCCAATGCTGTTTGAAAAATACATGACCTCCCCTTTGCAATTTTCAAATTTTAAGGTGAACCGCATCCCCCTTCAAATTGTGCTGGCTTACCCCCGGCTGTAATAACTGAATGCTCCCTTATTGAATAAACCGGTCATCTATGTACTGTTGTACATCAAACTGACATGTTTATGCCTAAATATACAAATATGAAGACCAAAATGTTTTTTCACTGATTCATCGCCTATGTTATTGACTAAATATTCCTGTTTTTGTTAAGAGAGACTGTAAAATCATTGTACCTCCCAGACACATGGAGTATGGTCGTGCTTCCAATAATATTTTGCAAAACATGTCATCAATTATGCGCTTTAGCGAATGGTCAATTATGCGCTTTAGCAAATGGACCAAGTCTTTGTACGTTGGCCGAGACTAATACAGTAGGATCTATAGGTTAGAATATTACATGTCAAATTAGGATGGAATATTGAAGATAGAAATATTTTTGTATCATGCAGCCTTGACCTACAGAGCCTTGTAACATAATAATTGAACTAAAAAGAGGGCATGTTATGCTGGGGAATCACCAAATCAAAGAGTGAAGTGACTGTGTATGTGTGTTAGTAATAGTATGGATTAAAAGTTAATCTTTCGGTACTTGATCTAGAAGTCATCACTGATGACATACATGGAGTCCCCGCTGGATTATGTCATTTGAATTACGGTGATTGAATAACAATAACATACTTGCTAGATTCATTACAGGGGAGAGCGGTGAATTTGTTAAATGTTTGGAAATCACATGCTAGTGATCTGTTGGGGTCATGTTTGTGTATTTGGGACAGTACAATTACGCAAAAATATACATTATGCTACAATTTTTGAAAAAAGCAATGGTTTTCTTGCACACTGTATGTTGTTCGGAAAATAGTTTCGTTCAATTTTAGTAAAATATAAAATATGGTTTTTGAGCATGTCATGTAATCTGGAACATATTATCAGAACAGAAGCTTGTTTCATCTTTCATTACACAATTTGCAACAGACTCTGCAACCTCAGTTTGTCTTGTGATATTGTTTCAAAGTTTGTTTCCCAGACAAGGTTCATAAATTACACTTCATGGATTCATTCAAGTATTTTGGCCAGTGTCGGGAGACAGTGTTAAAAAGAACATTTCCTTGGTTTGACTATGCAATTATTGTATGTCATGTACATTTGTGTTTTGGAACTCATGGAAGAGCCCCTGAAGTTGTTTCAACACTATGCTCTTCTATAATAATTTCCAGGGTTTACATATTTCATTGTGATTTCAAAATTTGACATGGGCTAAGCTGCATCACTATCTATTACTTTGTATCTTCAAAAGAAGATTATAAAGGCAGATTTTGTCGCTTATGGCTGTTAGGTGACCTGCAAATATAACCAAACATCAAAGTTCAGCTAAGTAAAATTGTCGTACATGTGTCATGATGGTTCTGCTTAACCATGTTCATGTACTATAATTCACCAACACTGGTGCTTTGGTTAACTTGCCCTTCAAAGTTCATTACTTTAGACTAAAAACTTATCAGTGCAGACTTTGTAGTACATACCTGTCATATTGTTCCCAGTTGTTGGCATGCCTTTTTGTGTGACTGTCATTCCTTTGGGCACTACACTTTCCCTATTTGTTCAACGCCTAATAAATACATGTACCTCCAGGGGACCTGCAACTTGCAGAAATATAAAAAAGAGTTAAAAATCCTACTGAGAAAAATCAAATTGTCTCAAACACAGATGATGAATCACATTTCAAGTCACGATAATGACGATGAATAACCATATTAATCTGACAGTCCATCGACACATATTTGAATCAGAAATATATCAAGCATTTTCATGGCCTGAAAAGGCTCAACATAATTGGATTCACACTGCACTATGCATTCCTGCAGTATCTCAGAGCTTGTAGACTGTCAGACCATTGATGAAAAATTGACTCTTTTTTACATCGATGGTCATATAAATATCCAAAATGTGCATCATAGCATGTTGAAAATAACACCACATTTCTATTTCAGCATAAATAGAAATAATTTAGAAAGTTAAAAATGAATTGAAATGATGCGAAATACAATGACATATCATGTCTACGTAAGATTAGAATTAATCTCATGTTCACTTAAAGCCCCGACTAGCTGTATCTTCTAGCATTGTTTTTTTTTATTTTATATTCAAGCCGAAATAAGTTTGTGAGAATGCACTGATTTTGGTGATGTATACACTTATTATTAACTACCCACTGGGACTGTACATGCAACTTTGGCCAAGATAAAGATTGCGATGTGATTAAATATTTGCCCAAACATTAAATCCCACCGTGCATATGGTGGATAATGTGCATATCTGCACTGAAATCTTCACATAAACAGCACAGAGCATTGTGCAATTCATGCTATAAGATCTTGAATGGCCCTTACTTCACTGTTTGATGCACCACTCAGGACGCAACATTCTCTGAATGGTTTGGTCACACAGAGTTAACGCAAATGCATGTAGTTCATTCATTCGCGCAGTGAAGTTGGGCTCCCCAAAGGTCATAACCTCACCTCAGTCATAGTGTGAAATGTTAAAGGGATAGCCCACCCAAATATCAACCTGCCTTTAAAAGTTGAAGTATATTATTTTTGTAACATTCATGATGAAGAGATGAGATATGTGCTAATATTCTCCTGGAAATTAATGTTTTATTAATTGATGTGTATGACGCCATTTTCGCCATATGGAAGCGCCACTTATCGGAATTCCTCAGAGAGGCTTGACCTAAGATGACGTTAAGTTTTCGTGTTTGGTTGAGGAAGTTAAGGGGTATCACTAGGGGTCTGATCTACTGTGCGTTTGTATTGAGCTACTGCCCAATGGACACACTTTGCCTTCAACCTTATAACTTTGAACCGGACTCTAAATGGAGTGTCCTTCATCCAACAAACAATAGTTGTGCATACACACTTTCATGTTCTCAGGGGCACTAAATTAAACTTCAAACACACTTTCATGTTCTAGAGGCACTAAATGAAATTTCAATTTATCATTTCAAAGTACAGTCATAAACTACACACTACAATTTTCCTGTTCTCGCAACTCACTTTGAACTCTAATCGTGAGTTACCGGTAATTAGAAACCGCAATGGAAGTAGGAAGAGATTGCAAATCCAAGCAGCCGTTTTCTGCTGTCAATTGTGCAGTCTTGGGAAAATAATTGAGAATGGTTAAAATCTGAAAGCCACAACCTCACAATGGGAAAAATGTCGGGAAAAATTCTTGGAAACAGTCTTTGCATACATAAAAACACACACTGTACTTATAATTTTGAAAACTCACGTCGTGCCAATCGTTACCAGCAACAATTTTTAGAGGCGGTGTTTTCACTTCAGGTTTCGAATCATGCAGAATGCCTTATTGAAATCTCGCGCACGATTATTAGTACATCTGTAATACCTACAGGCAGGCATAATATCTAAGCTGTTTATGAGACTCCCTAGATCAGACCCCCTAGTCAATGCACCAAAACCCGAAAACTTTACATCATCATCTGGGCATTTCTCCCGGCATGCTTTGTGGAGGCTAAAAAGGTCTCCATATTGCCTGATTTTGATATTTATTTTCATGGATAACTTCAACAAATCACTGTTTCTGTGCAAAAAGTAATGATAAATGCTTTTATGACATAAATATAAACCTGTACACAGCTGATTAAATTTTTGGTGGATATAAGGTGCTGCAAAGGAAGTTGGGTAGAAAGGACTGATGTAAAGTCAACAGTGCATTGGAGCTGTATGCATGTGGCATTGCGATGAATGTAATGTTGGGTATGCCTCAAATTGAAGAGTCTACAATGTCACAGTCCATACAAACGTTGAACACTGCAAGGAAAGCATCCATGCAGGTCAGTTATGCTCGTTTTGAACAGCATCATTTTCTGATTTTTCAAGAGCAAAACCTTTTGGTCAGAACAAATGATCATAAATTTCCTAATACATACAAGTTACCCGTATGTTTAACCCTTTTCCTGGCAAGTCCATATTTCACCACCAGGTCAAGATGGTTAAAATTAATGAAACACAACATATTTCATATGGTGTATTTTAACATAATACTGTACATTTGAAAGCTGTTCAAACTGTAAACTTGATTCTTTTGGACTAAAGATGCTATAACAGACCAAGCCAAGTGGGTGAAAATATGTCATGGTTTTGCTCAATACCATTTTTTACTGACTTGGCTGATGGGGAAGTGATACTGTCTGGCAGGAAAAGGGTTTTAATAAAATTCGATATATTGATTACTTTATTTAGGTCGCATATTGATAGACTATGTATTTTCCACAGAAAATTCAAGGGTTCCCCTTGGGACAGGAGTACGGGCCCACATTCATGATTGCCCCCCTGTTTTGACATCCAAGATTGAATGTTCACCCTAGAGGGAATGTTTTCAACTGTGACATTGTATGTTCTCTCTCCTTGTTAATATTACCAATTTTTGAAAAGGGGCGATAATCAAAATGGCTGTTAAAATTTGAGTTTACTGTTTAAATGTTTCTCAGAGGAATATTCCTAATGCAGTAAAAGCCAATATCCCTTCAGAGGGTAGAATTCAGAGAAAACCACGACAAAATGGGAACATATTCTGAGGTCAACAAATTTCACAAGTTACAGCTAGTGGGGCATTAACTCACATGCTATGTCATGTTACTTTGCACTATTTATAACCTTCTAAATTAATAATATTATTGTGACAGAGGAAATAAATTGACAACATGGATATAATGCCTCTATAGTAAAAAAAGATAAAAAAATATCAAGGGGCAGCCCCTTGATATTCTATTTTCTGTCATTGAGCCATAGAACATACATAAATTTGAGTGACAAGAGTTAGGAGACTTGTGGGATTGAATTCAAAAATCTACCAACATATTCAACTTATTGCAATTTCAAAAGAAAGTATAGCAACACTTCATAATCTTATTACAACCCTTTTCAGAATTAGAGCGCGAAGCCACTGCAGTGAACTGCAATAAAACTGCTTACACTCATTAGTTTCAGCTGTAGCCGTGGCCACTTTGGTGTTGAACAAGGCTACTTGATAAAGACCAAAAAGTCTGCTTGTACAAAGGCAAAACTAGCTCTGTCTGAGGCTCGAGTTGTAAATGAGAGTTTACGATTGGCACCCTGTGTTCAAGATTAAGATACAATGTAACATTACCATGCACTGGTCCATGTACAAATCTTTTTATATTAACTTCCCCAGACAAACTGTCTGCATGGGACATACAATGTTGTCGACCTTGCCAGCTGGCTACAGCTGAAACTAATTAGTGTGAGCAGTTTTATTGCAGTTCACTGCAGTGGCTTCGTGCTCTAATTCTGAAAAGGGTTGTATTAACCTTCATGCACAGCCAGGAAACACACAGACCTGTAAGCAGGGCTAACATTGAATTTGAAGGTTCATATCATACATCGGCTTCCCGTGTCTGGCAAGCATAAATGTCGTCGTAAAAAGATTGGTCAGTGTCTGTCGCTGGTCGTCGTCATTCGGTTCACGCATTGCGAGTGCATGCGATCGGGGTGTTGTCAAGTGAAACAGTATCGGGCTCAGCGGGACCCACAAAATTTCCACAATCATTGTCCCCGTCACAATCTCATCTGCGATGCTCCAAACAGTCCAAATGTGGTTGACTAAACTCGTGAGACCTTATGGATTCAACGCAAAACATTTGGCCATGGAGGTAGTCTCTTCCTACCTCCATGGTTTGGCAATGGTGGGTATTTGAGACACGACGTACAGAACATTTTGGAACCGTCATATTACAACCAAGGCCACTGTGCTTTCCATTTCGGGAGATAACATCTACGGCGTTTTTCCTCATCATAACGCTTATGTATAGATCTTTTGTCAGAAACATCGTTCTAATCATCACATCGAGTCGTCAATTCTCAGACGATCCCTCTCACGCTGGCGCTCGTGGCACCATCGTAAATCATCACAACGTCGTTTCTCAGAGAATTACACAATGCCCATCGTCGTAAACAACGTACCTCTTTACGGCAAAAGCCTTGCTTGATTTTTGCGTAGGTCTGCGGAGCGAAATTACGCTCTGGCTCGTGAAAATGCACAATGCCTTGTTTGCGTTAGTGGAAATATTACCGTAAAATACTCATATTTACAGCGATCACTCCACAAACTATCTGCCTACAATGTTCATCTACCTCGTGAGGCCGCATAAATGATTTTGAAGTACTGCAGGGTCGATCGCCGATAAGCAATGTGATTAGGTTTTGCAATCTTTTACCTAATTTGTTGGGGCGGAGCAGTCAGCATTCAACAAAGAAATACTGTTTACGCCAAATTTTAAGCGACTTTTTTAATTGGACGATAAAACAATTTCATGTTGATCATCAAAAAATTGCAACATTGTGTGAGTCGGCAAGTGAATCCCAGAAGAACGTCACAATTGTATCTAAAATAAGTCAGTGATTGACATTTATTTTGTGTGAACGACAACACAAATTGGGCGACACGTACACAAACCGCAACTTAGGTTCGCGTTGATTGCGCCAGAAGTTGTATAAACAACTTGTCCGGCGGGCAACCAGATTTTATTTTTGACTTGCCTGAATGGAAATTCACTTGTCCCGGGCATCAGGCGATAGGAATTGTCAAGCCCTGATCATTATACAGACTGTGACTCACTGGTCATACAAAAATTTGGGAGAAATAATCTTTTTCTTGCTAACACTTTTTGAAGGGTCATTATTTTCCATGGATTTAAAATGGCACTTTTGCTGATCCCTGGAATTACCTTTGTTCTAGTATGTAAGAGGACTATGGAGGGGTGATAGCTTGTTGTTTTCCATTGAAATTGTAATCTGGTGTGTAAATTTTCTGTTGAGACAATCTGGTGCCAACACAGGCCTTTAAAAACACCAACCAACCCCCCACCCCCCGCCCTTAATTTTTGTCCGGTCCCTGACATGAATCAACAGTCATCCCGGGGTGCATACATGTACCACTAAAAGTCACATTTAGCATAAAGTGACCTTGAAATTCGATGTTCATTGAAATTATCAGGATATCGATGATTTAAAACAAACAAACGTTAAATACTTTGCCGGATACAGACATTGCTGAACACGTTTATAAAAGAAGGAGTAGACGTATCTTAGAGTTGAAGTTAGACACAATTGGGCTGGTTAAAAATAAGACAGCAGCTATACATAAGCTTACCTGGTATAGAGCCGACTCAGCGACGATCGAGGGCTTGAAGTGTGTGTCGACCTGTCGCTGGTGCGGAAAAGAGGTACTCTTTTGGGCGAGTTTCGTCTAGCCGGTCGTAACTGCATGACACGGTCGATGACACACTGGCACTAGATTCAAACGTACCGCATAGTCGTCGAGATGGTCCAGGAATTCAAGGGTAGACTCTTTAGCAGACATTCCTAAACACCGACGGGACATGTCAGTAGAAGCTAAAATATCGACAACTGAAGATTCTTGACGGCACGATCACGGGGTAGGAATGGTACGATGTACAGATGTTAGCGATGCGACGCCACGCCATTATCGTAACAATGGCGTCTTCTGAGTATGACTCCTTAAGTCCTCAAATATTCACGAAATGAACTTTGCAAAGAATTTGATTATAACCATCATTTTTACTCAATCTTGAAGAAAATGTTATTTTTTTGCTCTCGTTAGACAAAAATATTGCTAACAGAACCATATTTTCGTGTTTCGCCAGATAAAGGTACATCATTGTACACATTGACCCCCTAGCATCATGCTGCAGTCCAGCCTCTCTGCATGTACAAAGCAGCTTACGCATTTTTTATCTTCATGAATATTCCGTGTTAATATAACCAGTGCACTGAGCCGGATATTTGGCGAGATCTTTTTCAAGATGGTAAAAAATAGCAGCTATTTGGCCTAATTAAAACTTTGGGAAATAATCGTGTGTGAGTCATATGAAGTAGGCCTATAGGCCTTTGCTATTGCTTGTATTTTGAGGACGGTTTTGAAGAATTCATTCGTTTTTTGTTGCATGTGATTTCCTATTTAACTATTTTAAATAAACGATATCTCTTCTATGATCTTGCTTGGTAGATATGTGTTTGCGTGTGTATGTTAGACGGGTTGAACTGTGCAAAATGGCTAGTATAACATTGATATTAACATTGATACTGCATCTGCAGATACAGCCAATCGTGCATCTTGTAAACAATTTCTTTATTGTAGGGCCTACATACAACATTCTTACTGTTGCAATAGCCAGATTTGGATTCATGTCAACACCAACAATGTACACGCCGGCTATGCTCAAAAGTAGTATGGAGGGAATTGAGAATAATACAGCACATGAAAGAAAAATAATTGAAAGAAAGAACTGCAGTACAATATTTCATCCTCATTTGACCGATGTCGTATCCTATAACCTACTGAAATTAGTTTCTGACGAACATGCAAGGACGTGTATCATTCACCAAGGTGGTGCAATATGTTTTGCGACTTTGCAGAAATATTGTAGTTCTGACGATGTTCTCCATGTCAGCTTACGTATATAGGAGATATACCGGTATCTTTCCGAACGATAATGTGGATACACACAGCGAGGTCTACGAAAAAAGGTGATGAATCAATTGAATAAAAAACGGTTTTTGGAGATCATATCTGTTTATTTCATCAATTCTGAACATGGTTTGAAATCGGTCTCATACAATAACTACCAACCTGTACTGACGGGCCTGGAAAAGCGAAATTCTAGCACTTTTTTATGAAATCCATCATCGTATATCACACAGGTGTCCGGAGTTGCCGGTGTACATGCATAGAGAGAGATACACCGGCAACTCCGGACACCTGTGGTATATCATCGGGTCACGGTCGCAAAATTGAAGCTAGCAACAGTAGCAATGCCGGTAAACAGCCTTGACTCGCCCCGAGTCGATTTTTGATGTGGTTGAAGCACGGTCTGAAGAACGAGCACATTCTGCGAAAGATTATGATGGATTGTAAGGCTACCAAGTTGTTATAAAACGTGTCTGTCTTAGGAATTCTTTGGAAGTCATAGCTGCTAAAGTTGTACAATATTCATAATAAGGGACTGGTCAGTTTATTCGGCGGGGGGGGGGGGGCAGTGGATTCATGAGGGTCACCCTGTTTTTGACTATGGTGAAAGAGGGTCACTATGTTTTTGAATGCCCAATACGGAGGACACCGCGACATTGCACTTTATATGATATCCGATATTTACGGCTACTAGACTCTACAATATCGAACTTAGATTGAACGATGAGGTGGTGAAATCTTTACTTGGCCAGAACTCTGAGGTTGTGAAATCTCCGATATATATCGAATATTACTTGCGATTTGACAGACTCTAGTATCGTCTAGTGTCGATGCTAGAGTCAGTCCCTGGAAGTCGGGCTTGGCCAGAACGGTAGGGTTGTGAAATCTCCGATATATATCGGATATTTACTTGCGATTTGACAGACTCTAGTATCGTCTAGTATCGATGCCAGAGTCAGTCCTTGGAAGTCGGGCTTGGCCAGAACTCTGAGGTTGTGAAATCTCCGATATATATCGGATATTTACTTGCGATTTGACAGACTCTAGTATCGTCTAGTATCGATGCCAGAGTCAGTCCCTGGAAGTCGGGCTTGGCCAGAACGGTGAGGTTGTGAAATCTCCGATATATATCGGATATTTACTTGCGATTTAACAGACTCAAATATATTGATATATTGATATTAGAGTCCCCATATCGCCGATAAATATCGGGTAAATATCGGAGATTTCACAGATCCGACGTGCCGGGGCACGAGGCAAGTCATTCTAGTATCGTCTAGTATCGATATTAGAGTCCCCAAATCGCCGATAAATATCGGGTAAATATCGGAGATTTCACAGATCCGGTGTGCCGAGGTACAAGGCTAGTCATCATAGTATCGTCTAGTATCGATATTAAAGTCCCCAACGGCTTCCCATGGAACGACGGCATTTCATTCTAGTATCGTCTAGTATCGATACTAGTCCCGAAACGTCGATATGTCAAACTTCGATACTAGATTGTAAATATCCGATATTTAAAAATTGTGCAAAGTCGCGCCTTCATGGCAATTAGGGAGGGGAGTTCAGTGTGTTTTAAAAATTTCGACACAGGCTCATACTTGCCTAAAGTGCATCGTGCAAGCGAAAAATGTCATCATTCAGTTGCATTCATGGTGCTCCCTTTAGGCGCTTAACTTTAATAACAATAAAAAAATCATATTTTTCAGAGGCCCCTCCAAGCACGAAACTTTAATATATCAGACATATATGTCAGAGATATTCGTATGTTTAAAATGTTGTCGGCGCGCCCTTCGGGCGCCTTACTTTAAAATATCAAACATATTTTCAGCATGCCTTTCACATATCAGACATATATATCGGAGATATCCATATGTTAATATTTTCAGCGGGAACTCCGGGCGCTGTACTTTAATATGTCAGAAACATATAGAAATATTTTGATGTCTGTAAATTGAAAGTCTGTTTTGCAAAGTGTACCAATCATAATGAAACCTGCAGCGTATATGAAGAGCATGATAAGTTCCTAATACTGTTCTGTTTTCTCATTGAGAATTCAGCATTAGAAAGCAACATGCACTAGTTTTTCACAATCAAGCGTCATACTTCTCGATCTCTGATAGGCACATTAGATCCAGTTTTATTCTAAACCTGGGAAATTTTAGCCCAGAATTTATTAACGGAACACAGTCCCTGATGTAGACTGGCCCCAGTCGCGCTTTCTCTTCAGTTGAGTTACTTGCTGACCAAGCGCCATTCACTCCACGAGCCATGAAATAGCCTACCATTAGCACAACGGTTTGCCGATGTTTAGTCCTTCAATATGTTTTGATATGCCGGAAGACTTTGAGAAGTCTATCCCTGATACTCTTACACTTACATACCAAATAAGCAAACCTGGTGATCACACCGTTATATGAGATACAACGTTTGCAACTCTAAAATCTGACCAGAAAATACTTGGTACACTGGAAGCACTAGGAAAAATTTAAAAAAAAGGACAATCTTAATTACCTACCAGAGCAAAATAATTTGACCTTACAGCATTGATGTATCTTTTCACATTCATGCTTACCGATGGCTGGCTGTAGCGATTTACTCATATGGATAAGTAGGTTCGCTTTGAGAGTATTTCAAATTACTTGTGCCATCAGCTACAGCAAAGTATTTTCAGTATTGTCGATTCTGTGTTCAGCATTTAATTTTACTCATCATTTTAAAACATTCCTTGTTCGATTTTGAAAGGTAGTCGATTCGCCAGATAATTGCTATGCACTCGCCAGGGCACGGGCGACTTGATAGTAACTATGCGAAACCCCCACGATGCAAATGAGAAGTTGTATCATAGAGTTTTCGTCAAGGCACAGACCCTCTGCACACAAACGACGTTTGAAACATTCGTGCACCAGAGTGTTCATAACATTATGCCATACACTTATGTGGGAGGACATCAGGCAACCTCTCCACATTCCGACATTGACCACGGTAATTAGGGAAGTCCCTGCCCTGACAATGCTTCTTGCACACACAAACAAATAATTCCCCTTGTCTGTGTTGCACACTTCACCCTGACTGTACTGCATATGCATTGTGACCACAGAGTGCATACCGGGGGCCTTGGTTCGAACACTTAATATCGAAAAGGACTGAATCATCTAGATAAAATGACCGATACATTCACAATTTTCAAATTTGATAATGGTCTTCCCGTCTCTGCAGTCTCCGACTTTTGCCATGGTAGTCGGCTGAGGTCGAGTAAGACAGCAAACAAAGGCTGTTTCAATCACGGCTATCACGGTCATCTTTATTTCACGCAAAACTACTGAAGTTACTTTTTTGAGTGTAGACGTTCTAAAAGTTGTAGAATGCACTAGAAGTGGAGTCTGTGCGGTCATGGATGTAAGGGTACAGGACGGCCTGATAATCCCTTTCACACCTATTATTTTATCTTTGTCGACGCTGGCCTTTTCAGCTGTGTCATGGCTGCCATTATCAGGACGGCCAAGACACTCCATGGACGTATCTGTGGTACGTCCAGGGACACACACACACACAAACTTCACTGATAATTTTCTATGCATCACAAAAATCTTTCAAATTTATGACATTCCTTTTTTCATCCATAGTGCAGTAGGGCTGACAGCGATCCTGCAAATGTGATTTCGGGTGCAACTCCATGACAATGCGTTCAATCAACTTTTAAAAGAAAACAAGTTTACAAGAATTTGATGTAAATTGCAGACTTAAACAAAGTCTATTTTCAGTTAAACTTTCTAGCAACGGTGACTGAAGCAAAAAACCGCTTTTGTTTATACATTCAAGGGGTTCCTCCTGATTGTTGTTAATGACATATGGCTATTTACACCTTGAGACAATGGAGCAATGAATCAGAGCCCTGCATGACTTGCCATTGCCTGACCTATCACTATTTTCTTCATGATATACCGGTGCAAAATGTAATGCAGGTCTCCTGGTTATGTGTCAAATAAGCAATTTTGGTAGCAGGACATATCTTTTTTTTCACAAAGTCGAACTCGCAAGAGGGCGGATCGTCTGTGCAGCCGACACGAACACAAACTGTCTGATACTGGCTACCAAATACTATCACAAGATAGGCAGTCATCTACTGACTCCACACATTTTTCATTTGAATGAACAATGACGACAAGGGAAGAATGCCTTGTGTAACTGCTGTGGCGATATCGATGGCAACCTTTCTGATATGTTAATGACATATGGCTATTTACACCTTGAGACAATGGAGCAATGAATCAAGCCGTGCATGACTTGCCATTGCCTGAACTATCACTATTTTCGTCATGACTGCAACAACATATACTGTGGTATACAAAACGCAATCTTTATTTCAGTTGAAAGATAAAGAGACAGTTGCAAAATGATAAGAATTAAAGGAGGGGGTGTGTCTTCTACAGTGCGGGGACTCCAAAGTGCAAACCCTAAGCCCTTCAAGATGGTTTCCAGATGGGTAGAGTGAACGTTAGAAATGTGAGCTCAAGGAAGTGACTAGATGTTTCTCACTATACATCCAGCTATTCTTTAACACATATAGTCCTTTCCAATTTGTAGAGACTGTAAATTGTCATCCTCAGTGTTGTTTTACAATCTTTACCTCACACGTAAAATTATGCAACTTTATTGGATTGCATAAAGGTGCATAATTTTAGTGAGCCATTAAACCCTTTTATACAAGTGCATAAAGATGCATATAGGCACCACCACTGACACCATGTTTACACACCTTTATGCACTGCATAAAGGTGCGTAAAGGAGCTGACCAACTTTATGCAAATTTATGCAATTGCATAAAGAATGTTAAATTTGGCTTTTGATCCTGTGAATGGAAACGCTTTTCGCAAACTTGAAAGAGATCACACTGTAGATGACATTAATTAAATTTTAGTTCAATTGGTGAATTTGTTCTGGAGAAGAAGATTTTTAAAGATTAAATTGTGATTTCAAAAAATCCAATATGGCGGCCAAACCACGTGACCGATCGAAATGTCTTTTGCAAACTTGAAAGAGATCACTGTAAGGATGACATGAGTAAAATTTGAGCTTAATCGATGTTTCGGTTCTGGAGAAGAAGATTTTTAAAGATTAAATCACTATTTTAGAAAATCCAATATGGTGGCCAAGGTCACGTGACCGCATGCGATTTTATTTGCAAATTCTAGAGACCTTAGGTCATGCTTACTATACAAAAAATTTCAAATCGACTAGACCCCTAGGTCTTCTGGAGAAGCCATTTTTAGGTTTTTGGAAAATCCAATATGGCCACCAGGTCACGTGACCAATCAAAATTTCAAGGGTCAGGTGCACGAGTACTAATTGATACCTACTAGCCCTGCAAATTTGAGAAGTTTTCGTTCAGCTGTTTTAAAGATCTAGGTCGACAAAGAATCGGCAGAAGAAGAAGAAGAAAAGAGGATTAAAGCTGCAAGCAGCGTTGGCGGGGCCCAAGCGGTTGCCATGGTTGAAAGTACTTGCACTGATGATACTATGTGCACATTTTGAGCTTCCATGTGTCTCGTGTGTGGAGAAATCTTTAGACTAGTTGTTAACAAATTTGAAAATACATTTAAAAGCTCACGCATAGCAATTTTCATTTAAATGATTTTGAAAGTATGCTTGATAGAGATAGGCGAACCAGCATTTTAAGTAAAATTGATGAATACCATCATGGCTCACTCTAGAAATTTACAATGTGTCCTATGTGTTGATAAATCCTTAAACTAGTTGTTATACATGAAAATTTCGTGTCAAAGATCGTTTTTCTTCCCTTTCCCATTTCCATGACTTTGAAAAGTGTGTGTCATAGACAAATGGGAAATAGCATTACAATAAGTTTCCTCTGATTGTGTCGTCACTTGTAAGCCATACAGACTGATGTGATGACAAGAAGAATACAGTTTTTTCTCATCCTCGCACGTGTCAATTCAGATCTGCTGCGTCCACCTATTTTTTGCTCATGAGGAAATAAATGAAAACAACTGCAAAAAATACATCATTCACAATAGTGCATGTATAAAACAGAACCGTAAACTAAGTATTTACACGAATATTCCATTTAGAACTGTACATGTATTTCATTCTTATATTACTCTGTGAAAAATTTGCAAATGCTGCACTTAAAGTCAAACCGCTGAACTGTTGCTGTACAAAAATAATAAAGCAACACTGCTGTACATTTATCTCTGCGTGCATTTGTATGTTGTTGTCATTTATTCCTGCGTTGTTGATTGAAAAATAAAAAAAGAAACCCGCGTCACCGCATAATTTTTGAAATATGTCTAGGATAAGAAAGAAACGTTTTATTTTTCTTGGAGTACTAGTTGTTTTGATGACCTCAGCTGTACACTATGAATTTCAAAATGTTCGGTAGAACAAAAAGGTGTTCTTCAAAAACCTGAAAATCCAAAGATTAAACTGCAAAAGTTACTGGCAATAACAAAGTATGGAGTTGTCACTCAGGAAACAAATGCTAAACATCGTGTAAAGTTGAAACTACTGTCTCTTTTATAAGATTACAATTTTTGCAGTAAGAAGATGGGTCGCTGAACAAATCATAATAGTCTCGAGTACAAATCCTCCTTTTTAAGTGTCAAATAATACTAGTCCTTAGCTCTGTTTCTGTTGAGTGAAATGCTCCCTTAGCTGTAACTTTAAAGGCTAGTTATACTTGTCAAAAGTTGAGCGTATGCTATGCAGCTATATTTAATAGTTACAAACCTGTAATCGCTATCAATGCAGTACTATTCATACCACTATAGACAACGGCACGAAACCTGCTTCTGCATACCAGTTTTTCAAACGAATTAGATATCCATTCTCATAGCAGTTCAAAAGTAAAATACTCTCAGACTTGAGAAATGATGTGCATTTTAGACTTTCAATATATTTGCTTTATGCTTGAATTTAGCATGGAGCTTTGGTAGCTCCATGAATTTAGCAAGCGATGCTCGGACAGCGCACAGGGCCAGGGTTCATCACCAAAACGTCAGTGCGTATTCACGGCCAGCTTGAATCATGCCAGGGATTGCGGAAATCACGGATCATGAATCCAAATGTTCATGTCTATTATGTAAAGAGAACCCTAAAATATAAAACACATAATGAATTGATATGGAGAAACATACCGTATTTTTGTTTCACTGACGGTCAAGATAAATGCTCAAATATCGCGACAAGACTTGAATGCGGAAGTAGATCGACTGTACTCGGCGGACGAGCGACATGATCCATTTCATCAAGTCCAGCTGTTAATGTCGTAAAAATCGCTGATACATATCCATTGAAACAGCACCTTGTTTAAATGAAGTTCTGCAGCTTGACAGAATTTCACTGTAATTGCTTTGTGCAGTTGCATGCCCGGTCTAAGAGATCGCCGAAATTTACCAGATATTTATCAGGGATTTGGGGACTCTGATATCGATACTGGACAATAGTAGAATGACTTGCCCTGTGCTTCGGTACGCCAGATCTGTGAAATCGTCGATATTTAATTGGATGTTTATCGGCAATTTGGGGACTCTGATATCAATAGTACACAATACTAGAATGACTTGCTCTGTGCCTCGGCACGCACGGTCTGTGAAGTCGCCGATATTTACTAGATATTTATTGGCGATTTGGGGACTCAAATATAGATACTAGACGATACTAGATTCTGTCAAATCCCGGTTAAATATCCGATATATATATCGTGACCTTGCATTACCGGTCAACCCGACTTCCAAGGACTGACTCTAACTTCGATACCGAACGATACTAGATTCTGTCGAACCACGGGTTTATATCCAATATCGGAGAAGTTGGACGCTCTTGCCATAGTTCTAGGTCTAAATAGGTGCGACCAGGCATCTTATGTTTGTTTGCACAACTTATTATAGTGGAAACACTCAGTAAACATCCACTTCCTTCGACGTCTTTGCCTGCTTTGTTTTGTGGCGCGACTTCCGTGCTGTCAGTAACTTTACCAGGGCAGACAATGGCTCGGAAATGCACGATTTGCGCAATCGCGCAGGCGAGAGAAAACCATGTCCACCATCGTAAATTATGCCGGTTCCATCACTGTTACTAATGAATCAAAGATAATCCTTATATCAGCCAAAAATCCAATATGGCAGCCAAACCACGTGACCAATCGAAATGTCTTTTGCAAACTTTAAAGAGATCACTGTAAGGATGACATGAGTAAAATTTGAGCTTAATTGATGTTACGGTTATGGAGAAGAAGATTTTTAAAGATTAAATGACTATTTTAGAAAATCCAATATGGCGGCCAAGGTCACGAGACCGCATGCGATTTTATTTGCAAATTCTAGAGACCTTAGTTCATGCTTACTATACAAAAAATTTCAAATCGACTAGACCCCTAGGTCTTCTGGACAAGCCATTTTTAGGTTTTTGGAAAATCCAATATGGCCGCCAGGTCATGTGACCAATCAAAATTTCAAGGGTCAGGTGCACGAGTACTAATTAATACCTACTAGCCCTGCAAATTTGAGAAGTTTTGTCAGCCGTTTAAGAGATCTAGGTCGACAAAGAATCGGCAGAAGAAGAAGAAAAAGAGGAAGAAGAGGAAGTAGTAGAACTTGAGCAATAACAATAGGGTCCCAGCCGGTCGGCTTGGGCCCCTAATTAAAGCTGCAAGCAGCGTTGGCGGGGCCCAAGCGATTAACATGGTTTCCAGTTCGTGCAGTGATTTTATTATGTGCAAAATTTCAGCTTGAAAACAGTCAAGTCCTTGTAAAGAAGAATTTTGAACATCATCTCATATTTACTGTCTGTTTCAATCGTAATCGTATGTTTTATGCAAAATACAATATGGCGGCAAAACCACTGACCGATCAAATTGCCTTTCACAAACTTGAAAGAGCTCTCACTAAGAATGACAAAAGTGGAATTTCATTGCCATCAGTGTTGTGGTTCTGGAGAATAAGATTTTAGAGATAAATTGCGATTTTCGCAAAATCAAATGTGTAGTCTGAAACTGAGCACGGTGAGCTACCAAAAATGTTGTTCAAAAGTACAAGACATATATGAATTAGATGCTACTCAAAATTGACAATACTGGAAGGCTGAAATATTCCATCAAATTAATGTATTCATCTCTGAAATTTTAAGTGTAATAATTGCAAATTTGGTTGTAATTCCATTTAGTAATATATTTTTTCATTTCATCTTTAGTGTTCAAAGTTTTACTTTTGTATAATTGTATGACAAGAATGTGAAAATTTAGAAAATCAAGCATGGTGACCCCATCTTTTGTTTGTAATATTTGATTATTCTCATATGCCAGATTTCAAAAATTTTCCATGTGTTCTTCCTTGTATTGCTTTCTGGCCTGATCTTGTTTAGGTATAATGTTTCACTGTCATGAGCGTCATTTGACACACACTATTCTTCAACTACCATGTACATCAGAGTCAGAGCTCTCTCTGTCACTGCTCACGTATGCAGTAACAGTGACACTACTGTACCAGTAACAGGGCAGAATCTGATAGTGACAGTTGCCCATAGGCAGTAGCAGTATTATCTTTGATAATTTTGACAATATTTATGTTCAGTTTATACAACTGCGTTCGTGTTCTACTCTCTACAGCATGTTGAACTGTCCAGTATTCAGCTTGCTAGCACAGCCAGTGTATGTGTACCATGCATCAATGCTGACAACTGACTGTCAGTCTGGATTCTAATTAAACTATCACCTAATACATATTTATATATACTGGCTTTGTCGAGAAACTGAACATTGTGTGTTTGAGCATGCTGTAGGGAGACAGCAAGAAACTGTAGTTGATATATTGGATAGAAATATTGCAAAAATCATCAAAGGTTGGAGCTTGTGCCTGTTACTAGGCTCAAGTCTGATTTTTTTACGACAAATCACACATGTTTAGATTTTTTTTGAGATAAAAGTCATGGAATGTGACAAAATGGTTGTAGATTCTGTTAAATTAAAACTAACATTACAACATTTGAATGACATAAAAATGGTATTCATTGTTCATTAAATTACCTACAAAAACTTGAAATCGGAAAATGTAAAATATAAAAGGAAACCAAAACATTTTCAAGTGCCCCCTACAGGTGGGGCAATATTTCAAGTTCCCTCTCTACTACCCTCAAAATTTTCGAATCACCGTTCCTGAATTTCTCCAGCCCCCCTAAGTTTTTTTGTGAACGCAGCCTTGGTAATAAACCTGCAATCGCTATCAGTGCTGTACTGTACATGTCGCGCTTTAACAGCACGAAACCTGCTTCAACACACCAGTTTTTCAAACGAATTAGATATCCATTTTCGTACCAGTTCAAAAGTAAAATACTCATACACTTGAGATACTGTGCATATTAGACTGTCGATACATTTGCTTTACGCTTGAATTTAGCATGGAGCTTTGGTAGCTCCATGAATTTAAGCAAGCGATGCTCGGACAGCGCGCACAACGTATCGCTTATACTTGGGTCAGGGTCATCAAAAAAAAATCAGTGCGTATTCACGGCCAGCTTGAATCATGCCACGGATCGCGGAAATCATGGATCATAAATCCAAATGTTCATGTCTATTACTTAAACAGAACCCTAAAATATAAAATACATAATGTTTTGATATTGAGAACCATCTTTTTGTTTCACTGACGATCAAGTTTAATGCTCAAATATCGCGACAAGAATTGCGCATTTGCACGATATGAATGCGGAAGTACGTTGACTCGGCAGACGAGCGAGCGCCTTCTCTGAAAATCTGTTTCCGATATCACGTCACAATACACTGAAAAATCTCGCGAATTCATCTCTACGGAAGCCAATCAACACAAGTTCCAAACGTCAGTAAAGATATAGCCTTGTTGCCAGCAATACACCACCAACATTTTCGCCGTTCAGGAGTGCCTTACTCGCTCTACTTTGTAAAATAAGTCGTATGCTTTTGCCGTTACCTAACTTTCCAAAGTCACGGTAGACTTTCCGCAATAGTATTTGAAGATTTTGTTCAATATATCGCGCGTGGTGGAAACCGCAATTATCCATAATCACACAGTCACCTACAGCCAAACACGGATTTCAAAACTTATCCGTAACTTGAACAGCCCCTCCATCGTTGATGGGCCAACGATCACATCGGAATGATCGACACCCGTTGCACTGAGGTTGATCGTATGGAAGTAATAACTGGGGTCTCTGCGGTCCGGTCCAGATCCAGACCGCAACGAAAATACGGTCTTTTTGGCCGAAATTGTTCTCTATTGGGTCATGGATGTAAAAAATAGAGGCAATGTCCTTTCCCTATCTGCTTTTTTCTCCTAACCTACCGCAGAAAAGTTGCGATTAATTTCTTCTAACGTCCAAAACCGCTCGCATTCTGAAACATAACGTACTCGACAAGTTATTTAAATTTACCCATGGAGATCGCCATTGTGAATCTCGCCGAAGAGACCCAAGTTCGTTCCACAGACCGTTGCAGGGCTGTGGTGGAGGCCGTATAACGCCGGAAACACACACTGAACGCAGGGCTACTTTTACACTAATAAACCTCACGAAGTGCATGTTTACTGAGTGTTCCCACTAATAAGTTGTGCAAAGAAACGTTCTGAACAGCTACACTAACAACTGAAATGGTCACACCTATTTAGACCTAGAACTATTATAAGAGCGTCCAGCTTTGATTAGCCATTTTACTGACAGGCTGTGAGTGAGCAGCCATTTTAAACCTAGTTTCCTTCCCAACTGACAACAATCAATAAACAATTTGTAGTTGGTAATTGTAGCTGCCTTCTAGCTGCATCGTAAACTGTGATTTGTGAATGCTTTAGTGGGGTGAAGGCGATGTGAGACACCTGAGTGTGGTGAACGCGATAGCGGGCGGGGTGAGCGCTACACAAAGGAGTTTATCCCGGAATCCTGAGGACACCGCGACATTGCACTTTGAATATGATATCGAATATTTACGGCTACTTGATTATACAATATCAAAGTTAGATTGGCTCGGCTAGATCTATAAGGTGGTGAATTTTCCGATATATATCGGATATTTACCCGTAATTTGACAGAATTCAGTATCGCCTAGTATCAAGGTTAGAGTCAGTCCCTGGAATCATGGATGTAAAAAATAGCATGCTGGAATTAAGTCGGGTTTTACCAGAACAGTAAGGCGGTGAAATTTCCGATATATATCGGATATTTACCCGCGATTTGACAAAATCTAGTATCGTTTAGTATCGAAGTTACAGTCAGTCCATGAAGTCGGTTTTATGAAAACATGTACATGTAAGGTGGTGAAATGTCCGATATATATCGGATCCCCGACTGAAACTAACTCACTACTGCACAGACTCAGATAACGCATTCCATTGCTAGGAAACCTGGCCTGCGCTGCCTAATTCCAAATAGGTTCGTATGGATATAGGAGAGACACCAAAGAAACTACGATTTTAAAAATTATTATATTTTTAACATTTAACCGACTTCAATCAACTCTAGGCGCATCGTACTGGCATTTGTAATGCATTTGCATTGTTTGGATGTCTCGAAACTACCGAAAGCGTACAATGACCGACTATAAAACGGGGGGATCTTGAAACTTTTTCGCGCATGCTCATTTAAGCTTTTGTCAAATTCCAACGCTATCAACTCACTATGTTGGTTGCATGCCAAAGAAGTCTGCCGTCAGTCATCGGCCGACGTACGACAAAGCGGCAAATTATTTTGTTCAAAGAGTAGACAATTAAATGACAAAATATGTCGATAATATGGCTGATATAAGGATTATTTTTGATTCATTAGTAACAGTGATGGAACCGGCATAATTAACGATGGTGGACATGGTTTTCTCTCGCCTGCGCGATTGCGCAAATCGCGCATTTCCGAGCCATTGTCTGCCCTGGTAAAGTTACTGACAGCGCGGAAGTCGCGCACAAAACAAAGCAGGCAAAGACGCCGAAGGAAGTGGATGTTTACTGAGTGTTTCCACTATAATACGTTGTGCAAACAAACATAAGATGCCAGGTCGCACCTATTTAGACCTAGAACTATGGCAAGAGCATCCAACTTCTCCGATATTGGATATAAACCGCGATTCGACAGAATCTAGTATCGTTCAGTATCGAAGTTAGAGTCAGTCCTTGGAAGTCGGGTTTGACCAGAAATGCAAGGTCACGATATATATATAACCGGGATTTGATAGAATCTAGTATCGTCTAGTATCTATATTTGAGTCCCCAAATCGCCAATAAATATCTGGTAAATATCGGCGACTTCACAGACCGTGCTTGCCGAGGCATAGGGCAAGTCATTCTAGTATTATGTACTATCGATATCAGAGTCCCCAAATTGCCGATAAACATCCAATTAAATATCGACGATTTCACAGATCTGGCGTACCGAAGCACAGGGCAAGTCATTCTACTATTGTGTAGTATCGATATCAGGAGAACGGTGCGGGATTGCTGGATTGCTGAATATCCCCCTAAATAGCTAGATGGCTATTAATTAGCCACATTAGCCATATGAATAGCTTGTCAGTAGCTGTATTTGGCTATCAAGGCTATTCAGAATTTCCACGCAGTGTTTTTAGCCGCTAATAGCCCCTCATAGCTAGCTACCAGCTAACCAGTGAGGAGTCCCTAGAAGGCCCAGCTATTCAGCTATTCAAGCTATTATCCGTTTTTAGCCGCTAATAGCCGTTCTTAGCTAGCTATTAGCTAGCTACCAGCTAACCAGTGGATGACTTATGTAGAACCCAGAAAGTACTATAAAATTTTGTGGTTGTAATAAAAGTAAAATGAGTAACCGATCCGAGCGCAAATAATTATTTTTAATTATTTTTGTATTTAGTCATGTTTTATTTCAATCGTTCATGGTACTTTTAAATGTAATGAATATATCCGAAACTTTGTAGAACCATGGAGGTCTCTTTCTACCTAGAAAATAATATGTAACCTCGAAAAATGTGAAATAGCAATAGTCATTTGGATAAATTTTTTTTAATAAATAGAAATTGGCAGTAAACAGGACTTGTAAAAAATGCGTTGAACTTCCAATGGAAAGATATTGTAAGAAATACAACAGCTGTCACTGTTCTTCATAAAACTGCAAGTCTAGCGTCCAAAAGATTTTGTACACATCATATAGAATTGAATTTTTATGACAATCATACAAGACATATAGATCTCTGAAGCGTGCAACGAAAAGATTAACTGTGTGAGAACAACAAATTGAAAATTGTCATGATGTGTGTCGTTTGTTTGTCAACAGACGATAACATACTAGTAGTTATATTTCGAAGGTGTGACGACATTTCCCACGGCCCGGTTCATTCAAGACTCGCTACTCAGCTAACCAGTGGATGACCTTTGTAGAACCTAGAAATTACTATCGGGTTTCGTAGTGGAAATGAAATGAAAATGAGTAACTGACCTGAGCGCAAGTAAATATTATTTTCAACTTTTTTTTGTATTTAATAATGTGATGTTGAAATCGTAAAAGTTAATAAATGGTAGTTTTGAATATAAATAATGTATTCGAAATTTTGGTAGAACCTGGAATATAATATCAATCTGTGGAGCTTGAAAACTGAAATAGCAATAGTCATTTGCAGATTTTTTTTTTCTCGCAAATAGAAATTGGCTCTAAACCACGGTGGCCCAAAACTACCTGTTCTCCGCATTCAAAGTCTGCGTCGCATTCAATTGTTTTTCTCTCACATATGTCTCCGCATTCAAAGTCTGCGTCGCATTCAATTGTTTTTCTCTCACATATGTCTCCGCATTCAAAGTCTGCGTCGCAATCAAATGTTTTTCTCTCACATAAGCTTATGTCTCCGCATTCAAAGTCTGCGTCGCAATCAAATGTTTTTCTCTCACATATGTCTCCGCATTCAAAGTCTGCGTCGCAATCAATTGTTTTTCTCTCACATATGTCTCCGCATTCAAAGTCTGCGTCGCAATCAAATGTTTTTCTCTCACATAAGCTTATGTCTCCGCATTCAAAGTCTGCGTCGCAATCAAATGTTTTTCTCTCACATAAGCTTATGTCTCCGCATTCAAAGTCTGCGTCGCAATCAAATGTTTTTCTCTCACATATGTCTCCGCATTCAAAGTCTGCGTCGCAATCAAATGTTTTTCTCTCACATATGTCTCCGCATTCCAAGTCTGCGTCGCATTCAATTGTTTTTCTCTCACATATGTCTCCGAGGTATGCCTCAGTCTACGTTATTCCGCGAAGCATAATTTCTATCGAACAGCGCTCTCAGACGGTCGCTATTGACAACGACGAACATTGTATCAAGTTATTTTCAATAGATTATCGACCGAAAATTTGTTTGGACGCCGCTTGTGCCGGCGCGCTCGTGTTTGAGGTCACGTCATAAACATTTCCACAATAACCCATATATTGACTTATACACTTAAATATCAACATTGAAGGTATCCGTTGGTTTCCTGTACTGAAATTAAATCGACGACAATTTTTTTAGTTTTGGTGATACTTTTACGTACGTTTCGGCACATTTTGGCGCACCTCGGCGTAGTTTGGCGCCATTGTGAACGGGGGGGGGGGACTACACGCGAGTGAGCGAGACAACAATGTATCAATTTCGGACAAAAGGATATCGATCGATAACGTTCACTGCACGATTACAGTGGAGACTCTACGCCCGTTCGCCTCTGTTCTGTGTTATTCTTGCAGTTTACTGGGATTTTCATAGTTAATATTCGCCAAAATTTGGTATAAATTACAACAACCTGACTGGTATTTGGTCTGTATAATTTAAGAGACGCTAACCGATTAAAATGGGACAATATTAGACCCTGATTCTGCATATGCAAACGCTGTAAGATCGCCATTTTATTGAGGGCAAGAGCAAAAATTCAGCGATCGGAAAAATAAAATGCAACTAAAACAAGTTTCGTCGAGAAATTCAAAAAACTAAAACGACAGCAATTTTGTATATATATCAAGGAAACACCATGCCACTTTTCACTATAATTGGTTCAGAATTGAGAATTTGAACGAGCGATAGTTGTACGGTCTGTTCAGTACATTAAACGCAATTGTTTTCTATGGGAAATCGAGCAGAGTAGACACATCGTAAAATGAAAAATACATCTGAAAAAACCGTTGGTTTAACTTTTTCATTTCACTGTTATTTTTTATAATATTTGGTATGACACATATCATGAAGGGTAACTAAAACTCTATGGTTTTATTTTTTTTAGTTTCCCTCTTTTTTTATGAAATGACGAGTTGAAGATCGTTTTGCTGTTGACTGTGTTTTTACTTGATTTTGCATATGTCTCTTATCGCTTACGTATTTTTGGAATTCCCTTGTGAAATTCTTCCCAAAATATTATAATTGTAAGGGCAGCATATACGGGAAATAGGACCTGTTGCTCTTTCATTAATATTTAGATGTGCAGCAAGGAAATACGGCGAAATTTTCAACATGACGCGGGAGGTGAAATTGACTCTCCGAACGCGCACTCCACGTATGTGTGGCAAAAATTCGGGACGCTATATACCGTACAAAATGGGGCGCCTTTGGGCCGTAGTGCAGGAGCAAACGATCTTCAACTCGTCATTTCATAAAAAAAGAGGGAAACAAAAAAATATAAAACCATAGAGTTTTAGTTACCCTTCATGATATGTGTCATACCAAATATTATAAAAAATAACAGCGAAATGAAAAAGTTAAACCAACGGTTTTTTCAGATGTATTTTTCATTTTACGATGTGTCTACTCTGCTCGATTTCCCATAGAAAACAATTGCGTTTAATGTACTGAACAGACCGTACAACTATCGCTCGTTCAAATTTCTCAATTCTGAACCAATTATAGTGAAAAGTGGCACGGTGTTTCCTTGATATATATACAAAATTGCTGTCGTTTTAGTTTTTTGAATTTCTCGACGAAACTTGTTTTAGTTGCATTTTATTTTTCCGATCGCTGAATTTTTGCTCTTGCCCTCAATAAAATGGCGATCTTACAGCGTTTGCATATGCAGAATCAGGGTCTAATATTGACCCATTTTAATCGGTTAGCGTCTCTTAAATTATACAGACCAAATACCAGTCAGGTTGTTGTAATTTATACCAAATTTTGGCGAATATTAACTATGAAAATCCCAGTAAACTGCAAGAATAACACAGAACAGAGGCGAACGGCGTAGAGTCTCCACTGTAATCGTGCAGTGAACGTTATCGATCGATATCCTTTTGTCCGAAATTGATAAATTGTTGTCTCGCTCACTCGCGTGTAGTCCCCCGTTCACAATGGCGCCAAACTACGCCGAGGTGCGCCAAAATGTGCCGAAACGTACGTAAAAGTATCACCAAAACTAAAAAATTGTCGTCGATTTAATTTCAGTACAGGAAACCAACGGATACCTTCAATGTTGATATTTAAGTGTATAAGTCAATATATGGGTTATTGTGGAAATGTTTATGACGTGACCTCAACACACGGACGCCGGCACAAGCGGCGTCCAAACAAATTTTCGATCGATAATCTATTGAAAATAACTTGATACAATGTTTGTCGTTGTCAATAGCGACCGTCTGAGAGCGCTGTTCGATAGAAATTATGCTTCGCGGAATAACGTAGACTGAGGCATACCTCGGAGACATATGTGAGAGAAAAACAATTGAATGCGACGCAGACTTGGAATGCGGAGACATATGTGAGAGAAAAACATTTGATTGCGACGCAGACTTTGAATGCGGAGACATATTGAGAGAAAACATTTGATTGCGACGCAGACTTTGAATGCGGAGACATATGTGAGAGAAAAACATTTGATTGCGACGCAGACTTTGAATGCGGAGATATATGTGAGAGAAAAACATTTGATTGCGACGCAGACTTTGAATGCGGAGACGTGTGAGAGAAAAACATTTGATTGCGACGCAGACTTTGAATGCGGAGACATATGTGAGAGAAAAATATTTGATTGCGACGCAGACTTTGAATGCGGAGACATATGTTAGAGAAAAACATTTGATTGCGACGCAGACTTTGAATGCGGAGACATATGTGAGAGAAAAACATTTGATTGCGACGCAGACTTTGAATGCGGAGACATATGTGAGAGAAAAACAATTGATTGCGACGCAGACTTTGAATGCGGAGACATAAGCTTATGTGAGAGAAAAACATTTGATTGCGACGCAGACTTTGAATGCGGAGACATATGTGAGAGAAAACAATTGATTGCGACGCAGACTTTGAATGCAGAGACATATGTGAGAGAAAAACATTTGATTGCGACGCAGACTTTGAATGCGGAGACATATGTGAGAGAAAAACATTTGATTGCGACGCAGACTTTGAATGCGGAGAACAGGTAGTTTTGGGCCACCGTACTAAACGGTAAACTTCCGATGAAAAGATATTGAAAGAAATACAACAGCTGTTACTGTTCTTCATAAAACTGCAAGTCTACCGTCCAAAAGAATTTGTACACATAATATAGAACTGAATTTTTATAACAATCATACAAGACATATCTGAAGCGTACAACGAAATGATTGAAAGGACATGTAATACAAAGTATAGCGGGTCGAAACCGACTGCTACACGATGAATGCGAAATGATGAATGTAATGAGTGCGATGTGGGGTTGCTGAGTCCAATACTGTGAAATACTTTATTTTCACTTGAAACTTATTTTAACCATTTTCGCTGGACTCATCTTTCCGCTAAAATAAAATTCCTGTGAAAAATCTTATTTCCCATTCTTTAAACATGCATTGACAAGAAAGAGTGAAAATGATATCAAAGTGATGTCCAGAAAATTTTCATTGAAAATAAATTCCTATAAAGTATTCCACAGTATGATGATCAAAACGATGAAAGCCATATAAGAGTGAGTAGAGGCGCCCACAGTGCCAAATGATCTGAATAGCTGTTAGCAAGCTAATAGCTTGCTACAAACAGCTAATAGCGGCTAAAAACGGCTATTAGCTTGAATAGCTGAATAGCTAGGGTTTAGGGGAAATTGAATAGCTGAATAGCTGGACATCTGCTAAATATCCCGCTCCATTGCTTATAGCTAAATATCCGCTAAATATCAAAGCTAATGGCTATTAACTGTTCTAGCTGAATATATGCTAAATATCCCGACTAATGGCTATTAAATATTATAGCTCAGTAGCTTCTAAATATCTCGATTTTTTTCCATTAACTATTTATTATAGCCAAGTAGCTGCTAAATATCTCGGCCAGTGGCTAAAAAGTATTATCACTGAATAGCTTCTAAATATCGCGTGCTACAGCTATAAATTATCTTAGCTCATTAGCTGCTAAATAGCTCAAATTAAGCTATTTTGGCAATCCAGCAATCCCGCACCTTTATGGAAATCAGAGTCCCAAATCCCTGATAAATATCGGGTAAATTTCGGCGATCTCTTAGACTGGGCATGCAACTGCAAAAAGCAATTACAGTGAAATTCGATCAAGGTGCAGAACTTCATTTAACAAGGTGCTGTTTCAATAGATATGTATCAGCGATTTTTACGACATTAACAGCTGGACTTGATGTGGTCTTGTTTACATTTTTAATCAGCTACATGCTCTCAGTTACACAACACACCAGGGCCACTCCATGCATGTCAGAAAGAGAATTAGAAACATAAACAAATCATCACACCTTGCAATGTCATGTATCTGTCTTTTTATCATGACGAACAAGTGAGCGTGCATTCAGACACCTACATATAAAAATACCCGAATAGCTTCATTTATGGTCCTTGACACTCACATATCAGCTGTGCGTAGACCCCAGTAATTGTGCCCTGGCAGGACCTTGTCTATTCAGTCGATAACACCGGTCGGCCACCCCTTAAAGTTAGTGGCACACTCCTCTAAGTACTTCCGTCGCAGTATACTCGACAACGTCACCTGGCGTACAAAAGCTGGTCGCAAAAGTTGCCTTACGCAAGGGGCCGAGATTAGGGTTCGTGTGACTGCTAGCTGAATTTGACAGCGGGCATTGCAGTCTGTTGTGCCGTCATTGACTTTCAAGTGTACAATATAACATACATCACTGATCGATCTTCTGACTGACGATGTTTTAAACTGCAGCCTTATGAACATTGGGGCGACTTAACCGATCCAAATGCCTTTCGCAAACTTGAAAGTGCTTGCACTAAGAAAGATATGAGTAAAATTTCAGTTGAATCTGTGTATTGGTTCTGGAGAAGAAGACTTTTAAAGATTAAATTGTGATTTAAACAATCCAATATGGCGACCAAATTACGTGACTGATCAAAATGCCTTTCGCAAACTTAAAGGACTACCACTAGGGAAAATAAGTGTAAAATTTTAGTTCAATCGGTGTATTTGTTCTGGAGGAGAAGATTTTTAAAGATTAAATTACGATTTTGCACAAATCCAATATAGCCGCGAAACCAGGAGACCAATCCAAATGCCTTTCGCACACTTGAAAAAGATCACACTTTCGATGATAGATGTAGAAGCTTTTTGCAAACTTGAAAGATATCACTGTAAGGGTGACATGAGTAAAATTTCATATTAATCAGTGTTTTGTCCTGGAGAAGAAGATTTTTAAAGATTAAATTACGATTTTTTGCAAAATTCAATATGGCGGCCAAACCACATGACCGATCCAAACGCCTTTCGCAAACTTGAAAGAGATCACACTTTAAATGATAGATGTAAAATTTCAGATCAATCGGTGGTGTTTTTTCTGGAGAAGAAGATTTTAAAGATTAAATTGTGATTTCACAAATCCAATATGGCGGCCAAACCATGTGACCGATCAAAATGCCTTTTGCAAACTTAAAAGAGATCACTGTAAGCATGACATGAGTACAATTCCAGCTTAATAAGTGTTTTGGTTCTGGAGTAGAAGGTTTTCAAAGATTAAATGACGATTTTTTGCACAATCCAATATGGCGGCCAAACCACGTGACCAATCAAAACGCCTTTCACAAACTTGAAATAGATCACACTGTAGATGACATTTATTAAACTTTAGTTCAATTGGTGAATTTGTTCTGGAGAAGAAGAGTTTTAAAGATTAAATTGTGATTTCAAAAAATCCAATATGGCGGCCAAACCACGTGACCGATTGAAATGTCTTTTGCAAACTTCAAAGAGATCACTGTAAGGATGACATGAGTAAAATTTGAGCTTAATCGATGTTTCGGTTCTGGAGAAGATTTTTAAATGACTATTTTAGAAAATCCAATATGGCGGCAAAGGTCACGTGAGCGCATGCAATTTTATTTGCAAATTCTAAAGACCTTAGGTCATGCTTACTATACAAAAAATTTCAAATCGACTGGACCCCTAGGTCTTCTGGAGAAGCCGTTTTTAGGTTTTTGGAAAATCCAATATGGCCGCCAGGTCACGTGACCAATCAAAATTTCAAGGGTCAGGTGCACGAGTACTAATTGATACCTACTAGCCCTGCAAATTTGAGAAGTTTTCGTTCAGCCGTTTAAGAGATCTAGGTCGACAAAGAATTGGCAGAAGAAGAAGAAGAAAAAGAGGAAGAAGAGGAAGTAGTAGAACTTGAGCAATAACAATAGGGTCCCAGCCGGTCGGCTTGGGCCCCTAAAGAGGAAGTAGTAGAACTTGAGCAATAACAATAGGGTCCCAGCCGGTCGGCTTGGGCCCCTAAAGAAGAGGAAGTAGTAGAACTTGAGCAATAACAATAGGGTCCCAGCCGGTCGGCTTGGGCCCCTAATCACATCCTTGTTCAATCAATAATCGATCAAATGCAAGGTAACGAACGCGTGACATTTTAGGGATTTTTCTTTCTTTTTTACTTCCGCGTTGTAATGTCTAGGGTCGGCAGGTAAAACTAGGTTAGGTCGGGTGATCGGAACAGCACGATATTTTAATGATTTAATGATTTGTCTGACCATGCGTAGCAAATTTTTCACATCGTGGTTTAAAAGTAAGTAGGTGGGGACTGCGATAGCATGGCTATGTGTCGCAACATTACGGGAAGGCTCCATTAACTTAGGAATAATCTACTTCCCTAGAGGATCAATTTCACAGACCTGCCTTTCCTACAATGGCACTACAATGGCACCAGCTGGATTAGATAAACATAACAATGGAACATTCACACCTCGACGGATTAAAAGTCTTCTGTTTGTCACCCGAGTTGCTCAGGCAAGGACTCGGGTTTCAGGTACCATGCAAGTTAATGCAGTCGTCCCCTAATGATAAAAAAACAGGAACTGAATATGCTCATGTGTTTTACAATACGTTCTTAACAGTAGTACGTTTCACAGAATATAATATATCCAGTAAACAGACTAGAAATTTTAGCATTTACGCAACTGAATAACTTGACCTGCTAATTTGACCCCTGAATGGAAGGGTCGAATGACGTATTAACATTAGATATTTATCAGATCAATATCTGTACCAGATTTCACTGACTTGGACGCTGTAATTTCAGAGTTATATACCTAATTACAAAATTCATTAAATATGCAAATGAACCCTTAATTAACTCGACACTACTAATTGCTTCACACCATAGTTAGATGTAAGTCAGGTCAGTATCTGTAGCAGAATTCATTACATTTGGTGCAGCTATATCTGAGTTACATAACTAATTATAAAACTTCATAAAATATGCAATGAGCTATTTATTAACTTGACACTGCCCAATGCTTCTAACTATAATATTAGATCAATATTTGTTGCACGTATCATCAAGTTTGGTTGCAGGAATTTCAGAGTTATGTCACTTATAACAAAAGTTCATTAAATATGAAAATGAGCAGATAATTGACGTGACACTCACATTATCATCAAAATGTTCTGAGATTGTCATCTGTGAAAGGTTCATGTAATTTTGTGCAGAATTTCTTGATATATGTATACATTGTCATTACCGTCTCCATAGGGAAACTATTGTACAGAAAAAAATTATGTTGCATAACTTCATTAATATGCAAGCCACATCAACCAAAATCTAATCAATTGTTGCAAGTAGCATATAGTACCTGCGAACCAAATCTGACTTGAATCTGTTCAGGTCTTTTGAGTTATCGTGTGAACAGACGACAGAAAGACAGACACCGCTATGACATTAGCCCATGTGTGAACATGTGAGCTAATACGCGACCGCGCATTGCATAAGTTATAATATAGGGAAAACTTTACTTAAATGTGCACATGTCAGACAGACAAAAGGACATATACATAACTTTAAGTTTAACATGTCCTTGTGAGAACCTCGATTAATCTATAATAATATCTTCTAAATTTTGTAATTATACTTTTAGAATATTGCCATTAACACTGCCATCCCCATTACACTGATATTTTCTCAAGCATGTATTCACAGCTGCATATGCTTCATTTTGGAAAACTGTTTGTTTTCATCGATCATATCATTACCATGTTGGCAGAGTTAGTTAGTGTCCATTTAAGGTCAGAATGTCTGAAATATTGTTAGCAAACTCAATGTTTTTAAAAAACACACACTATTTCAAAACATTGTATGCACATTTTATTTCTTCAAAAAGATGAAGTTTGACCTACGTTTGACATATCTGAGTCCTACTCCATTACAAGGCATGGATCTTCTTAATTTGAGTTAAGAGTGCATCCTAACCTCTTTCCGTCGACCTGTGAATCCACAGAATCAAACCTTCAACTTTAGTTTTGTACTTGTCGCATCTGTCACATAAACGATACATAAAAGGTTGTTAGTGTAGGTTTGTGGCTTTTGTGAATTACGTTTGCAGTATTTGGAAACTTTATAAAGGTGAAATAAGGTGGAAAGTTTGCGAATGAAGGAGCTTGTACACTCTATAATCTAATCGTTTCGCTCGGGACTGTCAATTTTATGAGAAGAGAGTCAAAGAGAGACTGACTGCTGAAAGACTTTACTTTTAAAAACGGTGAGTTGGTATGTACCAGGTTCAGGTCATACTAAGTGAGATGTTTTCTTATTGTTTTTAATAAGCTTAGAAGGCGCATGGATAACTGTAGTTTTTCTTTACTTCTTTAGTCAATGGTTTGATGTGCATGTTTTGATCAAATTCATCATATTCTTCATGCCTAACGATCTAGTGATATTTGTTAGTTGTTGACAAAGTCAGCTGCCACTTGTTGTTGCTCCGTATAGTTTTTTTCCGTCGACGTTTGTGAGGTTACTTGCGTTGGATTAACCGTATGGCTTTAAAGCCATCGCTTGCGATCCAAGGGAGAGGTTATGAATAATGAGTGCAAATTGATGTTGACATCGTGTTGCAGCCAGTATCAGCTTAGACAAGAACCCACTTTTGCAGGAAATCCTAATCAAGAAAGTTTTATTTGAATACGAATATATATATATATATATATATATATATATATATATATATATATATATATATATATATATAATCTCCCAGTATTTCGAACGAGTGTGACGTCATCGAAGATGAGGGTTTCCCCCAACATAGCGGCAGTATCCCTCCGAGCCGGTAAGCGAGGAGGGATACAGCTAAATTGGGGGAACCAGAGTCTTCGATGACGTCACATGAGTGAGAAATACTGGGAGATTATATATTTATCACATGCATAGACCCTCTTTTTTATTTTCCCTTTTCCGCGCGATGTAATTTGGACCTCTATTATGTCGGCGTGGCGGATGAAGTGGTACCGCTCCAGCTGATTCCGTTTGCATTCGGACGCACGTTCCTCACGATGCGTCAGAGTAGTCTATCGCTGTCGGATTTTCCGCGCAAAACTTCAATGGATATAGTCGTTATCAGCGAGGACAAGGGAAAGGAGGATGGTATAGTATCTTCAGATGTATTACTTTGTTTGAAGGTAAAGTAATAATGTGAATAATGCATCGAAATTGAACCTTGTCTTGCTGTTCGTAGCGGTGCTTACACGTTGTTCCCTGTACGATTCGAACGAACAAGCTGTGCAATGCTGCAGTCGTCATTTTTTACTGCTGTCAGTTCCTGACTTCGGTCATAATATATGAATAAAACCACAATTGAACTGTATCACATCGTTCTTGTTGGTCATTTATGCAACCACACTGTACCTAGGAAAGTTATATTGCTCGAAACTGGCGAGGACTGGAGGAGTACGATGCCGTATGAAGATCGTACGTTCGCATATATTCTCAACGCCTTGGACGTTGTTTGAAATTGAGAGGAAAAGTGTATCATCGTTCGTTGTAATTATGAATGAAACTAAAATCATAAACAATCACAGTAAACAAAGCGCAAAAAGAAACTTTTAACATTTGGCATGTAACGTTCATTTGATCTCGATTTTACTGGTGTCTTATGAAAACACTTCATTGTGGCCGGGGCTCCTATCGAGCTGTCGACGAAGTGGCACAAGCTTCTGAAAACCGCGTTTGTCGTACGTTAGTTTACTACAGTAAACATTCTCGCTTTATTACAGCCTACTACAGAAGTTCAACAGCAATACAACACTTTGCCGAAATTTAACCCGTCACCTGACAGGATGAGATGTTGATACATCATATTCTTAATATATATGTTGGATTCTTGCTCGGTGATAAATTGCTCGATTTTGAGCGATGACTCGGCTGTTTACGGCTCGTAACGAGATAGCACAATACAGTGGTAGTAGCAAACTACGGAGCAGACGACAGTGAACGCTCTCGTTTTCCCCAGTTGAAAAAAAAAACCCAAAAAAAGACAAACTTTCACAATCGCTATCAAAAGCCTTGACGTTTTCGCTATTTATTTATTTATTTTTTTATTTTTTTATATTTAATAGATTTTTATTTGTCAGGAGACTCAAAAGGAATACAAAGCTTAATCTTACATTTCAGGTCTGTTCAGTTCAATGCAAGGTTGACAGGAAGTAGGACAGAAACAAACAAGATTTCGTCAAAACACCAAAAAGCAGCATGACACACAAGGCTGAGCAGAGACATAAGTTGTCGACGAAAAAATGAAACCTTTCTCAAAACTCTATATTTTGCCATTTCGACAAAGCTCTTCTTGTACAATGGTTTCTCTTAGCTATATAAAATGCAATCTTTTTGCATTTTAACATTCGCCTTAACAATCTCAAAAGTGGGGATTTTGTCTTTAAGTTTACAGTCATAAATTGTCTTTTTTGTAATTATTATTAAATGGTTTAAAAGGATACTAAAGGACATATCACCCAGCAAGATCTGTTTAATTGACATAGCAGATGGTGCGTTGACAGATTTTCCCCAGTTTAACAAAAAGCTATTCCAAATACTCTGTGAAAATTCACATTCCACAAAAAGATGAACGATTGTTTCATCAGATTTTTTACAGAAAGTACACTGATTGCTATTTACTCTTGGAGGATCCATACGAAAAAGAACAAAATTAGTGTAAAGGATGTTATGGGTAATCTTCCACTGAAACTCTTGCAGTTTAGTTTCCTTTATAGTTACTTTAAAAGGAAGTTCAAAGATAGCACTCCACTCCTCTTCACTTATATCGAGAAATTGAGAAAAATACAATTTACATTTAGGAGGAATAAAGTAATTACATGTAATATGTTTTCTAATGGACTTTACATTGCAAGATTTTAAAGGAATGATCATATTGTCTTCTACAAAACAGATTGGTAGTTCAGGTCTAACCAATTCTGGACTTTGAGACTTCCACAAATGTGGCATTGCATGTAATAAGCCTTGCCATCGAAGGAAAAGACTAAGGTTGCACCCAATGTCAGACAAATCATCCCAAGTTTTAAGAGTATTGTTCTCATTAAAAATATCAGCAACGAATAAAATGCTTTCTTAAAAAAAAGTTGATAAAGACAGACTTATTGTTGACAAGTATATCAGCATTATTCCAGATTATCTGTTGTGCAATGGGAAAATGATTACAGGGATTAACTTCACTCCAACAATGCAACATTTCTC